>NC_057801.1:160824569-161130669 GCF_018294505.1 Triticum aestivum | reverse complement strand
AACAGCCACGTCTCCTCCTTCTTGATCCAGCAAGGGAGGGAGGAGAGGTTGAGGGAGATGGCACCAGCAGCAGCACGACGGCGTGGTGTTGATGGAGCTGCAGTACTCCGGCAGAGCTTCGCTAAGCAATAAGGAGGTGGAGGAGGTGTTGGGGAGGGAGAAGGAGGCAACCTAAGGCCAAGGACTCAAGGTATGAAGTCCCTCCTCTCCCCCACTATATATAGGGGTGCCAAGGGGGGGTGGCCGGCCCTAGGAGATCCAATCTCCTAGGGGGTGCGGCGGCCAAGGGGGGTTTCCCTCCCCCCCAAGGCACCTAGGAGGTGCCTTACCCTCCTAGGACTCTTTCCCCCTTAAACCCTAGGCGCATGGGCCTATGTGGGGCTGGTGCCCTTGGCCCATTAGGCCAAGGCGCACCCCCTTACAGCCCATGTGGCCCCCCGGGACAGGTGGACCCACCCGGTGGACCCCCGGGACCCTTCCGGTGGTCCCGGTACAATACCGATAACCCCGAAACTTGTCCCGATGCCCGAAACAGGACTTCCCATATATAAATCTTTACCTCCGGACCATTCCGAAACTCCTCGTGACGTCCGGGATCTCATCCGGGACTCCGAACAACATTCGGGTTACTGCATATACATATCCCTACAACCCTAGCGTAACTGAACCTTAAGTGTGTAGACCCTACGGGTTCGGGAGACATGTAGACATGACCGAGATCGCTCTCCGGTCAATAACCAACAGCGGGATCTGGATACCCATGTTGGCTCCCACATGCTCCACGATGATCTCATCGGATGAACCACGATGTCGAGGATTTAATCAACCCCGTATGCAATTCCCTTTGTCAATCGATATGTTACTTGCCCGAGATTCGATCGTCGGTATCCCAATACCTCGTTCAATCTTGTTACCGGCAAGTCACTTTACTCGTACTGTAATGCATGATCCCGTGACCAAACACTTGGTCACTTTGAGCTCATTATGATGATGCATTACTGAGTGGGCCCAGTGATATCTCTCCGTCATACGGAGTGACAAATCCCAGTCTCGATCCATATAAAACAATAGATACTTTCGGAGATACCTGTAGTGCACCTTTATAGTCACCCAGTTACGTTGTGACGTTTGATACACCCAAAGCACTCCTACGGTATCTAGGAGTTATACGATCTCATGGTCGAAGGAAGAGATACTTTGACATTGCAAAAACTCTAGCAAACGAACTATACGATCTTGTGCTATGTTTAGGATTGGGTCTTGTCCATCACATCATTATCCTAATGATGTGATCCCGTTATCAATGACATCCAATGTCCATAGCCAGGAAACCATGACTATCTATTGATCAACGAGCTAGTCAACTAGAGGCTTACTAGGGACATGTTGGTGTCTGTTATTCACACATGTATTACGATTTCCGGATAACACAATTATAGCATGAATAAAGACAATTATCATGAACAAAGAAATATAATAATAATGCTTTTATTATTGCCTCTAGGGCATATTTCCAACACCTAGCTGATGATGAACTGGCCTCAGCTCTTCGCCTCTTGGTTGGAGACAACTAGGAAGGTCTGGAGGGTGCCCCTGCCCCCTTGTTCCTTCGTGAGGATCGAGCGCAGGTGGTGGCTGCCATGCTCACCTTTGACGAGCATGACCTGGTGCCACCGGAGCCTCCCGCGGTCCAAGGGAAGGCGGCGCTGGTAAACGTGTCCTCGGGTGACTCCCACAGGGGAGGAGGAGAGGAAGAGGACGAGGAGCACGATTTGGAGGAGACCCTCGAGGATACGGGGGAGACTCCCCCCCCACGCTTGACCAAAATCCTCCGCACCTTGCCAGACGATGAAGAGGTTGATTCCGCCCAAGAGGATGATGGCCCGCTCGTGTTCCCGAGGAAGAGCAAGACAATGCTGATCTCCCAAGAGGCTGCCCCTGCCCAAGTGCCGCTTGGAGCTGCTTCCAAGCCTTCCACCGCATCTTCCCCTGCTTCTGGGGCTCCCATGACTGTGCCCCGAGTTTCGAGGCTCTTGGGCTTCAAGCTAGGCAAGAGGACGGTGAACTACACCGTGGTAGACCAGTAAGTGTCCATGCTTCGCCTTGTTCTTGATTATGTGGCTTGTACTTGACGGTCTCTTTTGATTGGTTAGGCCACTGCCTGCGGTGAAGAAGAAGAAGGAGGGCGTGGTGACGCCGTCCGGGGCTGCCTCGTCCGCCTTAGCTGCTACTTCGCCCGTGGGGAGGGGAGGTGACAACGCCCGCACCTCCCCCGCCCGGTCATCCTCGCGAGGCCTGGAGGAGCGCCCCGGTGAGGTGGCATCCCCCATGGCCCCGCTGGCTCCAGAGGGGCCAATACTTGATGTTGTTGCCGAGGTGCCCAAGGCTCAGGAGCCCCAAGTCTCCAGAGCCATGGTCACGCTGCCACCTTCTTCTCCTGTTGCACCGCTGGTTCCGGGCCCTTCTGCCTCCACTGATGTCTTGGATCGCGCCCTCTCCGAGATAATCCAGCTACACGAAGACCTCCAGGGCACTGACTCCCATCTGGCAGCCGGGCGCCTGGAGCTGGTTTCCGGCTGGCTTCATTATGACGCTTCTGTCCGAGCGATGCTGAGGTGAGTCGCGGCAGCCTTTGAGAAGGAGAAGTAGGCTGCCGTGCAAGCAGCAGCTGCTCGCGAGGCGGTGCTGAAGGATGCCTCGGCCGCCCAGGACTGCTGCAAGGTAATGGAAGCTGAGCTGCAGGATCAGCACGACAGGCGCGCTGAAGAAGCTCGCGGCTGCCAAGCAGAGGAGGACAAGATGAAGGCCCGGGAAGATGCCGTCAAGGACCGCGACGCCGAGCTGAAGCGGACGGCGGAGGCGCAGGCTGCTGAGCACGCCCCGCTAGAGACACTGGAGCAGACAATGAAGGCGGAGAAGGCCGAGGTGGACGCCAAGGCGAAGATCCTGGCAGAGGACCGCGTGGCCTTTGCACTCCTTGAGAAAAGGTCCCGCGCGGCGCTGACGACGCTCTATGACCATGGCCTGGAGAAGCCGCTGGCTACCAACGAGGAAGGCCCCGCGTAGCTGCTCCCTTACCTGGTCGAAGTGCTTGAGGAAGTCATGAACGGCGTTGGCCCCATGGCAGAGACGGAAGCTCGCATGCTTTCTTCTGTAGCGCTGACGCGTGTCTTCGGCCATCTCTACCTTCGTAACGCCAACGCTGATCTTGACGAGCTGCTGAATCTCGTGGATAGCGAGCGCTTCGCTGCTGCTGCAGAGGCCGTGAAGAGCCAGGTGGAGGCCTTGCAGGGGAAGTTCCGCGCCTTTGCTTCTGCGCCCACGGCATGCGGTGGTGTTGGTCCTGCAGCCCCAAGTGGTGGCACGGGTGGCGCTACCACAGGGGTGAAGTCCTTGGCGGGCGATGGCAGTATCCAAGGGTGAGGACTTCTTTCCTGCTTAATTCCTGCAATGTGGACCATGCCTCATGGAGGCGTTTAAACTTATGTCTGGTGTTGTGAAGACAATTACGGTGTGTAATATTTGCTCCAAAAATTTTCTTGCAGTTTCCTTCCTATTTGCTTTATGTTTTACGTCGGTAGAGCCCGGCCCCGCGCATACCTTAACCACCGTTAGCCCCGACCGGAAACCAGGATGGAACCAAGGAGTGAGGGGCTACGTGGCAAGTTAGGCTCTTGAGTCGCGATGCTCAGGAGTCGCCCTTGACATGCAAACAACAAATAGGGAGGGAATGCAGGGGTAGGTCTAGTGTTCTACGTCGGCAGGGCCCGGCCCTGCGCATACCTCAACCGCCGTTAGCCCCGATCGGAAACCAGGACGGGACCAAGGAGTGAGGGGCTACGTGACCAGTTAGGCTCCTGAGTCGCGATGCTCAGGAGTCCCCCTTGACGTTCAAACGACCTTCATACCTTGGCTCCGCTCGGGGAGGGGCGCGCAATGACCAGGCCTAGAGGACCTGGTTAGGTGGCGTACGCTCGGGCGTGACCCGGGCGCAGGCCCCGTGCCCAACCCCCTCACACGACGCTCCCGAGGGGAGGTGTTGCGATGAGACTGGACACTGAGCTCTGGGCTCCGTGAGGTTGATACGGCACGGGGCCGCCCTCAGTTGTTTATCACAAGCATGGAGCATAGTGCTTCCGCATGTGTACGAGCATAGCCGCTCCTCGGCAGTGTCGACGGCCAGCGCGGAGCATGGTGCTTCCACTGGTGCATGGGAGGGGGGTCCCTCTGAGGAGGCCCCCTGGGGCATGTACATCCCCGCCCTGACACATGGCTTGCACGACAGGGCTGGAGGAGGTGTGTCTGGGCACTCGTGAGCCAGCGCGGGACTCACGAGGCCCTACCTCAAGGCGGGTTGCGCCTGGTCTTGGATCTTGGACAGATGAGTGTTCCTGCGGGATGGTTAGGTACAAATGCTCTACGTCCTCAAATCCCGGCCCTCGAGCGAGCTCAGCCGCCACTGGTATGCCAGGTCACGATGCCGTGGTCAAGGCTAGGGGTTGAGGGCTGGAGAGGCAGTAAGAGCTCCTGAGTCGCGATGCTCAGGAGCCCCCCTTTTAACACGCAAGCGATTTGTATGAGAGAGAAAGAGAGGCCCGTGGTAGGCAGCGATCGAGCAGGTGATAGTCATAAGTAGATTAGGCATGAAAGGCAAACCAGCTTAGGTAATAGCAGAACAAATACGTGCCACGGGGCCAGGCCCGAGTGGCTTGGGGATGATGCAGCCCGAGGGGCGCCCCCAGCAAGGTAATATAAAAACATAAGGAAAAGGGATACATGCCGCAGGAACGGACCCGCGCGGCCTGGGAATGATGCAGCCCTGACGGCGCTCCCAGCTGAAATGAACTTGGAAGATGTCACCTGGTTCTGTTGTAGATGGAGGGGTGTTGGAGTAGCTGAAGATGCGCGGCGAGGAGGCCGCTCCTCACGAGCCACTGGAACCCTAAGCCTCGGGAGGCTCCGGGGGTCCAGGTGGTTCCCTGAGGACCGTCTCCATCTCCGCTAGGACCTCGTGGTGCCTGGCCTCCTGAGCCGCCAAAATGCTCCGCAGGTGTCGCTGGTGGATGGCATCCGTGTTTGGCAGGCCGCAAGGCATGCGAATGTAACTGTGCGGCGGACCCTCGCAGCGTCCCATGCCAGAAATGCTCCTAAGACGCGGCTCGGTTGAGCCCTGGGATGTCGATGCAGACGCGCAACCCGCCATCCTCGCCTGGATGGGGAGCTATGCCAGGTATGCGGCGATCGCCGCACATGACTCTTGCTTCCTGAAGCTCCTGAGTGGTCTTGGTGACGAATTCCTGAACGTTGGGCTTTCCTGCGCCTTCTTGAGGGAAACATGCTGCAAAGCACGCCTCCAAGTGGTGACCAAGTGCCTCCCTCATGATGTTGGCAAGGTCCGAGGCCCTCCAGAAGAGAGCCCCCGAGCCCTGCCCAAGGAGGGCGCCGGGTGCGTCTTCCTATGCGAGGGAGGGAGGCTCCCCATGCACGGGTGCTGATCCTGACGTGGTACCGCCTGAGAGGCCAACCTCCTGAGGCCTTGGGCGGAGCGGCTTCTTCTTCTTCTTGGGAGTGGCCTCCGGAGGGTTCTCGCCTTTGCTGCTTGGATCTTCGATTGATGCATCTTGGAAGGCACGCTCGAGGGAGCACACCGCATCTCTCTCTTCGCACGGGACCGTGATGCTCCCGCCGTTTCCTGGCATCTTGAGGACGTTGTAGCCATGGTGGGTCACTGCCATGAACTTGGCCAGGGCTGGATACCCTAGGATGGCATTGTATGGCAGGTGGATTTGGGCTACGTCGAAGTCGATGATCTCGGTGCGGTAGTTATCGCGCTGTCCAAAGGTGACAGGGAGGCGGACCTGCCCTATCGGGGTGGTGGAGCTGTCGGTAACTCCGGAGAAAGGCTTGGTGGGCTGTAGCTGATCATATGGCACTTGAAGGTTATCAAACATCTCGACGGACAAGACGTTGAGGCCTGCGCCACCGTCGATTAGGGTCCTGGTGTCCTGCATGTTGCTGATGACTGGGGAACAGAGCATCGAGAGGACACCGGCAGTAGCTGCGCACTTGATCTGATCCACTGACTTGATAGTGATGGTGCACTTGGACCACCTGAGCGGGCACGTGGCCTCGAGCTTGGGGAGGACTGCGTTCACCTCGCGAGCAAACTGCTTGAAGATGCACTGAGAGGCTGGGGCCTGGGCTCCGCCCAAGATGCAAGCGATAGCATGTGGCTCCTGGAAGCCCCCAGCTCTCTCGTCCTGGTGGTGGTCGTCATTCCTTCTTGGCAGTGGCAGTGGAGGAAGACCTGCGTTTCCCTGTGGGCGGTCTTCGCGAGGCTGATCCCTCCAAGTGCCATCACTAGGCTGATCCCTCCAGGCGCCCTCGCGAGGCTGGTCCTACCAGCGATCCTGACGAGGTCGGTCGCGCCATTACTGGCGAGGGCCATGATCGTCCCATCGTCCTCCGCCACGTCCACCTCCTCGGCCATAGCCCCGGTCATTGTGCTTGGGGCGTCGGCCGAATCGTCCTTCTCAAACTACCCTGAGCTCATGGCAGTCGTTGGTGTTGTGGGTGGGGAGGTTGTGGTAGGCACAGAAAGGTCGGATGGCCTTGGATGACTCCGGTTGGTCCCTGCTGCGCTTCGTGTCTGGCTCCGTAGTGAGCACAGCTGCTCCCTTGTGCTTGACGTCCTTGGCCTTGAGCTTCTTTTCCTCTGCGTCGGCGGCTGGTAGCTCGAGGAGGGAGAGGCGTCCCTCCTCAGCCCTTGCGCACTTGGTTGCAAGGTTGAACAGCTCCAGGGATGTGCACAGCTCCTCATGGATGGCTAGCTCCTCCTTCATCTTGACGTCGCGGATGCCCTTAGAGAACGCTGAAATGATAGCCTTGTTGGTGACCTTGGGGATCTTGACGTGGACGCTGTTGAAGCGCTGGATGACTTCTGCAGGGTCTCCCCAGGCTGCTGCTTGATGTGGCGCAGGTCACCCGTGGCCGGGGGGCGGTTGCGAGTGCCCTGGAAGTTCGCGTTGAAGAGACTGTGTATCTCATCCCAAGAAGAGATCGAGCCGGGAGGCAGGTTCAGGAGCCAGGAGCAGGCACCATCCTTGAGCGCCATGGGGAACCAGTTCACCATAACTTTCTCGTCTCCTGTAGCCGCCTCGATGCTTAGCTCGTAGAGCTGCCAGAACTCTTCGGGGTCAGGGGTGCCGTTGTAGCGAGGAGGCAGGTCTGGCTTGAGCTTTCTTGGCTAGGCGACGCTGCGCAGCTCGGGGGTGAAGGCGCGACAACCTGTCATGGCCACCGGAGCTACTTCCGCCATGGAGATTGCTCTTGATGATGCCTGTGCACTGTCGCGACTGGCAGCGCGCGGTCTTGCCATGCCGGTGCAGGGGCACGGGGGCGCCTTATTGGGGCCGAGAGATTTCTTAACAACTTCTTTCTCTCGCGTGTGCGCCGGGCGCGGTGTTTCACACCCGGGGAACACGCACCTTGGAGCCAGGGCACCGTCTTGGGGCTGAGGCGGCGGAGGCGCTCCGTGAGCCGCACCGCCCATGCTCGGCGGCGGGTGAGGCAGCGAGAGGGACGGCACGGGGTAGCCCCCAGCGGCGCTGACGAGCTCGGTGATGCGGGCGAGCCAGTCCTTGTAGAGATCGTCGACGGGGCGGTAATGCAGGAGCTCGCATGCCGTGAGCAGCGCGGCCTGCGCATCCGTGGGAGCGCGTCGGGCGTGCGACAACGATCCAGTTGGAGTCATTGATGGAGTGGTGGTGCGACCGTCCCGCCGCACCAAGGGATGCAGCGAGGACGCTTGGTGCTCGTGCCCTGCCAGGCCGGTGGAGACGTTCGCGGCAGGCGACGGAGAACGATGAGGGGGCCGTTGATAGGGGCCGTCTGGGCGAACTGAGCGGCGAAAGCGGCCCTGTGCGCAGTGCGGGCTTGGCGAGCATCGGACATGGATGCGACGAAGTGATGGGACGTGGATCGACGGAAGGAAGGCTTAGGCACACCCCTACCTGGCGCACCAAATGTCGGATATCGGGTTCCGGCAAAACCCCTAAGGTTCGAACATTGGGGTGTGCACGAAGATTTCCCCCTATCGAATCTCGCTCTCTCTGCCTCGTCGCGATCCCTAGGCTTAGCTAAACGAAATCACAGCACAAGAGACACGAGGTTTATACTGGTTCAGGCCACCATTGTGGTGTAATACCCTACTCTAATGTGTGGTGTGGTGGATTGCCTCTTGGGCTGATGATGAATAGTACAAGGGGAAGAACAGCCTCCTGAGGCGAGGTGTTCTTGTGCTCTGTGGGTGGTTCTGGTCCGAATGGATCTCTCTGGTCGAATGGATCTGATCCTTCTCGATTGATCTCCCTCCTCTATGGTGGTGGCTAGTCCTAATTATAGAGGTCCTGGTCCTCTTCCCAAATATTGAGCGGGAAGGGATTCCACAACGGCGGGATTTGAAAGGGGACAGCCAGTACAGGCTATCCTGACTAAAGGCGGTTTTCGCCTGCTAAAGGCTCTCGTGATGACGCCGCCATGGGCTCCATAGTGACCTCCGTCTTGCCATCCAGCCAATCCTGGTCTTGTTGCACCGATATGGAAACCTTTGCCCGATGCCTTAGTACTTCGCGCCTGCGCTTGCCCCCTTAGCACCAAAGGGGAAACTAGTACACTGTGCGCGCTGGCGCCTGCCTGGCCTTGGTCGTCATGGCTTGCGTCATGGGAACCTTGCGAGGTACCCCATGCCTTGATCTCTCCGCCTCCCTCACGAGCCTGCCTGGTGAGGCCGCTCCTGAGGAGGCCATGCGTCATCCACCCCGTGAGGCTTGGCCCCTCGTGAGGGTCTTGAGTGCTTGGTTGATGAAGACGGACCGTGCTGGGCTGCTGGTGGAGCCACACAGCGGGCCGCACGCAGGCAGGGCTGGATACCCCCATATCCAGAACACCGACAGTTTGTGCTTTTTGAAAGTCCTATCAAGCGTCTTGATCTATCTCTATAAATCTTGATGCCCAATATATAAGCAGCTTCGCCGAGGTCTTTCATTGAAAAACTTTTATTCAAGTTTCCTTTTATGCTATCCAGAAATGCTACATCATTTCCAATCAACAATATGTCATCCACATATAATATTAGAAATGCTATAGAGCTCCCACTCACTTTCTTGTAAATACAGGCTTCTCCAAAAGTTTGTATAAAACCATATGCTTTGATCACCTCATCAAAGCATATATTCCAACTCCGAGATGCTCACACCAGTCCATAAATGGATCGCTGGAGCTTGCACACTTTGTTAGCACCTTTAGGATCGACAAAACCTTCTGGTTCCATCATTTACAACTCTTCTTTAAGAAATTCATTAAGGAATGCAGGTTTGACATCCATTTGCCAGATTTCATAATCATAAAATGCGGCAATTGCTAACATGATTCGGACAGACTTAAGCATCGCTACGAGTGAGAAAGTCTCATCATAGTCAACTCCTTGAACTTGTCGAAAACCTTTTGTGACAAGTCGAGCTTTATAGACAATAACATTACCATCAGCGTCAGTCTTCTTCTTGGAGATCCATCTATTCTCTATGTGCCGCCGATCATCGGGCAAATCCACCAAAGTCCACACTTTGTTCTCATACATGGATCTTATCTCAAATTTCATGGCCTTAGGCCATTTATCGGAATCTGGGCTCATCATAGCTTCTTCATAGTTCGCAAGTTCGTCATGGTCAAGTAACATGACTTCCAGAACTAGATTACTATACCACTCTTTTGCGGATCATGCTCTAGTTGACCTACGAGGTTCTGTAGCAACTTGATCTGAAGTTTCATGATCATTATCGTTAGCTTCCTCTCCGGTTTTTGTAGGCATCACGGGAACGGATTTCTCGGATGAGCTACTTTCCAAACTGAGAGAAGGTACAATTACCTCACCAAGTTCTACTTTCCTCCCACTCACTTCTTTCGAGAGAAACTCCTTCTCTAGAAAGGTTCCATTCTTGGCAACAAAGATCTTACCTTCAGATCTGTGGTAGAAGGTGTACCCAATTGTTTCCTTAGGGTATCCTACGAAGACGCACTTCTCCGATTTGGGTTCGAGCTCATCAGGCTTAAGCCTTTTGACATAAGCATCACATCCCCTAACTTTAAGAAACGACAGCTTAGGTTTGTTGCCAAACCACAGTTCATACAATGTTGTCTCAAAAGATTTTGATGGTGCCCTGCTTAACATGAATGTAGCTATCTGTAATGCATATCCCCAAAACGATAGTGGTAAATCAGTAAGATACATCATTGATCGCACCATATTTAATAAAGTGCGGTTACGACGTTCGGACACACCATTACGTGGTGTTCCAGGTGGCGTGAGTTGTGAAACTATTCCACATTGTTAATGAAGGCCAAACTTGTAACTCAAATATTCACCTCCACGATCAGATCGTAGAAACTTTATTTTCTTGTTACGATGATTCTCCACTTCACTCTGAAATTCTTTGAACTTTTCAAATGTTCCAGACTTGTGTTTCATTAAGTAGATATACTCATATCTTCTCAATTCATCTGTGAAGGTCAGAAAATAACAATACCCTCCATGAGCCTCAATACTCATCAGACCGCATACATCGATATGTATTATTTCGAATAAGTCATTAGCTCGTTCCATTGTTCCAGAGAATGGAGTTTTAGTCATCTTGCCCATAAGGCACGGTTCGCAAGTATCAAATGATTCATAATCAAGTGATTCCAGAAGTCCATCTGCATGGAGTTTCTTCATGCGCTTTACACCGATATGACCTAAACGGTAGTGCCACAAATAAGTTGCACTATCATTATCAACTTTGCATCTTTTGGCATCAATATTATGAATATGTGTATCACCACGATCGAGATTCAACAGAAATAGACCACTCTTCAAGGGTGCATGACCATAAAAGATATTACTCATATAAATAGAACAACCATTATTCTCTGATTTAAATGAATAACCGTCTCACACTAAACATGATCCACATATAATGTTCATGCTAAATGCTGGCAACAAATAACAATTATTCAGGTCTAAACCTAATCCCGAAGGTAGATGTAGAGGTAGCATGCCGACGGCGATCACATCGACCATGGTACCATTCCTGACGTGCATCGTCACCTCGTCCTTAGCCAATATTCATTTAATCCGTTGTCCCTATTTCAAGTTACAAATATGAGCAACCGAACCGGTATCAAATACCCCAGCACTACTACGAGAATTAGTAAGGTACAAATCAATAACATGTATATGAAATATACCTTTGTTCACTTTGCCATCCTTCTTATCCGCCAAATACTTGGGGCAGTTCCGCTTCCAGTGACCAGACCCTTTGCAGTAGAAGCACTCAGTTTCAAGCTTGGGTCCATCTTTGGGTTTCTTCCCGGGAGTGACAACTTGCTTGCCATTCTTCTTTAAGTTACGCTTCTTACCCTTGCCCTTTTTCTTGAAACTAGTGGTCTTGTTAACCATCAACACTTGATGCTCCTTCTTGATTTCTACCTCCGCAACCTTTAGCACTGCGAAGAGCTCGGGAATAGTCTTTTCCATCCCTTGCATATTGTAGTTCATAACGAACCTTTGTAGCTTGGTGGCAGTGATTGAAGAAGTCTGTCAATGACACAATCATCTGGAAGATTAACTACAACTTAGTCAATTGATTATGGTACCCAGACATTCTGAGTATGTGCTCACTAACATAACTGTTCTCCTCCATCTTGCAACTATAGAACTTGTTGGAGACTTCATATCTCTTAACTCGGGCATTTGCTTGAAATATTAACTTCACTTCCTGGAACATCTCTGTGACACTCCAAAATTTTTGGTAGTTTTTTTTAAAGAGCCTTGCTTGGTTTGAAAGAAGGTCATTTAAACCCTTCCTAAAAACCATATTCAAAGTTTGCCCTCTCAAAAATCCTTTTCCTGGTTTTGGTTTCATTTGAAATGAAAACCCCCTTTTTGTTTTGGGTTTTTATTTGGTTTTGATCCCTTCCAAATTTTACCATGCCACCCATGGTAAATTTTTCCCAAAACCTTTCCTCCCACTATAGTTCAACCCTAACATTCTATCAAAACTAATAAAATCCATTTTTGGATTTTATTCCAACTATTTCCCCTCCCAAAATAATTCTGTCTTTTCTTTTGAGCCTAAGTGGATTACGAAGCAAGTACCCTAATACTCTTGATTTTTGACCTCAACTCAACACCCCTGGATAGTCCTTTGAACCCTCAACCCAGAACCATCTTGATCCACTCTTCTCCTGTTCAAATATTTCAAATTACACTCACTGCAAGTTTGGACCAGATTTGCCAAATTTGGTGAAATTCATATCTATACCTCTCCAAAAATTCCACAAATATTCAAGCAGCCTCTAGGTGCAATTAGAGGCCCCTCCACCAAAAACCAGCTCAAGGAAAAATCCCTACATACCTGGAACATTCTGTCGAACACCTTGCATGCACTGTTCTAGCCATATTCAGAAAAATTCAGACATTCAGTGTCTTTTTCCTTCATCAGATTTCAGTCACGCGTCGACAGTGCACTCTGGCACGTTGCGCATGGCCCCTTCCCCCTGGACAGCACCTCGCACGCGCACTTGGTGCCTTCCTAGCGTCGGTGGCGCCCTGGCCCGCCTGCGCCGGCGTGTCCTGTGGCGGCCGTAGCGCCGTAGCGGCCGACAGAAAGCAGAACGGCGGCTCAACACCGTTCGGCGCCACCCAAGCGACCTGGTGGCTCCGCGTGGCCACCTCCTTGCCAGCGCACGCATGCAGCACCGTCACCGTGGCGCGGCATGCACAGAGTGCGCTCCCTGCCGCCGACGGGCCCGCGCAGCCCCGTTCCGTCGAGCTCCCCCTAAACCTCCGTATCCCGACGCGCTTAGCACCAAAATGGAGTCAGTGGACCCGCACGACGGCGCTCAACCTCTAAACCACCCCGACCAATGCCCTGCGCCGCTGTAAACTTCGCCGGAGAATCCCGTTCTCGGCCACCGCCTCGGACCGCCTATATAAAGGGCTCCCGAGCTCGCCCTCGAGCACACACCCCCTTTGCACCTCACCAGCACCCTGCCAGGCCACCAGGGGGACCCCGAGGAGGTCCTCTTCCCCATCTCCGGCCGCCCCGTTCCGCCTCGGCCTCCACCACAATTCACTCCGGTGAGGCCATCTCCGGCGCCCTAATCACGTCAACTACCCCCTCATGCTACCGCAAGTCTAACCCCCTCCTCAATTTCATCTCCGCAGCACCCTCTGACGAGACCCACGACTGCCCGAACCGCCGTCCGCCGGAGCTAGGGCCGCCGTCGACACAGTGCTCGTCGGCGACCACCACCACCACCCACGGACGCGGTACGGTGCACTGATCTCGAAGGTACACACCGATCACCTTGCCTCGCCGTGGATCGCCGCCGGCGACCACCGCACCTCTCGGGCACCGTCGCGCTCTGCTCCTCTGTTTGAACTTTCAAACCCGACAGGTGGGGCCCACCTGTTAGCCTCACAGCCGTTGTTTTTATTTTGCTTAAACGAAACGTTATCTATACTTTTCCGCAGAACCCCCTGGAAGTTTTCTGTTTCATTACAGATGAGCCCTTGGGTTAAAACACTTATAACTTTTTAACAGAAGGGAATTTTTGAGTGATTCTTCTTCTGTTCTCTTTAGATTTTTGTCTAGTTTTTTTATCATATTTATTTGAAAAGTATTTGGAAATCTTTTCTGTACACTCACGGTATTTACGTTATGTGCGTATTTTCTTTATACCGTAGATACCGGAGGAGGTGACGGAGCGGCAAACTTCGCACAGTTAGACTCCGACTACTCCGAACCAGGCAAGCATGTTTGAAATCTTGATATGATGAGTGTTGTTGCATGTTTGCATTTTAGCATAGTCATGGCATGTTTATGAACATCACTTTGCATGATATATCTCATGCACATAATCGGAGAGTATTTTTTTCGGAAAGCATTATGTTGTTGGATACATATTTGCAAAGCCATGTGTTGGTATGAGAATGGGTAAGATGGAAGTGTTGTGACATGTTAGTCTTATGCCGGATTATTTGACTTCCGTGTCATCATGACACCATTCACATTTCCCATTCATTCCACCCTATACTGTCACATGTTTTCCGAAAGGAATATGGCATAGTAAGTTGCAAATCGTTTTCCTGGTACACACCAAGTGGAGAGGCCGGGATGAGGGTTCCATGGCCCTGGATTAAAGCCCGTCATCCGGTCAGGGGGCATGGGTGTTTCCGGTTGGGACCGAGAGGGGGGCACCCCTTAGAGCGCGCGTAAAGAAATTTGATCCCATGCTATTCGAGGTTGTGGCCTCCCCGTCTCAAAGTTTTTCTTGGACGTTGGCCAGGGTGATTCCTGGCAACGTGAGGTGAAATGGGTGTGTACTATTTAAATGTGTTTCTACCGAAAAACCATAAACGGAACTAGTCCTTCGTGACTACGGAAATCCGTTGGCTGTGTTCAGTTCTTCCAAACTCTGTAGAGTCTCAATCTTTTGATTATCTCGTACTTTGTTCAAGTACTATATTTATCTTATCTTGTCAGGTATCAGCCTCAGTGGCAAAACTCTGGTGGGATTTATGTGTGACAAATCCTGTTAAAAGATTACTCTTGTGGATGGACTAAATTGTTGTTTACATTATTTACAAGCCCTGTCTGCGATGTCGCTCAGACGTCCGACGGTGGCAACCTGTTATTTACTTTTGATATAAAGCCCTGTCTGTGATGTCGCTCAGACGTCCGACGGTGGCAACCTGTTATTTACTTTTGTTATAAAGCCCTGTCTGTGATGTCGCTCAGACGTCCGACGGTGGCAACCTGTTATTTACTTTTGGTATAAGGCCCTGTCTGTGATGTCGCCCAGACGTCCGACTGCGGTATTTCTTTTTAAGCCCTTTATGTGATGTCACCCAGACGTCCGACTATGGCATTTCTCTTATAGCCCTGTCTGTGATGTCGCTCAGACGTCCGACGGTGGTACTTCTTTTAAAGCCGAGTCTGCGATGTCGCTCCGACGTCCGACGGTGGCATTTCTTTTTAAGCCCTTTATGTGGTGTCGCTAAGACGCCCGACTGCGGCATGCATTTTTTTTATTTATCTACCTTTCGAGGCACGCTTCAGACACCCTCAGTTTTCAGTAATTTATTTTATTCTTCACATACTGCAATATTATCGTTATTTTATGAGCATCATCCTGGATCACGACGCATTCATGCATTCATTGATTATATCTTTTGTCCGAACTATCTTGCGAGTACTTTCAAGTACTCACCTGGCTTGTTGATTTGGCCAGATGCTGATGAAGGCGATCTCTTGGATGACGAGTTCGATAGAGAGTCCGACGCCTAGAGGAGTCCCAGTCAGTCCCGTGCGATCCTGTCTTGATCATTGTATTATCCGCTTCCGCAACCCCGAATAAATTCATCGAGCCTCACCTCGACGCTCGATGTACTGCCAGTAGAAGTCAAGTTATCCACCACCACTTTTCCCTCGAGCTAGTAGCATGCCACCCCATCCTTGTGCCATAACCGCCCTTATGTAAAATATTGGCGAGTCTGTAATAAATTGTTGAGCAACCTCAGCTCAACCCTGTAATATATTTGATGCTACTGGTTCTCTGGTTATCAAGCTTTTGTCTACCAGAAAGGATGACTTCTCCTATACTGGGATTTAAAGATTGGTTTTCTCAATAAATATTTGTGGTACTTCTTTTAAAGCCCAGTCTGCGATGTCACTCCGACGTCCGACGGTGGCATTTCTTTTTAAGCCCTTTATGTGGTGTCGCTAAGACGCCCGACTGCGGCATGCATTTTTTTTATTTATCTACCTTTCGAGGCGTCGCTTCAGACACCCGATCGGTTTTCAGTAATTTATTTTATTCTTCACATACTGCAATATTATCGTTATTTTATGAGCATCATCCTGGATCATGACGCATTCATGCATTCATTGATTATATCTTTTGTCCGAAGTGTCTTGCGAGTACTTTCAAGTACTCACCTGGCTTGTTGATTTGGCCAGATGCTGATGAAGGCGATCTCTTGGATGACGAGTTCGATAGCGAGTCCGACGCCTAGAGGAGTCCCAGTCAGTCCCGTGCGATCCTGTCTTGATCATTGTATTATCCGCTTCCGCAACCCCGAATAAATTCATCGAGCCTCACCTCGACGCTCGATGTACTGCCAGTAGAAGTCAAGTTATCCACCACCACTTTTCCCTCGAGCTAGTAGCATGCCACCCCATCCTTGTGCCATAACCGCCCTTATGTAAAATATTGGCGAGTCTGTAATAAATTGTTGAGCAACCTCAGCTCAACCCTGTAATATATTTGATGCTACTGGTTCTCTGCTTATCAAGCTTTTGTCTACCAGAAAGGATGACTTCTCCTATACTGGGATTTAAAGATTGGTTTTCTCAATAAATATTTGCGGTACTTCTTTTAAAGCCCAGTCAGCGATGTCGCTCCGACGTCCGACGGTGGCATTTCTTTTTAAGCCCTTTATGTGGTGTCGCTAAGACGCCCGACTGCGGCATGCATTTTTTTTATTTATCTACCTTTCGAGGCATCGCTTCAGACACCCGATCGGTTTTCAGTAATTTATTTTATTCTTCACATACTGCAATATTATCGTTATTTTATGAGCATCATCCTGGATCATGACGCATTCATGCATTCATTGATTATATCTTTTGTCCGAAGTGTCTTGCGAGTACTTTCAAGTACTCACCTGGCTTGTTGATTTGGCCAGATGCTGATGAAGGAGATTTCTTGGATGACGAGTTCGATAGAGAGTCCGACGCCTAGAGGAGTCCCAGTCAGTCCCGTGCGATCCTGTCTTGATCATTGTATTATCCGCTTACGCAACCCCGAATAAATTCATCGAGCCTCACCTCGACGCTCGATGTACTGCCAGTAGAAGTCAAGTTATCCACCACCACTTTTCCCTCGAGCTAGTAGCATGCCACCCCATCCTTGTGCCATAACCGCCCTTATGTAAAATATTGGCGAGTCTGTAATAAATTGTTGAGCAACCTCAGCTCAACCCTGTAATATATTTGATGCTACTGGTTCTCTGCTTATCAAGATTTTGTCTACCAGAAAGGATGACTTCTCCTATACTGGGATTTAATGATTGGTTTTCTCAATAAATATTTTTATTGGAAAAACCGGTCGTGACGGACTTGGTATTAGAGCCAGGCTGACTGTAGGAAACCACTAGGTGCGATCGCTAATTGGTTTTTAGCAGGGTAGAGTTATTCATGTTTTTACAAATGTAATCATTTTCTGACAGTCAGCGTAAAATTTATGATCTGACCACTCAGAATTTTTGCCTACTTTTGTAGATGGCCGGCAACGACTGCGAGTCTCAGATGTTCGCCAACGTGCCTGAGGGGTTCGTCAAACTCCTCTCCTTCATCGTTCAGGTCGCGATGGGGCCATCTGTGCACCCAGTCTTCATGCTTTATCCACACAAGATCAACGACAGTCTGACTATGCACCAGGCCGCGGTGCAATTCAGGGGAGGCCATGCTGAAGTACGCCGTCTCTGATTCGTGGGGAGAGCCATGCCTACTGAAAGGCATGCTATGCAGATGGCTGCCCGCGAGAGGATAGCCCGTCTTCGGGATGTCCTTCCGGCAATGAAGACCCGTCGCTACCGCTACCTTCCATGCCATGTGCCTTACACCTGTCACAACTCTTTCTCTTGCCCCAGAGGAGAGCGAGACAAAGCCTTTGAGATGCTTGTCGAGTACCTCCGAGCCCTGGAGGTAGCATTCGACTGTATGGTGGATGATCTCGTAGCTGCACGCATGGAGTCAGTTCATGGCTGTGCTGCTAACAGGAGGGAACTCCTGCACACCGCTCCACCACTGACTTTTGTGTCATCCACAACATCTCACTCACCTACCATACTCGCCACTGCTCATCGTCTGCCTACCACAGAGGAATTTAACCAGGCTATTGCACCCACTCCCGTCCGCTCTGCACCACTTGTTGCACCCACTCCTGTCCGCTCTGCACCACTTGTTGCACCCACTCCCATACGTGCTACCCTACCTATTCCACCCACTCGTATTCGTGTTATTCCGCCTAAGGCACCTGCTCCATCAGCTCAGCACAACATTTCTCGTCTGGAGCCTATTGGCGAGGAAGAGGTTGATTCCCTAGCATCTCTGCGTCTCACCCTCGGTAGGCCAAGGGAGATCCTCACCGTCTCCGACTAAGTACACATAGACGCCATGCGATGCATCAACTTGTGTAACATGTTTTTATGTACTTAGGTTGTGAGAAGTAGCCTGTTTGCGTATCATGTAGGATCTGGAGGAGTGCACTAGTTTAAATAACATGTCAGGATTATGTACGCATATCCTGAGTGATGTATTGTATAATTATGCCCGCGTGTAAGATATGCACTAGTCCTTCTCCGCGCGCAATCGTGTGTTTCCAAAACTACCCTGGAATTTAAAAATGTGCTTTGTGTGTGTTTCTATTGGCTTTCGCGACTCTCCTTCTTGTCTTACGAGTTCACAAAATATATCCCCAGAGTGAAGGATGTCTCGTCCTTGGACGCGCTCCATGCCAACCCAGCCAGAAGAAAATTATGGCACGCCGCAGAACCAGAATTTCACTCAGGGTCAGACAAGTCAACAGGACAGTGAAACAGCTTTTACACAAGTTTGTCGTTTGTATGAACAGAGTCAGCAGCAACACCAGGAAATGATGAACCAATTCATCAATATGGGAAGTAACCGTGGTCAGTATCAACCGCAATCCAAATTATCTGGGTTACAAAAGACGCGTCCTCCAACATTTTCTCATACTGACAAGTCTCTTAAGGCCGAAGACTGGCTTCGAGACATGGAGAGGAAATTAATTATCGCACAGTGTTCCGATCGTGAAAAAGTACTGTATGCACCACATTATCTCACAGGTGCAGCTGCATCATGGTGGGAAAACTTTCTGCACATGCACCCCAACGAAAATGAAATCACCTGGGAAAATTTCAAGGAAGGTTTTCGTGGGGCACACATTCCTAAAAGCGTCATGAAAATCAAGAAGAAGGAATTTGATGAACTCAAGCAAAGAGCCATGACAGTGTCAGAATACAACAGCCAATTCACACTGCTGTCTCGCTACGCAAATGAAGAACGCATTACCGAGAGCAAGAAGATGGAAAAATTCTTGGAAGGCCTGGCACCCGCCCTTAAGTGCCAGCTAGTTGTGCACACCTTTCCAGATTTTAAAACACTGGTGGATAAGGCCATTACCCTGGAAAATGAGCGACATAGCCTGGAAGATATCCGCAAACGGAAAAGGGACCAGACTAATTTTTCTCGCAATCACAGGAGCAAGAAGGAATTTCAGAAGGGGGATTCACACAAAACCCCGGTGAATAATTCACGTCCAACCAAGAATTTCCATGCAAGGGACAAGGAATTCACCTATCGCCCAGGAGTTACCTGTTATGCTTGTGGAGAAGAAGGGCACTATGCCAAGCAGTGTCCCAAGCCAAGGAACTCAAACCCGAAGCTCAATAATGGTGGAAATAATTCAGCACCAAAGCGAAGCAATTTCAACCCCAACAACAACCACCGGAAAGGTCACTTGAACCACGTGACCCGAGAGGAAGCACAGAACGCACCAGATATCGTACTCGGTACGTACCCCGTCAACACAATACCTGCCATGGTTTTGTTTGATTCTGGAGCTTCTCACTCATTCGTTTCGAAAAGTTTTGCTTTGCAAAATAATTTTTCGATGCCGCCCTTGGAAAAATCAATGATAGTCAAGTCCCCTGGGATTAAGCAAGTGACCCAGAATTACTGTCAAGATGTGGTTACTGAATTTGAAGGATTGAATTTTTACGCCAACCTTATTGTACCGGAGAGCAAAGGACTGGATGTCATCCTAGGAATGGATTGGTTGACAACCAACAAAGGTTTTATTGACTGCTTCAACCGTACCGTGATCCTCACCCACCATCAAGGGAAGAAAATAAAAGTTTCAGCCAGAGAGAGACAAATACCTCAGCAACCTAGATTAAACAAAGTGGACGTTTCTGAGCTGAACAAGGTTCCAGTGGTATGTGAATTTCCAGATGTATTTCCAGAAGAACTGCCAGGCATGCCACCAGACCGAGAGATAGAATTCAACACTGAGCTAGCACCCGGAACCACTCCTATTTACAAGAAACCTTACAAAATGGCACCGTCCGAGTTGGTAGAGTTGAAGAAGCAAATAAAAGAATTATTGGAGAAAGGATACATACGAGCCAGCTCCTCACCTTGGGGTTCTCCGATTTTATTAGCCAAGAAGAAGGATGGAACAATGAGGTTGTGTATTGATTATCGAGCTCTCAACATGGTCACAATCAAGAACAAATACCCAATGCCCCGAATAAATGATTTATTCGATCAGCTCGCACAGGCCAAAGTCTTCTCGAAAATTGATTTGAGATCGGGATACCACCAGTTAAAAGTACGAACAAAAGATATTCCCAAGACCGCATTCACCTCCAGATATGGGCTGTATGAGTTCACCGTAATGCCTTTTGGGCTAACCAACGCCCCCACATATTTTGTTCACCTCATGAACAAAGTATTTATGAAGTATATGGACAAGTTTGTTGTGGTGTTCATCGATGATATTCTGATATATTCCAAAACACCAGAAGAGCACGCCGAACATCTCAGGATTGTACTCGGAGAACTCAGGAAACATCAACTGTACGCCAAATTCAGCAAATGTGAATTTTGGCTAAGGCAAGTGGGTTTTCTGGGCCACGTGCTAACCCAAGAAGGTATTGCAGTAGATCCGGAAAAAGTCAAGGCCGTACTTGGCTGGAAACCGCCAGCTAACGTAACGGACATTCGGAGTTTCTTGGGAATGGCAGGCTATTATCGGAGATTTATTGAAGGATTCTCCACAATAGCAAAGCCCATGACGCAATTGCTCAAGAAAGGCAAAAAATTTGAATGGACCGAAGCATGTGAGAAGAGCTTCCAAGAGCTAAAAGGAAAATTAACAACGGCACCAGTGCTAATTGTGCCAGATATACACAAGAACTTTGAGGTATATTGTGACGCATCCCGGAAAGGCCTCGGATGCGTATTAATGCAAGAAGGCAAGGTAGTTGTGTATGTCTCCAGACAACTACGCAAGCATGAGGAAAATTATCCCACTCATGACTTGGAATTGACAGCAGTAATCCATGCACTCAAGGAATGGAGATACTTCCTACTTGGGAATCGTTGCGAGATATACACAGACCATAAGAGTCTTAAGTATATTTTCACACAGCCAGAGTTAAATTTACGGCAACGACGCTGGTTAGAATTGGTGAAAGACTATGATGTTGGAATCCACTATCATCCCGGAAAAGCAAATGTGGTGGCAGATGCACTTAGTCGAAATCCCAGCACAGACAATGACAATATCCCAAAATTGAGGCCAGAATTTCAACAAGAATTTGCCCGACTCAATCTAATAATGGTTACCGAGGGCAGTGTGTCGAATATAGAGCTACAGCGTACACTAATGGTAAGTATCAAGGTAGCCCAGCACGGACACCCCAGCATTGAGGGAATAAAAAGAAAAGTGAGTTTGGGAAAAGCCTCAGAATTCAACATAGATGAGCAGGGAATATTGTGGTACGGAGAAAGGCTATGCGTACCAAATGTCAAGGACCTCAAATAGCAGATATTAACTGAAAGTCACATAGCTCCGTATTCAATTCATCCTGGAGGAACAAAAATGTACAAGGACCTTCAGGAAAATTTTTGGTGGCACGGTATGAAGAGAGATATAGCCACGTTCATTGCATGCTGTGACTCTTGTCAGCGTATCAAGGCCGAGCACCAGAAACCAGCCGGACTGTTACAGCCAAATAAGATACCCGAGTGGAAATGGGACGAGATTGGAATGGACTTTATCGTTGGACTGCCCCGATCACAACACGGAAAGAATGCCATATGGGTCATAACCGACAGATTAACCAAGGTGGCACATTTTATTCTGGTAAAAACAACTTACACCAGTCAGAGACTAGCCAGACTTTATCTTGCCCGTATCGTCTGCCTTCATGGAGTCCCTAAGACTATTATCTCTGATAGAGGCACACAGTTCGTCTCTGCATTCTGGGATCACCTACAACAGGCACTGGGAACCCAACTAGCCTTCAGTACTGCATACCATCCCCAGACCGATGGACAAACAGAACGTGTGAACCAAATCTTAGAATACATGCTAAGAGCTTGTGTCCTCACCTACGGGAACAGTTGGGAAGAAAGTTTGCCATATGCAGAATTCGCATACAACAACAGCTATCAAGCCAGCTTACGAATGGCACCCTTTGAAGCTCTATATGGGAGAAGATGTCGTACCCCGCTAAATTGGTCAGAGACAGGGGACAGCCATATTTTCGGCCCAGATATGCTCAGAGAGGCCGAGGAGAAAGTTAAGATGATTAGAGAATGACTCAAAACAGCTCAAAGTCGACAAAAGAGTTATTATGACCGAAAGCATCGGGAAATCAGTTTTGAACCCGGAGAATTGGTATACCTGAGAGTTTCTCCTATGAAGGGTCTGCAACGATTCAAGATTAAGGGGAAACTAGCACCAAGATTCATCGGACCATTTCATATAGTGGCCCGGCAAGGCAAGGTAGCCTACCAGCTGGACCTGCCCGGAGACTTATCCGGTATCCACAACGTGTTTCACATCTCGCAGTTGAGAAAATACATAAGCAACCTAGAGAAGCAAGTTTCACATGAGTATATTGACGTACAACCAGACCTCACCTACCGGGAGCACCCGATAAAAATATTGGGAGAATCTGAGAGGAGGACCCGACAGAAAACCATTAAGTTTTTCAGAGTTCAATGGAGCAATCACACCGAGAATGAAGCAACTTGGGAGAGCGAGGACTTTCTTCGGACAGAGCACCCACACCTGTTTAAGGATCAGCTGAAATCTCGAGGACGAGATTTTTCCTAAGGGGGTAGGTGCTGTGACACTCCAAATTTTTTGGTAGATTTTTTAAAGAGCCTTGCTTGGTTTGAAAGAAGGTCATTTAAACCCTTCCTAAAAACCATCTTCAAAGTTTGCCCTCTCAAAAATCCTTTTCCTGGTTTTGGTTTCATTTGAAATGAAAACCCCCTTTTTGTTTTGGGTTTTTATTTGGTTTTGATCCCTTCCAAATTTTACCATGCCTCCCATGGTAAAATTTTCCCAAAACCTTTCCTCCCACTATAGTTCAACCCTAACATTCTGTCAAAACTAATAAAATCCATTTTTGGATTTTATTCCAACTATTTCCCCTCCCAAAATAATTCTGTCTTTTCTTTTGAGCCTAAGTGGATTACAAAGCAAGTACCCTAATACTCTTGATTTTTGACCTCAACTCAACACCCCTGGATAGTCCTTTGAACCCTCAACCTAGAACCATCTTGATCCACTCTTCTCCTGTTCAAATATTTCAAATTACACTCACTGCAAGTTTGGACCAGATTTGCCAAATTTGGTGAAATTCATATCTATACCTCTCCAAAAATTCCACATATATTGAAGCAGCCTCTAGGTGCAATGAGAGGCCCCTCCACCAAAAACCAGCTCAAGGAAAAATCCCTACATACCTAGAACATTCTGTCGAACACCTTGCATGCACTGTTCTAGCCATATTCAGAAAAATTCAGACATTCAGTGTCTTTTTCCTTCGTCAGATTTCAGTCACGCGTCGATAGTGCACTCTGGCACGTTGCACATGGCCCCTCCCCCCTGGACAGCACCCCGCACGCACACTTGGCGCCTTCCTGGCGTCGGTGGCGCCCTGGCCCGCCTGCGCCGGCGTGTCCTGCGGCGGCCGTAGCGCCGTAGCGGCCGACAAAAAGCAGAACGGCGGCTCAACACCGTTCGGCGCCACCCAAGCGACCTGGTGGCTCCGCATGGCCACCTCCTTAACAGCGCACGCATGCAGCGCCGTCGCTGTGGCGCGGCACGCGCAGAGCGCGCTACCTGCCGCCGACGGGCCCGCGCAGCCCCGTTCCGTCGAGCTCCCCCTAAACCTCCGTATCCCGATGCGCTTAGCACCAAAATGGAGTCAGTCGACCCGCACGACGGTGCTCAACCTCTAAACCACCCCGACCAATGCCCTGCGCCGCCGTAAACTTCGCCGGAGAATCCCGTTCTCGGCCACCGCCTCGGACCGCCTATATAAAGGGCTCCCGAGCTCGCCCTCGAGCACACACCCCCTTTGCACCTCACTAGCACCCTGCCAGGCCACCAGGGGGACCCCGAGGAGGTCCTCTTCCCCAGCTCCGGCCGCCCCGTTCCGCCTCGGCCTCCACCATGATTCACTCCGGTGAGGCCATCTCCGGCGCCCTAATCATGTCAACTACCCCCTCATGCTACCGCAAGTCTAACCCCCTCCTCAATTTCATCTCCGCAGCACCCTCCGACAAGAGCCACGACTGCCCGAACCGCCGTTCGCCGGAGCTAGGGCCACCGTAGACACAGTGCTCGCGGGCGACCACCACCACCAACCACGCACGCCGAACGGTGCACTGATCTCGAAGGTACACTCCGATCACCTTGCCTCGCCGTGGATCGCCGCCGGCGACCACCGCACCTCTCGGGCACCGTCGCGCTCTGCTCCTCTATTTGAACTTTCAAACCCGACAGGTGGGGCCCGCCTGTCAGCCTTACAGCCGTTGTTTTTATTTTGCTTAAATGAAATGTTATCTGTACTTTTCTGCAGAACCCCCTGGAAGTTTTCTGTTTCATTACAGATGAGCCCTTGGGTTAAAACACTTATAACTTTTTAACAGAAGGGAATTTTTGAGTGATTCTTCTTCTGTTCTCTTTAGATTTTTGTCTAGTTTTTTTATCATATTTATTTGAAAAGTATTTGGTACACTTTTCTGTACACTCACGGTATTTACGTTATGTGCGTATTTTCTTTATACCGTAGATACCGGAGGAGGTGACGGAGCGGCAAACTTCGCACAGTTAGACTCCGACTACTCCGAACCAGGCAAGCATGTTTGAAATCTTGATATGATGAGTGTTGTTGCATGTTTGCATTTTAGCATAGTCATGGCATGTTTATGAACATCACTTTGCATGATATATCTCATGCACATAATCGGAGAGTATTTTTTTTCTGAAAGCATTATGTTGTTGGATACATATTTGCAAAGCCATGTGTTGGTATGAGAATGGGTAAGATGGCAGTGTTGTGACATGCCAGTCTTATGCCGGATTATTTGACTTCCGTGTCGTCATGACACCATTCACATTCCCATTCATTCCACCCTATACTGTCACATGTTTTCCGAAAGGAATATGGCATAGTAAGTTGCAAATCGTTTTCGTGGTACACACCAAGTGGAGAGGCCGGGATGAGGGTTCCATGGCCCTGGATTAAAGCCCGTCATCCGGTCAGGGGGCATGGGTGTTTCCGGTTGGGACCGAGAGGGGGGCACCCCTTAGAGCGCGCGTAAAGAAATTTGATCCCATGCTATTCGAGGTTGTGGCCTCCCCGTCTCAAAGTTTTTCTTGGACGTTGGCCAGGGTGATTCCTGGCAACGTGAGGTGAAATGGGTGTGTACTAGTTAAATGTGTTTCTACCGAAAAACCATAAACGGAACTAGTCCTTCATGACTACGGAAATCCGTTGGCTGTGTTCAGTTCTTCCAAACTCTGCAGAGTCTCAATCTTTTGATTATCTCGTACTTTGTTCAAGTACTATATTTATCTTATCTTGTCAGGTATCAGCCTCAGTGGCAAAACTCTGGTGGGATTTATGTGTGATAAATCCTGTTAAAATATTACTCTTGTGGATGGTCTAAATTGTTGTTTACATTATTTACAAGCCCTGTCTGCGATGTCGCTCAGACGTCCGACGGTGGCAACCTGTTATTTACTTTTGATATAAAGCCCTGTCTGTGATGTCGCTCAGACGTCCGACGGTGGCAACCTGTTATTTACTTTTGTTATAATGCCTTGTCTGTGATGTCGCTCAGACGTCCGACGGTGGCAACCTGTTATTTACTTTTGTTATAAGGCCCTGTCTGTGATGTCGCCCAGACGTCCGACTGCGGTATTTCTTTTTAAGCCCATTATGTGATGTCGCCCAGACGTCCAACTGTGGCATTTCTTTTACAGCCCTGTCTGTGATGTCGCTCAGATGTCCGACGGTGGTACTTCTTTTAAAGCCCAGTCTGCGATGTCGCTCCGACGTCCGACGGTGGCATTTCTTTTTAAGCCCTTTATGTGGTGTCGCTAAGACGCCCGACTGCGGCATGCATTTTTTTTATTTATCTACCTTTCGAGGCGTCGCTTCAGACACCCGATCGGTTTTCAGTAATTTATTTTATTCTTCACATACTGCAATATTATCGTTATTTTATGAGCATCATCCTGGATCATGACGCATTCATGCATTCATTGATTATATCTTTTGTCCGAACTATCTTGCGAGTACTTTCAAGTACTCACCTGGCTTGTTGATTTGGCCAGATGCTGATGAAGGCGATCTCTTGGATGACGAGTTCGATAGCGAGTCCAACGCCTAGAGGAGTCCCAGTCAGTCCCGTGCGATCCTGTCTTGATCATTGTATTATCCGCTTCTGCAACCCCGAATAAATTCATCGAGCCTCACCTCGACCCTCGATGTACTGCCAGTAGAAGTCAAGTTATCCACCACCACTTTTCCCTCGAGCTAGTAGCATGCCACCCCATCCTTGTGCCATAACCGCCCTTATGTAAATATTGGCGAGTCTGTAATAAATTGTTGAGCAACCTCAGCTCAACCCTGTAATATATTTGATGCTACTGGTTCTCTGCTTATCAAGCTTTTGTCTACCAGAAAGGATGACTTCTCCTATACTGGGATTTAAAGATTGGTTCTCAATAAATAATTTTATTGGAAAAACCGCTTGTGACAATCTCATATGGTCCATGACGTTCAAAACGTCTTTGAAGTCCCAATTCTAAGCCGTAAAGCATGGCATACTGAACTAACGAGTAGTCATCAACACGCGATTGCCAGGCATTCACAATGTCTGCAGTTGTTGGGGCTGGTACACCTAGCAGTGCATCAAGGACATAATTCTTCTGTGTAGCAATGAGGATAATCCTCAAGTTACGGACCCAGTCCGTGTAGTTGCTACCATCATCTTTCAACTTAGCTTTCTCTAGCAACGCATTAAAATTTAAGGGAACAGTAGCACGGGCCATTGATCTATGTAAAGACTATCAGGACTAAGTTCATGATAAATTAAGTTCAATTAATCATATTACTTAAGAACTCCCACTTAGATAGACATCCCTCAAGTCATCTAAATGATAAGTGATCCAAATCAACTAAACCATGTCCGATCATCATGTGAGATGGAGTAGTCATCAATGGTGAACATCTCTATGTCGATCATATCCACTATATGATTCACCTTCAACCTTTCGGTCTCCAGTGTTCTGAGGCCATGTCTGTACATGCTAGGATCGTCAAGATTAACCCGAGTATTCCGCATGTGCAAAACTGCCTTGCACCCGTTGTATTTGAACATAGAGCCTATCACACCCGATCATCACGTGGTGTCTCAGCACGAAGAACTTTCATAACGGTGCATACTCGGGGAGAACACTTATACCTTGAAATTTAGTTAAGGGATCATCTTATAATGCTGTCGTCGTACTAAGAAAAATAAGATGCATAAAGATAAACATCACATGCAATCAATATGTGACATGATATGGCCATCACCATCTTGTGCTTTTGAGCACCATCACCAAAGCAACATCATGATCTCCATCTTTACCGGCTTGACACCTTGATCTCCATCGTAGCGTCGTGGTTGTCTCGCCAATTATTGCTTCTATGACTATCGCTACCGCTTAGTGATAAAATAAAGCAATTACATGGCGTTTGTATTTCATATAATAAAGCGACAACCATAAGGCTCCTGTCAGTTGCTGATAACTTTTACAAAAACATGATCATCTCATACAACAACATATATCACATCATGTCTTGACCATATCACATTACAACAAGCCCTACAAAAACAAGTTAGACGTCCTCTACTTTGTTGTTGCAAGTTTTATGTGGCTGCTACAGGCTTCTAGCAAGAACTGTTCTTACCTACACCACAAAACCACAACGGTGATTTATCAAGTTTGCTATTTTAACCTTCAACAAGGACCGGCCGCAGTCAAATTCAATTCAACCAAAGTTGGAGAAACAGCCACCCGCCAGCCACCTTTATGCAGAACTAGTTGCATGTCTGTCGGTAGAACCGGTCTCATGAACGCGGTCATATAAGGTTGGTCCAGGCCGCTTCATCCAACATTACTACCGAATCAAAATAAGACATTGGTGATAAGCAGTATGACGATCACCTCCCACAACTCTTTGTGTTCCACTCGTGCATATCATCTACGCATAGACCCGGCTTGAATGTCACTGTTGGGAAACATAGCATGCAATTTCATAAAAATTCCTACGCTCAGGCAAGATCGATCTAGGAGATGCATAGAAACGAGAGGGGGAGAGTGTGTCCACGTACCCTCGTAGACCAAAAGCGGAAGTGTTTGATTAACGTGGTTGATGTAGTCGAACGTCTTCTCGTTCCTATCGATCAAGTACCGAACGTACGACACCTCCAATTTCTACACAAGTTTAGCGCGATGACGTCCCTCGAGCTCTTGATCCAGTAGAGGGTCGACGAAGTAGATGAGTTCCGTCAGCATGACGGTGTGGTGACGGTGATGGTGATGTGATCCGCGCAGGGCTTCGCCTTAGCACCGCAAGAATATGATCGGAAGTGTAAACTGTGGAGGGGGCGCTGCACACGACTTGGAACAATTGATGTGTGTTGTAGGGGCGCGCCCCTGTATATAAAGGAGGGAGGGAGAGGAGGCCGGCCCTAGGTGCGGCCCAAGTAGGAGGAGTCCTACTTGGGGTCCTAGTACGATTCGCCCCCCTTCCTTTTACCGGGGGGGGGGGGGGGGGGGGAAGGAGAGAGGGGAGGAGAAGGAAAGGGGGGCGCCGCCCCCTCTCCTTGTCCAATTCGGCCTCCTTCCCTATGGGTGGCGCACCGCCCCTATGTGGGCTGGTGTGCCTCAATCCTATGGCCCATATGGCCCATATCTTCCCCCAGGGGGTTCCGGTAACCCCTCCAGTACTCCGATATGTACCCGATACATTCCGGAACACTTCCGGTGTCCGAATACTACCTTCCAATATATCAATCTTTACCTCTCGACCATTTCGAGACCCCTCGTCATGTCCATGATCTCATCCGGGACTCCGAACAACCTTTAGTCACCAAAACACATAACTGATATAATACAAATCATCATCGAACGTTAAGCGTGCGGACCCTACGGGTTCGAGAACTATGTAGACATGACCGAGACACCTCCCCGGTCAATAACGAATAGCGGAACCTAGATGCTCATATTGGTTCCCACATATTGTACAAAGATCTTTATTGATCGAACCGCTATGTCAACATACGTTATTCCCTTTGTCATCGGTATGTTACTTGGCCGAGATTCGATCGTCGTATCTTCATACCTAGTTCAATCTCGTTACCGGCAAGTCTCTTTACTCGTTCCGTAATGCATCATCCCACAACTAACTCATTAGTAACATTGCTTGCAAGGCTTCATATGATGTACATTACCGAGAGGGCCTAGAGATACCTCTCTGATACTTAGAGTGACAAATCCTAATCTCGATCTATGCCAACCCAACAAACACCTTTAGAGATACCTGTAGAGCATCTTTATAATCAACTAGTTATGTTGTGACGTCTGATAGCACATAAGGCATTCCTTCGGTGTCCGGGAGTTGCATAATCTCATAGTCGGAGGAATATGTATTTGACATGAAGAAAGCAGTAGCAATAAAACTGAACGATCATTATGCTAAGCTAACAGATGGGTCTTGTCCATCACATCATTCTCCTAATGATGTGATCCCATTCATCAAATGAAAACACATGTCCATGGCTAGGAAACTTAACCATCTTTGATCAACGAGCTAGTCTAGTAGAGGCATACTAGGGACACGGTGTTTTGTCTATGTATTCACACATGTATCGAGTTTCCGGTTAATACAATTCTAGCATGAATAATAAACATTTATTACGAATAAGAAAATATAAATAACAACTTTATTATTGCCTCTAGGGCATATTTCCTTCACTGCCCCCATAGTAACCGTCACTGATAAACATGCTGCTGGTGTGTGCGTGAGAGGAGCGACTTAGTAGGCCAGCTACACACTTGAATAGAGCATGGAGAGTACGCACTATGCAGGTGTACTTTCCCAGAATTGATAGTACATCGATGGTTCTAGGGAACAGTAGTACCCTCCACTTACAACTGTAGCTCCTTGGCCTTGAGATTCAAGAGTTCAAAACTGGTGCACTATAGAAGTACAGTACATCGCACTTGGGCTGAGAAAGTAGTAGTACTACTGATACAGAACGAGTACGTAGTAAATAGTAGCCTCACCATTGCAGGGCACGAGGCACTACCACTATGCGTGCCCGCATATGAGGCCCTGTGGTTACACTCTTATATCCTCCTTGCCAGTTCCCCTCCCCCCGAAGAGACCAAGGCAGTTCGTCTCTGCTCCCATGGATTCACCAGGCGGTTCTCCTCCTCGTCGAGGCTGGGAGACCTTAGAAGACTATCCTCTGGGAGAAATCACACGCCGCTCTGACGTCCTCACCGCCGCAAGACTCGGTGCTTCCTGCACCAACTTTTTTAAGACCGTGCTTAAACAGGCTTGGGAAAAGGACATGCTTGTTGGTGTTCCATGCGTCCTCGAGGAGAAGGTTATTATTCTATGGGACAATCCTCCAAACAGTCCACCGTTCCCTAGCCATGGTTGCACGTTGACTCCACTAGAGTTGGCGATGTTGAGAGGTAGTCGAATTTTGTCCGATGAGTAAGTTAGTCATGGAGTTTGATCATGTAGTGTATATTCTAAATATAGTACTTAGTTATTCCATCCCGTAATTTGTCTGCTGCCCACTGTATTATATATAGGTCTGGGTTGGTTCCAACAATGATTGGCTTGCATACCTCCGTCCGGATACCACTATCATTTTGCACAACATCCATAGCAGTGCGACCGTTCCCGTCGTCCCCTTCTCCACCATTGGTATCGGCCTTCCATACTAGCTGGGCTTGAATATGTATGATGACGCCTACATGAGATTGAACAAGATAGCAATTGCGGATCCACCGACAAAGCGACACGGCTATGATGATTACTATCTCATCGCGGTGTTGAACATAAATATTGCCATCAATACAAGAGGCAATAATGGCAGATGCTAGCACATGTTGGCCGTGGTAGATTTGAACCCCTACATGTTCGAAGATGTCATGCGCCATGTAGGCCGCATCTTCGCGGTGACAAGTCAGGGGACTTATTTCATCTGGTTGCCATCCTAGAGTACAGGAGATTACAAACGGAATGCACAAACCATCATTTGCATACCTAACAGTACTCCATTATTTTGCAGGGACCAGTCATCCCCCGATCAAAATATGATCGCCGATCCTGGATGTGCATTTGCATCTGCAATTTGGTCTAACCTGGAACCTTGTAGCTGACTTTGGCATATTGGGATCAACTATCTTAGCAGTCATTACCCATGGTACCACTGATGTGCAACATGGTCACACAATATACCACGATCAGACCGTCACCATCTACCCAAGTATTCTATTTTCTCATTGTTGTGTGTTAGAGTAGTAGAGTATTACTTGTTAGTTATTTTCTTTTCTTGACTGAGACATGTTTACTGTAGTAGTAGTAGTATAATTTTTTAACCCTCTCACCTTGTCTTTCATTGTTGTACTACTTACTAGTACTAGTACTTTTTACCTTGGAGGACGCGTATAGCTAGCTAGGCCCTTGAAGACTTGAACCCACTAGCTCCCACCATTTTTGTTTTTCCATGTCTTACTATCTCATCCATGTAGCCAAGAGTGGCTATATATAATAAGCCGGTTATTTTACTTCCTCTATACCAGAGTAGTACTATTTGCTGCACAATATTACTGACTGCCATATTTGAGCACAACATTATTATGCATGGACCTTGACCATGTATGTCACCATGTGTCCAGATCTGAGATACCGCGTGTACCAGATGAACGACGCCGAGTTCGACCTCCGTGGTTCTATGTGGGTGCCAAGGAACACTCTTAGAGAGTACTCGCTTTTCATTAGGGACATATACCCCATTGTGAAGCGGATGCCACCTTCCGTGCATGACACCGAAGGCCGCCGTTCATGAAGTATGGTTGTGTCTTCAGTGCGCACCGCTGGATGAATGACATGCTCGGACACGTTATCCCTGATTTAGGCCACTTCAGCTTGGATGAGTCTCCATCATGTGGAACCGGACTAGAAAGCTGTGACAATGATTCCCATTGCCCACCGTTATGGATCGTGCCATCCATGAAGAACACCTAGGACCGGAACCTGGAGGAGGACAGGGAGCCCATCTATAACGTGTAAGTGCAGTATGGTAAATTGGGAATGGTAGCGCTGTGAATATACGTAGACTAGTCGTGCACAAATTTATCACATGAAGTGCAGATGAACTTGTGTGGCATACTGGCATTTGTCCTTTAGAATTTATTACTAGTAAATGTGTTATGTGTACGTGCAACTTGTGTGGTTGTTGCACGGGCTCCGACATGCTCTTTGAGAAAAAAATGTGGCACAACTTTGGATATAGGTGACGTGGCGGCATCATACTGTAGCATTGTTCGCTATAGTTGTAGTACTCCTACTAGGATGACAACTTCTATAAAGCCTTGCGCTTAGCTCTTTGCCTCTTAGGAAGGTTCAACAGTTTGTACTCGTGTGAACCTTGCACTTGGCTCTTCGCCTCTTCAGAAGGTCCAACAATGATGCTACTACAATATAATATGCTTATGGCAATCTGACACCGAATGAACTGTTGCACATCCACCGCAAGGGCGAGGGCAACGGCGCGGGAGAGGGTGCTGTAGTCAAAACCCTCTCCTCGTCATGCGAGTCACCACGCGCGTGGCCGAGGCAGAGGGCGTAGGCGTATGTAGTAAGCAAGATTCTCCTCGTCCTATGAGCCACCGCGCGTGGGCGAGGGAGAAGGTGTAGTAAGCAAGCTTCTCCTCGTTCGGCGAGTTGACGGGAAACATCAAAGCAGTACTAGTCCATACTACGTCCTTTCCGGTTAATATGGCTTCATTTGAAACGAGAAAAATACACTGGCGGTTAATGTATGTAAAAATACGCTCATTATGGTCACTATATAGTTTTACGGTGATTATATGGTCACTAGCTCACCGTAGAGCACCGTATTGCACCCTGCTATGTCTTGAGCTTGCGTTGGTTTTCCTCGAAGAGGAGAGGGTGATGCAGCAAGTGTAGCGTAAGTATTTCCCTCAGTTTTGAGAACCAAGGTATCAATCCAGTAGGAGGCTCCTCAAAAGTCCCGCGCACCTACACAAACAAACTTAGAACTCGCAACCAATGCAATAAAGGGGTTGTCAATCCCTTCACGGCCACTTGCGAAAGTGAGATCTGATAGAGATAGTATGAGAAGATAAATATGTTTTTGGTATTTTATAATATAGATGCAAAAAAGTAAAGATGCAAATAAAAGTAGATTGAAAGAAAATATGATAAGAGATAGACCCGGGGGCCATATGTTTCACTAGAGGCTTCTCTCAAGATAGCATAAGTATTATGGTGGGTGAACAAATTACTGTCGAGCAATTGATAGAAAAGCGCATAGTTATGAGATTATCTAGGCATGATCATGTATATAGGCATCACGTCCATAACAAGTAGACCGACTCCTGCCTGCATCTACTACTATTACTCCACACATCGACCGACTCCTTCCTGCATCTAGAGTATTAAGTTCATAAGAACAGAGTAACGCATTAAGCAAGATGACATGATGTAGAGGGATAAACTCATGCAATATGATATAAACCCCATCTTGTTATCCTCGATGGCAACAATACAATACGTGTCTTGCAACCCTTTCTGTCACTGGGTAAGAACACCGCAAGATTGAACCCAAAGCTAAGCACTTCTCCCATGGCAAGAAAGACCAATCTAGTAGGCCAACCAAACTGATAATTCAAAGAGACTTGCAAAGATAACTCAATCATACATAAAAGAATTCATAGAAGATTCAAATATTATTCATAGATAAACTTGATCATAAACCCACAATTCATCGGATCTCGACAAACACACCGCAAAAAGAGTTTACATCGAATAGATCTCCACAAGAGAGGGGGAGAACATTGTATTGAGATCCAAAAAGAGAGAAGAAGCCATATTTTTGCTAATAACTATGGACCCGTAGGTCTGTGGTAAACTACTCACAACTCATCGGAGGGGCAAGGATGTTGATGTAGAAGCCCTCCATGGTCGATTCCCCCTCCGGCAGAGTGCCGGCGAAGGCTCCAAGATGAGATCTCGCGGATACAAAAGGTTACGGCGGTGGAAATTGTGTTTCTTGGTGCTCCTTGATGTTTTCGGGGTACGTAGGTATATATAGGAGGAAGAAGTACGTCGGTGGCCGCCCGAGGCGCCCACGAGACAGGGGGGCGCGCCCTACAGGGGGGCGCGGCCCCCTATCTCGTGGGGTCCTCGGAAGCTTCTTGACTTGCACTCCAAGCTCTCCGGATCAGGTTCGTTCCAAAAATCACGATCCCGAAGGTTTCATTCTGTTTGGACTCCGTTTGATATTCCTTTTCTTCAAAATACTGAAATAGGCAAAAAAAACAGCAATATGGACTGGGCCTCCGGTTAGTAGGTTAGTCCCAAAAATGATATAAATGTGTAAAATAAAGCCCATAAACATCCAAAAGGGGTAATATAATAGCATGGAACAATCAAAAATTATAGATACGTTGGAGACGTATCAAGCATCCCCAAGCTTAATTCCTACTCGTCCTCGAGTAGGTAAATGATAAAAAAGAAATTTTTGATGTGGAATGCTACCTAGCATAATTCATAATCTAATTTTCTTTATTGTGGCATGAATGTTCAGATCCAAATGAATACAAAATAAAAGTTCATAAAACATAAAAATAATAATGCTTCAAAGCATACTAACAAATAATCATGTCCTATCAGAATATCATAGCCAAAGAAAGCTTATCCCTACAAAATCATATAGTTAGGCCATGCTTCATTTACATTACACAAAATACTCCCATCATGTACAACCCCAATGACGAGCCGAGCAATTGGTTCATACTTTTTAATGCGCTTCAACTTTTTCAACTCTTACGCAATACATGAGCGCAAGCCATGGACATAGCACTATGGTGGTAAATGGTGGTGGTTGTAAGGACAAAAAGTGGGAGAAGATAGTCTCACATCATCTAGGCGTATCAACGGGTGATGGAGATGCCCATCAATAGATATCAATGTGAGTGAGTAGGGATTGCCATGCAAGGATGCACTAGAGCTATAAATATATGAAAGCTCAACAAAAGAAACTAAGTGGGTGTGCATCCAACTTGCTTGCTCACGAAGACCTAGGGCACTTTGAGGAAGCCCATCATTGGAATATACAAGCCAAGTTCTATAATGAAAAATTCCCACTAGTATATGAAAGTGACAACATATGAGACTCTCTATCATGAAGATCATGGTGCTATTTTGAAGCACAAGTGTGGAAAAAGAAATAGTAGCAATTGTCCCTTCTCTCTTTTTCTCTCTTTTTATTTCTCTTTTTTTTCTTTTTTCCCTTTTTTTATTTTTTATTCTTTTTGGTGGGCTTCTTTGGCCTCTTTTATTTTTATAAAGTCCGAAGCCTCATCCCGACTTGTGGGGGAATCATAATCTTCATCATCCTTTCCTCACTAGGACAATGCTCTAATAATGAAGATCGTCACACTTTTATAGATTTACAACTCAAAAACTACAACTCAAAGCTATAACAAGATATGACTCTATGTGAATGCCTCCGGCGGTGTATCGGGATATGCAATGAATCAAGAGCGACATGTATGAAGATTATGAAGGTGGCTTTGCTACAAATACGATGTTAACTACATGATCATGCAAAGAGCAATATGACAATGATGAATCGTGTCATAATAAACTAAATGGTGGAAAGTTGCATGGCAATATATCTCGGAATGGCTATGAAAATGCCATAATAGGTAGGTATGGTGGCTGTTTTGAGGGAGGTAAATAATGGGTTCAATACCGGCGAGAGTTGCGCGGTAATAAGAAAAGCTAGCAAAGTGGAAGGATGAGTGTGCGTATATCCATGGACTCACATTAGTCATAAAGAACTCATATACTTATTGCAGAAGTCTACTTAGCCCTCGAAGCAAAGTACTACTACGCATGCCCCAAGAGGGATAGATTGGCAGGAAAAAATTCCATCGCTCGTCCCCGACTGTCACTCATAAGGAAGACACTCAAAAGAGCACCTCATGCAACAAATTTGTCACACAACTTTTACCATACATGCATGCTACGGGACTTGCCAACTTCAACAAAAGTATTTCTCAATTTCATAATTATCCACTAGCATGACCCTAACATTACTACCTTTATATCTCAAAACAATTATCAAGCAACAAATTGATCATAGCATCCAATTCAATTTCTATGATAGTTTTTATTATACCCCACTTGGATGCTCATCATTCTAGGACAAAATTTGTAACCAAAAGAAATACCATGCTATTCTAAAAGACTCTCAAAATAATATAAGTGAAGCATGAGAGACTAGCAATTTCTATAAAATCAAGCCACCACCGTGCTCTAAAAGATATAAGTGAAGTACTAGAGCAAAAACTATTAAGCTCAAAAGATATAAGTGAAGCACATAGAGTATGCTAGCAAATTCTAATAAAATAGGCTTCGCCAAAAAGGTGTGTACATCAAGGATGATTGTGGTAAACTAAAAATCAAAGACTAATATAATACACGACGCTCCAAGCAAAACACATATCATGTGGTGAATAAAAATATAGCTCCAAGTAAAGTTACCAATGAACGAAGACGAAAGAGGGGATGCCTTCCCGGGGCATCCCCAAGCTTAGGATTTTGGCTATACTTGAATATCTTGGGGTGCCTTGGGCATCCCCAAGCTTAGGCTCTTTCCACTCCTTATTCCATAGTCCATAAAAGCTTTACCCAAAACTTGAAAACTTCACAACACAAAACTCAACAGGAAATCTTATAAGCTCCGTTAGTGAAAGAAAACAAAACCACCACATAAGGTAGTGCAATGAACTTGTTCTTTATTTACTTTGGTGTTAAACCTACTGTATTCCAACTTCTCTATGGTTTATAAACTAATTTACTAGCCATAGATGCATTGAAATAAGCAAACAACACATGAAAAACAGAATCTGTCAAAAACACAATAGTCTGTAGCAATCTGTAACTAACGCAAACTTCTGAAACTCTAAAAATCCTACCAAAATAGGACGTACTGTAATTATTGTTTATTGATCAGAAGAAAGAAGAATCAATGCAAAAGCATGTTTCTGTGATTTATTGAATTTTTTCTCGTGAGCGCAAAGTTTCTATTTTTCAGCAGAATCAAATCAACTATCATCGTAGGTTATCCTATAGGTTCTACTTGGCACAAACACTAAATAAAATATAAAAACACATCTAAACAGAGATTAGATGCAAGATTTATTCAATAACAGAAAGGAAAAATATTGGGTCGTCTCCCACCAAGCGCCTTTTTAGCTAAGCATTGAGATTTCAATGATGCTCACATGAAAGACAAGAATTGAAGCACAAAGAGAGCATCATAAAACATGTGACAAACACACTTAAGTATAACATACTTCCTATGCATAGGTATCTTGTAAGCAAACAAATTATAAAGGCAAGCAAAAACTAGTGTATGCAAGGAAGAACAAAGAGATGATAGCAATCTCAACATGAAGAGAGGTAATTTAGTAACATGAAAACTTCTACAACCAAAATGTCGTTTCTCATAATAATTACATGTAGGATCATAAGAAAATTCAACAAAACAGCTATCACATAACATATTCTCAACACGATCCACATGCATGTAAAGTTGACACTCTTCCAAAATAGTGGGATTATCATTAACTAAATTCATGACCTCTCCAAACCCACTTTTATCAAAAATATCATAAGATTGAACATTCTCCAAATATGTGGGATCTAAAGTTGACACTCTTCCAAACCCACTTTCAATATTATTGCAAACACTATTATCAATCTCATATTCATCATGGGGTTTAAATAAATTCTCAAGGTTATAATAAGAATCACCCCAATCATGATCATTGAAACAAGTAGTGGACATAGCAAAACTAGCATCCCAAGCTTAGGGTTTTGCATATTATTAGCACAATTGACATCAAGAGAATTTATAGTAAAATCATTGCAATCATGCTTTTTATTCAAAGAGTTATCGTGAATCTCTTCATAAATTTCTTCATCATAATTTTCAGATTCACAAATTTCAAGCAAAGCTTTATAAAGATAACCTAGTGCACAAAACTCACTAGCAATTGGTTCCTCATAATTGGATCTCTTAAAAAGGTTAGCAAGTGGATGAGGATCCATATATCTTAGGTTCTCTGTTTAGTAATAAATAAGCATCTATTCCAACCAAACGAGCAAACGAAAGGGCAAGCAAAAGAGAGAGAGAGGAGATTGGGAGAGAGAGGGCAAATAAAACGGCAACGGTGAAGTGGGGGAGAGGAAAACGAGAGGCAAATGGCAAATAATGTAAATGCGAAGGAGATGGGTTTGTGATGGGTATTTGGTATGTCTTGACTTGAGCGAAGACCTCCCCGGCAACGGCGCCAGAAATCCTTCTTGCTACGTCTTGAGCTTGCGTTGGTTTTCCTCGAAGAGGAGAGGGTGATGCAGCAAGTGTAGTGTAAGTATTTCCCTCAGTTTTGAGAAGCAAGGTATCAATCCAGTAGGAGGCTACACAAACAAACCGAGAACTCGCAACCAACACAATAAAGGGGTTATCAATTCCTTCACGGCCACTTGCGAAAGTGAGATCTCATAGAGATAGTATGATAAGATAAATATGTTTTTGGTATTTTATAATATAGATGCAAAAAGTAAAGATGCAAATAAAAGTAGATTGAAAGCAAATATGATAAGAGATAGACCCGGGGGCCATAGGTTTCACTAGAGGCTTCTCTCAAGATAGCATAATTATTACGGTGGGTGAACAAATTACTACCGAGCAATTGATAGAAAAGCGCATAGTTATGAGATTATCTAGGCATGATCATGTATATAGGCATCACGTCCATAACAAGTAGACCGACTCCTGCCTGCATCTACTACTATTACTCCACACATCGACCGACTCCTGCCTGCATCTAGAGTATTAAGTTCATAAGAACAGAGTAACGCATTAAGCAAGATGACATGATGTAGAGGGATAAACTCATGCAATATGATATAAACCCCATCTTGTTATCCTCGATGGCAACAATACAATACGTATCTTGCAACCGTTTCTATCACTGGGTAAGAACACCGCAAGATTGAACCCAAAGCTAAGCACTTCTCCCATGGCAAGAAAGACCAATCTAGTAGGCCAAACCAAACTGATAATTCGAAGATACTTGCAAAGATAACTCAATCATACAAAAAAGAATTCAGAGAAGATTCAAATATTATTCATAGATAAACTTGACCATAAACCCACAATTCATCGGATCTCGACAAACACACCGCAAAAAGAGTTTACATCGAATAGATCTCCATAAGAGAGGGGGAGAACATTGTATTGAGATCCAAAAAGAGAGAAGAAGCCATCTAGCTAATAACTATGGACCCGTAGGTCTATGGTAAACTACTCACAACTCATCAAAGGGGCAAGGATGTTGATGTAGAAGCCCTTCATTGTCGATTCCCCCTCCGGCAGAGTGCCGGCGAAGGCTCCAAGATGAGATCTCACGGATACAGAAGGTTACAGCGGTGGAAATTGTGTTTCATGGTGCTCCTGGATGTTTTCTGGGTATGTAGGTATATATAAGAGGAAGAAGTATGTCGGTGGCCGCCCGAGGGGCCCACGAGACAGGGGGCGCGCCCTACAGGGGGGCGCGGCCCCCTATCTCGTGGGGTCCTCGGAAGCTTCTTGACTTGCACTCCAAGCTCTCCGGATCACGTTCGTTCCAAAAATCACGCTCCCGAAGGTTTCATTCTGTTTGGACTCCGTTTGATATTCCTTTTCTTTGAAATACTGAAATAGGCAAAAAAAACATTATGAGTTGGGCCTCCGGTTAGTAGGTTAGTCCCAAAAATTATATAAATGTGTAAAATAAAGCCCGTAAACATCCAAAAGGGGTAATATAATAGCATGGAACAATCAAAAATTATAGATACGTTGGAGACGTATCACACCCTACTGACCGACCACATAGTCGACGTTGCACTTTGTTGACTGGTTAAGTTGACACCTGTTTTCTGCGTCCCACCTACCAGTTGGCAGAGCAAAGAAATCAGTTAAACAAAACTTTATGCGGGCGCGACAGGAGTCCAACCCTTGCGCGTGAACCATCCTGGCTATGTATGTTGGTGTATGCACGTGTACTCCCTCGGTCCGTGAAAAATTGAACATCTAGCATTAGAAATTTTTCCAACAAAGAGTGTACATCTACACTTCCAATGCACTTAGCCTTTAATCTAATTGATATTGATTGACTAATGCACCAACTTGTGCTCTAGCTATAGGCTACATGTCTATCCTTAATTACAGCATGCAACAACCTTCTTTAATCTTCTTCTCTCAATGATCTCATGCACACATAAGTCTGCTACTTTGGGGCGTTAATCATGCCATGAAGTTCCGGTTCCTCTTGGTCAATGTGTAAATCTCTATATGTATAGTCTTTCACAGACGAAGGGAGTAGGTTGAGCACTTGAGCGTGAGCGTGTGAGTTGCGTCGTGTGTTGTGTGCTACATGGATGCGTGAGTGTTGCGTGTGTGCATGTGTATGTGTGAGTGTTGCATGTTGCATGCATGCATGCATGAGGCTTTTTCTCCCTCCCATTGACATGTTCATATTTCAAACTTCATTAAAATGTTGCATGCAAGAATTAAGAGAAAACTCACCAATGCGTGTAAAATTTCTAGTCATTTTTTCCTCACGCATGCATTTCAATTAATACGTTCGTAAACACAATTTTCTTGAGGAAAATGAGCCCATTATTGAGTACTTTTAGTAAAAAAAATCTTCGGGCAGTCATCATAGTAGTAAGTGCTGTGATAGAATATGAGTATGCCCTGTCATAGTTGTTTTCCTCTCATTGTTACATGGTGTTTGAACCATGACATATTGCTAGAATATGAAAGCCATAGGCTTAATTTTTTTAAACTTGGGGTATGATTATGACCACAACATTGCATTTCTTTGTCTATGATATGTGTCACTTTTATAATAATCTTAATTCCACACATACTCTAAACATGATTGTATATTTTTGTCCTTTCTGTCTCCAATTTGATTTGTTGCAGCAGACGCAAATGCACTGGCCTTCATGATTCCGGGACCTGGAATCATACCAGTGAATGGGTGGTGGTTTATCGCTCGTTCAACTAACGGCGGTCATTTGATGCTCATTCGCACGTACCAAATTGACCACACCATTTCATCAAACCACATGTAGTACAATGCATGGGGCATTCGTGATTGTGATGGCTATGTTTGCTTCATGTTCGAGAAAGATCCCAGCTCTGTTGGGCCAGGCGTATTCAACTGGAGGCGGGTTTACAGCCTCGGCAACCACTCCATGTTCCTCGGGCTCAATTATCCGATCATCCAACCAATCATCGATCATATCACCGACAATGATTACCGTGCTATGCAAATTCCATTTGCAAGGAGGAACTGTGTTTACACATCATACCATGGGTTTCATGAATCGTCATATCCAGAGATTCGTAGACACAGCTTGTTGCCAGATAATCTTCAGTGTGTGAAAGGCATCAAGCTTCCATGCGATGAATGGCTTTTGCAAAACTGACATGCGGGGATGTGGTTCATGCCAACAGCAAATATGCACAACTTGATTCGTACTGATATCTAGACTGAGCCATGTATCCTGCTGTTGTAGCATGACCCTCTTTTGTTGGATATTATGTACTGTAGTTAATTTGAATGATAGATACCTTTCTGGGATCAAGTGCATCCTAACTCACCTGTATATATATATATATATATATATATATATATATATATATATATATCAATTAGGCTTCAAGTGTGTACGTGTTGGTGAAAGTGTTGTCCAATGGGAATTATATTTTGTATTACTCATGTAGCTTACAAAGTCTGTCGCACAGCCTTGTAACTTCTCACTCCATTTCTAAATTTTTACTAGTCCTCTATACCATATATTGCACTACTCGTAGTACTACCTCCCTCCTGGTTTATTGGTCCCCTTTGTAATCTGTGTCAAATTTGACCATAAATTTAACTAACTAAATGTTAATGCATGTCACAAAAAATTACATCATTTGATTCGTATTTGAACATAGTTTCCAATGGTATAATTTTTGGTGACATACATTGACATTTTGTTAGTTAAACCTATGGTTAAAATGTGACACTAAATACGACTAGTAAGTAGTACAATAGTACTAGTACTATTATACGTCGGTCAAATTATTCATCATGTCCTCACATTGAATTGACGTGACAACACGCTGCGCGTGAGGTGACACAAGAGTCTCTACGACGTGTTCGGCTCAGCGCTCTTGTACTACAATAGCACTCTCACATTCTCTACTAAATCACTCTCCCATTATCTCCCGGTCTCCCCGCCTCCCAGCCGCCGCCTTGTTCCGATCCATTTGGTACAATGAGCGATGAGCTATTGTAGTTGCTATACTTCATTTCAAGCTGTCAAAAGGAAGACGCAGAAAAAATTGATCTCAACAAGGATGCTCTTCAAGCTATCAGATGAAGGAAGGAACCAGCGAGGACGCTCCAATGAGTATTCGTACCGTCGCCCTGTATTATGATTTCAAGCTTTATGGGGGTTTTCAAGTCTTTAGAGTCTACATGTAGTAACGAAGATGAGAACCCAATTTGTTCGGCTATTGTGGACTTCAGATTTGGAGTACCACTTATATGTCAAAATCTTTCATCAGTCACTTAAAACAGTAGATTGATCATACATTGAGTACCATATAACTGGAATTAACCGATGCAAGTCCAAGAAGGATTGGCTAGTGCTGCCGGCTGGTGTCAAGTTTGATCCTACGGATCAGGAGCTGATCGAGCACCTTGAGGCCAAAGTAAGTGCTAACAATGCGAGATCTCACCCTCTCATCGATTTGTTCATACCAACCATCGACATCAAGCATGGCACATGCTACACCCATCCTGAGAAACTTCCAGGTGAGATACCGATCGGTTGTCTAGTTGCACAAACATATTCCTTGGTTTATAGCTCTATTTTTCTTTTTAGACGCGGACTTAGTGAAGCAATTACAATTTGACAGTTAACAAAAAGTGAAACAAGTGACTGCAACATGCCAAGGATGTTATGAAAATGCCAACTACGTATACTAAAACCTGTATTCGACAATACTGCAGGCATCACACTGAGTGGCCTAAGAAAGCATTTCTTCCAGCGCAACTCCAGGGCGTTCAAAAGGGGCATGTGGATGCGTCACGAGATATAGTCATAGTACGGCATGCACGCGATGTGGCACAAGACCGGCAATACCTTGCCGGTGATGGTCAACGACCGGTAGAGGGGCAGCAAAAAGGTTCTGGTGCTGCACACCAACAAGAACTTCGACCAGCAGAGGACCAACTGGTGATGCACCAGTACAACCTCGGGGACCTGGAGCAAGAGAAGGAGCGGGAGCTGGTCCTCTGCAAGATTTCTACCAAATGAACACTAGGGCCAGGACTAAAAAGATTATAAGTTAGTTTGGTATTGGTAGTTGTACCATCTATTCATCTGCAAGTTGGTATTGTTGTTAAGGATCTTTTGGTATGAACTTGGCATTTGCTTCCAACCATCATGTCGAGGGTCGACGTGTATATAAAGCTGAATCGTTTGTTTCAAAACAAATTTTCAGGCACCTGATTTCTATTTGATGGGTAGCATAAGCACCTGCCGTTTGAATTCCCTGTTCTCCAATTTTTTTACATCTTCGAAGTACACAGGGGATCCATCCGGTTTCATAGGCACGTCAGAACCCAATTGCAAATTATTAAAAGAGAGGAGCGATGGATTTGGGCCCTCCAGAATAATTAAGTGTCACGACCTTGATCGTGAAGCGCCTCCCATGGACTAAAAAAGGCATAGTCCGTTATTATTAGTTGAAATATGTAAAATACTCCATAATGAAAATAAATATGTAAAATGCAATGAATTTAGTCCGCTTTCACTGAAACCATCCAATTTGCATGAAATTCGTTCGCGGAACCACAAGACGGATGTCCATAAATAGCCTAACAGTACGGAACTAGCATGTCCATGGCCGTACGCAAGCAAGTGCATGCACTTATAATCATGATGGAAAAATAATGCTGACGTCTGAGACGGTGAAACCCAAGAATTCTTCAATGTAGTCAATAAACGAGAGAATTCTGCAAGTACATACTGATAACTGGGATCTAGTAGGTATATTTTTTTAGATTGAGCAAGTTTCAACTTGGGTGTAGACTGCCCAGGCTTGGTTTTGTTTTTAATAGGCCCAGACCATGACGACAACGGGGCACAAAGATCCAGCAGGTATCAACTGGCCTCTGGCCCGCGAGCCTTAGTTATACTTTGTCTTAGAACATCCGCAGGTAATTTTTTACTGAATCAAACACACAGCCCAGTTCTATTTTCCTCTTGAAACACCATGTCCTACTTGTGTTTTCTAATCTCTACCTATAATTTTACTAGTTCATATAAACATATTATTATATTGAAAATACATAAAGTTCCCTTTTCATCTTTACATCCTTTTTTTTGTTTTCCCTCCCAACGTAGATTTTTTTACCACTGGTTTTCCTAAACCAACTCAATTGTCCCACATCTTATTAGCTTACAAAAACAAAACAATATTTTATTTGGCAAATCAATAAGTTATTAAAAAATAAATGTTTATCATTTCTACATTAAAATAGTTTGAACTCCACCGAAATATGCAAAATAAGGTTAAACTTTTTGACCGTGGTCCTGGGCAGAAAATGTGATGCAATAAATTCCTTAAAAAATAGCAAATGGGATGAAAATTATTAAAAAATAGTAAATGAGCTGTAAATTATTTAAAAAATAGCAAATGGGCTATATGTTGTCTGCCACAGATTTGGAGGCTGACTTGTGGGCCTACTAAGTTCATGCATACACAAGGTTTCTCAAAAAAAGAAACTTAGTCAACAATCGACTCTACCAACGTCACACTGTTAGATGTCAATCTAATGGAAATTGTGCTTCTTCAGTCTCTGATCTTGCTGCTCCAGCTGCCCAAACTAGTGCCAGCAGAACCGCCTGCTCCCGCCTCCCGTGGCCGGCTGTGCTGCCGGGCAGGCCTCACGGCCCCACCATACTCGCATCCCTGGCCTGGCTATCCCTCTACTCACCCACACCTCCTGTTATTCTCCAGTGATGGCAGCCTCACACTGCGGCCGAACAAGTAAACCCACTGCTAGGTCGGTCCCACCATATTTGGAGGCTAACTTGTGGGCCTACTAAGTTGACGCATATGTAGGGCTTTGTCAACTTAGTCAATATAAATGATTCTAGCTACGGTGATCGTACGATGTCCATCCAACGGTCCTCGTGGTTCTTCAACCTCTCGTATTCTTGCTCCTGCCGCTCAAACCAGCATCGGCCGTGCCACCTGCTCCCGCCTCCCATGGTTGGCTATGTTTCCACACAGGCCTCACCGCCCCACCCTACTCCACCGCTGGCTAGGCCTTCCCTCTACTCACCCACACCCCCTATTATTCTCCAGAGACGGCAGCCTCAAACCGCAGCCGAAGCAGTCAACCCTCGTACTCCCCTCCGCATGGGCATCCACTGCTGCATATTCCCCAGCTCCGGGGTGTTCCCTTCCTAAGTTGCACCGTCGTCCACCACCTTGGTGCTCTCAAGCGTTACGGCGTCGTCAACGCGGTCAACGAATGATAACCATTAGAAGAGGACTGTAAGTGGAGAGGCTGATAGCTGGGTTAATGGCCGCACCCAAGGAAGTGCCTCCTTATTACGCGCAAAATAATGATTCCTCCACCTGACACCTCGGACCTACCGGAAGGGCCTGTGTATTTCGCGAAAAAACGTCCCCCCTGATAGCTGGGACCCACCGGCTTTATCTTCGCACGGAAGGAACTGCCTTCTTACCCCCTGACAGCTGGGACCCACCAGGTTGAAGCGAAGGAAGCGTTATCTGTCTGGTCGCGAACGTGTAGGTACATAGAGATCGATTGGTCTCTCTGCAGCGACATACCATGGCCGAGGAAGGAGCAGCACATGTTGAAGTAGAGGCGCTGACGTAGCATGTCATGCAGTCCTGTCTAAATCGTGTACATGTACGTACTGCCACACTGCAAGATAGTAAATACAGCTACATACGTACATACGGGCGGGGTCTCTAACGCGTACAACGACTAATCCTATTCATCAGCAGCTAACCGGCTAGGTCGGAACGGAGTAGACAACGTCGCGTGTTCATTGGGAGCCAACCAACTTGGACAGAACAACTGAAATGAGGTCTGGCATACCGCAGAACGGAGGAAACGACCTTCTGTTCGACCACGTACGATCGATACGGGGTCCTGTTCATCGAGAAGGGTCTAGCATACCGCAAAACGGAGAAAAGAGACTTTTGCTCGACTGCCTACGGTCGAAACGGGATGCTGTTGATCGCAAAACGGAGGAAACGGACTTGTGTTGGAGCACTTACGATCGAAACAGGGTCATTTTCACCGCGAGGGGTGTGGCATATTGCAAAACGGGACTCCACGGGCTACTGTTCATCCACCGTCGACTTCCTCCAACTTCCACCTGCTAATGTTCATCCATCGTCGACTTTATCCAGCCTCCAACAGCTACTCTTCATCCACGGGGTCATGTTCATCCAGTCTTCACCGGCTACTGTTCATCCAGCCCTCCATTGGGTCCTATTCATCCAGCCTCCACTGGCTACTGTTCAACCAGCCCTCCACGGGGTCCTATTCAAACAGCCCTCCACGGGGTCCCTCCACCGGCTACTGTTCATCCACCCCACCTCCTCGATCGGGGTCCTATTCATCCAACGGCAACGGCCTCTACTACCACGGGGTCCTATTCATCCAACCCCAACCGGGAACTGTTCATCAAGAGGCAGCTTTGATCGGCCTCGGGTTTAGTTAACATCAAGGGATCGATCGGGGTCCACTAACGTAGCTAGTGCAATCACTCGGGTTCAGTTAGAGTGCAACGCCTCGCACACACACACGTATGTGTATGAGAGAAATGTGCAAACCCCCATGCATCTCTCGGCCCCGACCACCCACCGTAACCGGGAACTCCCCGAAATTTTCCACGCCCTCGCTTCTACCATGATTTTTTTTGTCTGGACGGCCCAAAGAATGTCATGCAGGTGCGTCTCTAGCCCGCCCAGGACGAAAATCCCATTTAATGTCATGATTTTTTTTGTCATAGAAGTAGGAGCCCACCGCATCTATGATGATACCGGGTTTTGTCACAATTATCGTCATAGAAGTGTCATAAGCATGACTGAAAAAATCGTTCAGCCCAAAATGTCACGGATGTGTCTTTTTTGTAGTGCAAACTACTCTCACCACAAAGAGTATAGAAGTGTTTTCGATGTCGGTGTCCTCTGGTATTCCAGAACTAAAACGATAGCACTGTGACGAAAACACCTTGGAGCTCAACTCCCCCGGGACACTGCCGCAACGCCTAAATGTCAGGAGGCACCAAGACAAAATTCCCGTCACAATGATATCAGTCGATTCCAAGATACCCGCGTGATCCTAAAAAATTGAGTGAAAAAGAGAAGAGTGAAGTCAAAATATCTATGCCAGGAGTCCTCACCAGAGCGATGAAGGGGATAGCTAAGACTCAAAACAGTTTTTCTTCTAGACTCAACAACGTCAGCGGTTCGATCAAATAGGGGCTCTTAAGGTCAGCAAGGCTCTAATACCAACTTGTGGCCCCCAAGATGCGATTTCTATCCCAATCACGTGATGAATTCATGATTGGGGCACAACTGCATTTCGAGCGCATAGCAACGTGGATATCATTACAACATACCATGTACTGAATAGATGAGAATACCATATAGAGTCTTACACTTGCCACAAGATACAACATGAATACAACCGCTCATCAATACATGGCAATCATCATAAAGAAGAGCAGGATCCGACTACAGATGAAATCAAACAAAAAAGAAGAACGACATACACCATGCTAATCCGAGACTCCCGACCCGGAACCTATCCCTTGATCGAAGAAGAAGAAGCATAAGAACTCCAAAACAAGCAAGCATCACTCTCACATCAGATCATCGCATTACCTGTACCTACAACTGTTGTTGTAGTAATCTGTGAGCCACGAGGACTCAGCAATCCCATTACCATGGGTATCAAGACTAGCAAAAATTAATGGTTATGGAGTGGATAAGCGGTGAGGTTCCAAGAGCACTAAGCATTGTATGATGGCTAACTTACGAGTACAATAATAAGATGAGAAACTACACAAATGGTCGCAACTAATGATGATCAAAAAGTGATCCTGAACTACTTACGATCAAACATAACCCCACCGTGTTCTCTTCTCGAACCCACACGAAAAGAGACAGTCATGGTTACACATGCAGTTTGTGTATTTTATTTCGGATCTGGTGTCAAGTTTTCTACAACCGGATATTAAAAACTCCCATCTGCCACATAACCGCGGGCATGACTTTCCAAAGTTTAAACCCTGCAGGGGTCTCCCAAGTTAGTCCATCACAAACTCTCATGATCAACGGAGGAAAATCCTCCTCCCAGAACAACCTGATCAAGCTCGGAATCCCTGTTCACAAGACATTTCGACAATGGTAAAACAAAAACCAGCAAGACCTTCCGATGTGCCAACACCCTGATAGTAGCTGTGTGTATCTCATATCAGGCCACGATGGATGAGCTAAGCTTACAGGTACCAAATACCACGAGTTGCCAAGGGGCACTCCCACACGATGCTCTAGTTTGGACCAACAATCATGAGCAATGCTGGCCCGAGTTGTTGATTAAGAATCCTCGGGTGCTAGTCGGTCCCTATGCAAGTTTTAGTTATTATTAGGCAAAAGGTAAAACCAAAGTTGGGCGTTGCTGGAAGAATTTTATTAAATGTGAACTGTCAAGGGGGGGCCATAAACCCTAACCGCGTTAGGAACACAAAATTCAAGGAACATAACACCGGTATGATGAAAACTAAGGCGACAAGAGTGGAACAAAACACCGAGCAAAAGGCCAAGCCTTCCACCCTTTACCAAGTATATAGATGCATTAACTAAATAAGAGATATTGTGATATCCCATGATATCCATATCCCAACATGGAACAACCTACATCTACACCTGCAACTAGCAACGCTATAAGAGGGGCTGAGCAAAGCGGTAACATAGCCAAACAACGGTTTGCTGGGATGGTGGAAATGTTAGAGGCTTATCATGGAAAATTAGGAGGCTTGATAAACAAGTGGTATGTAGTGCGACATAGCGATAGCATCGAGACAACTAGCAAAGCAAAGATAGTAGTGGTATCCAGGGTAACGGTCATCTTACCTAAAATACAACTAGGAAGAAGAATGAATCCATGAAGTGGACGAGCCAATGTAGTCGAACGGATCCTCACAATCGCAATGAAACCGAACTTTCGAGAAGAAGCACAGCCGAAAAGAAGCAAACAACACGGTAATGCACAAGCATAAACATGGCATGATGCACAACCAAATATGACGCATGTCCGGTTTAAAGATTCATGGCATGGCAAAGTGAAACAAACAATACTCCAAATTAAGTGGAGCTCAATATGCAACGAGTTGCATATCGACGAAACACCACATTCAAATATTTAGTTAACTCTCATTCATGTACGTGACAAGATTAAATGTTGGTTAACATGGCAAGAGGTGAAGCATAATTAAACTACATATCTAGGCAAGTTTAAATGAGGCCGGAAACAACAAACAACAATTCCAGTAAATCCCCACATCTAATTTAGCAATTTAATGCAAAAAACAATTTTAAACCTTTTAAATGTTGTTATCATGATGCGGATGACATATACAAGTTTTATCCAATTTTATGAAAATGTTGACATGAGCATGTTATGAAATATTTGGTCACCATGGCGGAACGAAAGGGGTGCCACGGCAATGACAACGGAAATGGTGCCACGGCAACAATCTGATGATCCGCAACTCGTCGAGATGTCAGTGCAAAAGAAATTGTGGATGTACGGAACATCGAAAAGATGGTGGGGTGATCCCCGTTACCGGGTTCCCACGGGTCAACGGCATCGCGAATGAGGAGGAACTTGAATGACAACTCATACACGGTGCAAACACTAGCATCTCATACAACACATGCACTCGTCCACGAGTCATCATCTCAGTGGTTATACCTTCGAAGCGTGCATTTCAGGGTGGTTTGGGACAAGGCGGTGTAGTCATTCACAGGTGATACGTCCATTTTGCATCATGCTTTTATATCAATATTTATTGCATTATGGGTTGTTACTACACATTATGTCATAATACTTATGCCTTTTCTCTCTTATTTTACAAGGTTTACATGAAGAGGAACAATGCCGACAGTTGGAATTCTGGGCTGGAAAAGGAGCAAATATTAGAGACCTATTCTACACAGCTCCAAAAGTCTCGAAACTCTAAGAAAGTCAGTTTTGGAATATATTAAAAATATGGGGCAAAGAAAGCACCAAAGGAGGGCCACCCACCGTCCACGAGGGTGGAGGGCGCGCCCTACCCCCTGGGCGCGCCCCCTGCCTCATGGGCCACCTGGCAGGCCCCAGATTCCCATCTTATGCTATATGGTGTCTTTTTCCCTGGAAAAATCATAAGGAATATTTCGAGATGAAGCGCCTCCGTCTCGAGGCACAACCTTGGCGGAACCAATCTAGGGCTCCCGCAGAGCTGTTTTGCCGGGGAAACATCCCTCCCGGAAGGGGAAATCATCACCATCGATTCTCTCATCAAGAGGGGGTCAATTTCCATCAACATATTCACCAGCACCATCTCCTCTCAAACCCTAGTTGATCTCTTGTATCCGATCTTTGTCTCAAAACCTCAGATTGGTACCTGTGGGTTGCTAGTATTGTTGATTACTCCTTGTAGTTGATGCTAGTTGGTTTATTCGGTGGAAGATCATATGTTTAGATCCTTTATGCATATTAATACCCCTCTGATTATGAACATGAATATGAGTAGTTACGTTTGTTCCTGAGGACATGGGATAAGTCTTGTTATAAGTAGTCATGTGAATTTCGTATTCGTTCGATATTTTGATGAGATGTATGTTGTCTTTCCTCTAGTGGTGTTATGTGAACGTCGACTACATGACACTTCACCATTTTTTGGGCCTGGGGGAAGGCATTGGGAAGTAATAAGTAGATGATCGGTTGCTAGAGTGACAGAAGCTTAAACCCTAGTTTATGCGTTGCTTCGTAAGGGGCTGATTTGGATCCATATGTTTCATGCTATGGTTAGGTTTACCTTAATTCTTCTTCCGTAGTTGCGGATGCTTGTGAGAGGGGTTAATCATAAGTGGATGCTTGTCCAAGGAAGGGCAGTACCCAATCACCGGTCCACCCACATATCAAATTATCAAAGTAACAAACGCGAATCATACGAGCATGATGAAAACTAGCTTGACGATAGTTCCATGTGTCCTCAGGAGCGCTTTGCTTTATGTAAGAGTTTGTCCAGGCTTTTCCTTTGCTACAAAAAGGATTGGTCCACCTTGCTGCACCTTGTAATTTTTGTTACTTATTACCCGTTACGAACTATCTTATCACAAAACTATCTGTTACCGATAATTTCAATGCTTGCAGAGAATACCTTACTGAAAACCGCTTGTCATTTCCTTCTGCTCCTCGTTGGGTTTGATAATCTTACTTATCTAAAGGACTATGATAGATCCCCTATACTTGTGGGTCATCAAGACTATTTTCTGGCGCCGTTGCCGGGGAATGAAGCGCCTTTGGTAGGTGGAATTTGGTAAGGAAACATTTATATAGTGTGCTGAAATTTACTGTCACTTGTTACTATGGAAAATAATCCTTTGAGGGGCTTGTTCGGGGTATCTTCCCCCCGACCAGAAGAGCAAAGAGTTGCTCCTCAACCTACTGAACCTATTGAAAATGTTCACTTTGAAATTCCTTCGAGTATGATAGAGAAACTGCTAGCTAATCCTTTTACAGGAGATGGAGCATTACATCCCGATATGCACCTAATCTATGTGGATGAAGTTTGTGGATTATTTAAGCTTGAAGGTATGCCCGAGGATGTTATCAAGAAGAAGGTCTTACCTTTATCTTTCAAAGGAAAGGCCTTGACATGGTTTAGTCTATGTGATGATATTGGATCATGGAACTACAACCGATTAAATTGGAATTTCATCAGAAGTTTTATCCTATGCCTCTTGTTCATTGTGATTGTAATTATATCTATAATTTTTGGCCTCGCGAAGGAGAAAGTATCGCTCAAGCTTGGGGGATGCTTAAGTCAATGTTATATTCATGTCCCAATCATGAGCTCTCAAGAGAAATTATTATTCAAAAATTTTATGCTCGGCTTTCTCTCAATAATCGCTCCATACTCGATACTTCTTGTATTGATTATTTTATGATGAATACTATTGAATTCGGATGGGGTTTATTGGAAAGAATTAAATGCAACTCTGAAGATTGGGATCTCGATGAAGGTAAGGAGTCAGGTATAACACCTAAGTTTGATTGTATTAAATCTTTTATGGATACCGATGCTTTTCGTGAATTTAGCACTAAATATGGACTTGACTCTGAGATAGTAGCTTCTTTCTGTGAATCATTTGCTACTCATGTTGATCTCCCTAAGGAGAAGTGGTTTAAATATCATCCTGCCATTGAAGTAAAATTATTAGAACCTATTAAAGTTGAAGAAAAAATTATTCTTATAATGTTGATCCTATTGTTCCTACTGCTTATATTGAGAAATCACCTTTCCCTGTTAGAATAAAGGATCATACCAAAGCTTCAACTGTGGTTCGTAAGAGTAATGCTAGAACACCCACACCCCCTGAGCAAATTAAAGTTGAACCTAGTATTGCTATGGTTAAAGATCTCTTCATCGATAATATTGATGGGCATGTTATTTGCTTTTGTGATGAAGCTGCTAGAATTGCTAGACCCGATACTAAAAATAAACATAGACCTGTTGTGTGCATGCCTGTTGTTTTTGTTAAAATAGATATCATTGTTATCATGGCTTATGTGATATGGGTGCTAGTGCGAGTGCAATACCTCATTCCTTATACGAAGAAATTATGCATGATATCACACCTGCTGAAATAGAAGGTATTGATGCTACTATTAAGCTTGCCAATAGAGATACTATTTCACCAATTGGGATTGTTAGAGATGTTGAAGTCTTGTGTGGGAAAATTAAATATCCTACTGATTTTCTTGTTCTTGGTTCCCCACAAGATGACTTTTGTCCCATTATATTTGGTAGACCCTTCTTGAATACTGTTAATGCTAAGATAGACTGTGAAAAAGGATATTGTTACTGTTGGTTTAGGGGATATGTCTCATGATTTTAATTTCTCTAAATTTCGGAGACAACCCCATGATAAAGAATTGCCTAGTAAAGATGAAATTATTGGTCTTGCTTCTATTGTTGTACCTCCTAATGATTCTTTAGAACAATATTTGCTAGACCATGAAAATTATATGTTTATGAATGAAAGAAGGGAAATAGATGAAGTATTCTTTAAACAAGGACCTATTTTGAAACACACCTTGCCTGTTGAATTCCTAGGGGATCCTCCTCCACCCAAGGGTGATCCCGTGTTTGAGCTTAAACAATTACATGATACTCTTAAATATGCTTTTGATGAAAAGAAGATATATCTTGTTTTTATTAGTGCTAACCTTTCAGAGCATGAAGAAGAGAAATTATTGAAAACTCTGAAGAAGCACCGTGCTGCTATTGGGTATACTCTTGATGGTCTTAAGGGCATTAGTCCCACTCTATGCCAGCACAAAATAAAACTGGAGAAAGATGCTAAACCAGTTGTTGATCACCAACGATGGTTAAATCCTAAGATGGAAGAAGTGGTAGGAAATGAAATACTAAAGCTTGTGGAGGCAGGTATAATTTATCCTGTTGCTGATAGTCAGTGGGTAAGTCCTGTCCATTGTTTCCCTAAGAAGGGAGGTATTACTGTTGTTCCTAATGATAAGGATGAATTGATCCCACAAAGAATTGTTACAGGTTATAGAATGGTAATTGATTTCCGCAAATTAAATAAAGCTACTAGAAAAGATCATTACCCTCTACCTTTTATTGATCAAATGCTAGAAAGATTATCCAAACATACACATTTTCGCTTTCTAGATGGTTATTCTGGTTTCTCTCAAATACCTAAGTCAAAAGAGGATTAGGATAAGACCACTTTTACTTGCCCTTTCGGTACCTTTGCTTATAGACATATGCCTTTTGTTTTATGTAATGCACCTGCTACCTTTCAAAGATGTATGACTGCTATATTCTCTGACTTTTGTGAAAATATTGTTGAGGTTTTCATGGATGATTTCTCCGTGTATGGAACTTCTTTTGATGATTGCTTAAAAAGCTTGAGCGAGTCTTGCAGAGATGTGAAGAAACTAATCTTTTCTTGAATTGGGAGAAGTGCCACTTTATGGTTAATGAAGGTATTGTCTTGGTGCATAAAATTTCTGAAAGAGGTATTGAAGTTGATAAAGCTAAAGTTGATGCTATTGAAAAGATGCCATGCCCTAAGGACATCAAAGGTATAAGAAGTGTCCTTGGTCATGCCGGTTTTTATAGGAGGTTCATTAAAGACTTCTGAAAAATTTCTAGGCCTCTAACTAATCTCTTACAAAAAGATGTTCCTTTTGTCTTTGATGATGATTGTGTAGAAGCATTTGAAATACTTAAGAAAGCCTTGATTTCTGCACCTATTGTTCAGCCGCCTGATTGGAATTTACCCTTTGAAATCATGTGTGATGATAGTGATTATGATGTAGGTGTTGTTCTAGGGCAAAGAGTTGATAAGAAATTAAATGTTATCCAATATTCTAGTAAAACTTTAGACAATGCCCAGAAAAATCATGCTACTACTAAAAAAGAAGTTTTAGCAGTTGTGTTTGCTTGTGATAAGTTCAGACCTTATATTGTTGATTCCAAAGTAACTGTCACACTGATCATGCTGCTATTGAATATCTTATGGAAAAGAAAGATGCTAAACCTAGACTTATTAGATGGGTTCTCTTGCTACCAGAATTCGATTTGCATATTATTGATAGAAAGGGAGCCGAGAACCCCGTTGCAGACAACTTGTCTAGGTTAGAGAATGTTCTTGATGACCCACTACCTATTGATGATAGCTTTCCTGATGAACAATTAGCTGTCATTAATGCTTCTTGTACTGCTCCATGGTATGCTGATTATGCTAATTACATTGTTGCTAAATTTATACCACCTAGTTTAAAGAAAAAGTTTTTCTATGATTTAAGGCATTACTTCTGGGATGACCCACACCTTTATAAAGAAGGAGTAGATGGTGTTATTAGACGTTGTGTACCTGAGCGTGAACAGGAACATATCCTATGCAAGTATCACTTCGAGGCATGTGGAGGACATCACATGGGAGATAGACCTACACATAAGGTATTGCAATCCGGTTTTTATTGGCCTACTCTCTTCAAAGATGCCCGTAAGTTTGTCTTGTCTTGTGATGAATGTCAAAGAATTGGTAATATTAGTAGACGTCAATAAATGCCTATGAACTATTCACTTGTTATTGAACCATTTGATGTTTGGGGCTTTGATTACATCGGACCTTTTCCTTCCTCTAATGGGTATACACATATTTTAATTGTTGTTGATTACGTTACTAAGTGGGTAGAAGCTATTCCAACTAGTAGTGTTGATCATAACACTTCTATTAAGATGCTTAAAGAAGTTATTTTTCCGAGGTTTGGTATCCCTATATACTTAATGACTGATGGTGGTTCACATTTTATTCATGCTTCTTTCGTAAAATGCTTGCTAAGTATGATGTTAATCATAGAATTGCATCTCCATACCATCCACAGTCTAGTGGTCAGGTAGAATTAAGTAATTGAGATATTAAATTAATTTTGTAAAAGACTGTTAATAGATCTAGAAAGATTTGGTCCAAGAAACTTGATGATGCATTATGGGCCTATAGAACTGCATATAAAAATCCTATGGGTATGTCTCCATATAAAATGGTTTTTGGAAAAGCATGTCACTTGCCTCTCAAACTAGAACACAAGGCATATTGGGCTATTAAAGAGCTCAATTATGATTTCAAACTTGCGGGTGAGAAGAGGCTATTTGACATTATCTCACTTGATGAATGGAGAACCCAGGCCTATGAGAACGCCAAACTATTTAAAGAAGAAAGTTAAAAGATGGCATGACAAAAGGATACAAAAGCGTGAGTTTAATGAAGGTGATTATGTTTTGCTACACATCTCTCGTTGAAGATTTTTTGCAGGAAAACTTCTCTCTAAATGGGAAGGTCCTTATGTTATCAAGGAGGTCTATCGTTCCGGAGCCATCAAAATCAACAACGCCGAAGGCACAAATCTAAAGGTGGTGAACGGTCAAAGAATCAAACATTATATATCAGGTAATCCCATAAATTTTGAAACCAATGGTATTGACACCGTAACCCCGGAGGAGTACATAAGGGACACTTTCAAGAATGTTTTAGACTCTGAAAAGGAATAGGTATGTGGTATGGTAAGTAAACCGACTCCAAAACTGCTCAAGTAGCAATTTTTCTCTCTTTTGGAATATTTCAAAAATTAGGAAAATAAGAAGTAGTCTGAAAGGGACACGAGGCATCCACGAGGGTGGAGGGCGTGCCCTACCCCCTGGGCGCGCCCCTGCCCCGTGGAGACCTCGTGTGCCCTCTGAACTCCGTTTTCTTGCACGATACTTCTTTTGGTCGGTAAAAATTCATTAGATAATCTCCCGAAGGTTTTGACCACCGTACCACGACAAAATCCTCTGCTTTTGTTTCGAGCTGTTTTTTTCTGACAGATCTAGATCACCATGACATCTTCAAGCGCCCCCAAGGACAAGTTTTTTGAGAAGGTCATCAACTCTTACCTCATGGAGGAGCTGCAACACCCTCAAACCATTGAGATGCGTGAGGGGGTGCTGCACATCTGTGATGTTGAGGGACCGAGGAGGACCAGAAGCATGGAGACAAGACTCGAAGTAATGGAGCAACAAGTTTTCAAGTGCCAAGCGTTGGTGGAACATAGACTCAACGCCAACCACATGATGATCGCGGAGTTCACCAACAACCACAAGTTGGATGGCAAGAACATTGGGGAGACCATCTTCAAGCTTCACGAGAAAATCGAGCACCTCCAAGCCCAGATCAATGACCTGCAAAACCAAAATTGTGAGTATGAATATAGATTCAAGAAGATGAGTTTGGCTACAGATTTGAGGATCCCGGAGACTCGACCGTCCTTCTATGATGGTGAGCCTATGCCTTGGAAGATGGACGACAAGCCTACATCATCAACAACTCCATCATCACCACCCCCAAAGAATGAGACATAAATACATGGGTATGGGCACTCCCCTTGGCAACTGCCAAGCTTGGGGGAGGTGCCCCGGTATCGTATCACCATCACACTTCTATGTTTACCGTTTTTCTTAGTTTGATCCTTTTGGTTATATCTTGATCTAGTAGAATAAAGTTTTAGTTTGATCTAGCTTTGAGTTTTGTGTTGATCCCTATCTATGTAATTGAGGCTGTGAGCTATATATAATAAAGATTAGTTTTGAGTTGAGGGTTTTGCTATCTTGTTATGATCTTGAGGGAATAAAAGAAAGAATAAAAAGAAAATAAAAAGATCATATTGGTCTTATGGAGACTAATGACTTCACACATAAAGAGTATGATGAATAAAAGTTGTTGAGAGTTGACAAACATAGTTTTGGTCATCGTTGCAATTAATAGGAAGTAATAAAGAAAGCGAGGTTTTCACATAAAAATATACTATCTTGGACATCTTTTATGATTGTGAGCACTCATTAAAATATGACATGCTAAAAAGTTGATGTTGGACAAGGAAGACAACGTAATGAGTTATGTTTGCTTATATCCGAAATAAATTATATTGTCATGGATCATCCAACATGTTGAGCTTGCCTATCTCCCTCATGCTATCCAAATTCTTTGCACCAAGTAGAGATACTACTTGTGCTTCCAAACATCCCCAAACCCAGTTTTGCCATGAGAGTCCACCATATCTACCTATGGATTGAGTAAGATCCTTCAAGTAAGTTGTCATCGGTGCAAGCAATGAAAATTGATCTCTAAATATGTATGACTTATTAGTGTGAAGAAAATAAGCTTTATACGAGCTTGTGATATGGAAGAAATAAAAGCGACGGACTGCATAATAAAGGTCCCTATCACAAGTGGCAATACAAAGTGACGTTCTTTTGCATTAAGAGTTTGTGCATCCAACCATAAAAGCACATGACAACCTCTGCTTCCCATTGCAAAGGGCCTATCTTTTATTTTTATCTTGTACCTTATATAAGAGTCATGGTGATCTTCACCTTTCCTTTTTACACTTTATCATTTGGCAAGCACTATGTGTTGGAAAGATTATGATATATATATCCAATTGGATGTAGGTTTTCATAAAGTATTATTGTTGACATTACCCTTGAGGTAAAAGGTTGGTAGATGAAACTATAAGCCCCTATCTTTCTCTGTGTCCGATTGAAACTTCATACCCACAAGTATCGCATGAGTGTTAGCAATTGTGAAAGACTAAATGATAGTTGTGTATGTGGACTTGATGAAAAGCTCTTATATTGACTCCTTCCAATGTTATGATAAATTGCAATTGCTTCAATGACTGAGATTATAGTTTGCTAGTTTTCAATGAAGTTTCTGATTCATACTTTACATTGTGAATATATTGTTACTTTAGCATAAGAAATCATATGACAATATATATGTTGTTGTTCTAAGAATGATCATGATGCCCTCATGTCCGTATTTTATTTTATCATGACAAAAAGGTCTCTAGCAGTTTCTTCATCACAAACATAACCCTCAGGCACATCAGGCAATTCATATCTAGGGGGAGAATCTTCATCATCACTTTCATCATTATTATCAGTTTCAATAATTTCATTCTCTCTAACCCTAGCAAGTTGTTCATCAAGAAATTCACCTAATGGCACAATATTATCAAGCATAGAAGTAGTTTCATCATAAGCATCATGCGTAGCAGAAGTGTCATCATCAACAACATGCGACATATCAGAATCAATAGCATGTGCAGGTGTAGGTGTCACAAATTTAGTAATAATAGAAGGTGAATCAAGTGCAGAGATAGATGGCAGTTCCTTACCTCCCCTCGTAGTTGAGGGAAAAATCTTGGTTTTTCATCTTTCAAGTTCCTCATAGTGATGAAACAGATATAAATCCCAAGTGACTCAAAGAATAGAGCTATGCTCCCCGACAACGGCGCCAGAAAATAGTCTTGATAACCCACAAGTATAGGGGATTGCAACATTTTTCGAGGGTAAAGTATTCAACCCAAGTTTATTGGTTCGACACAAGAGGAGCCAAAGAATATTCTCAAGTATTAGCAGATGAGTTTTCAATTCAACCACAACTAAAAGACTTAATATCTGCAGCAAAGTATTTAGTATCAAATTAGTATGGAAGTAACGGTAACGGTGGCAAAAGTAACATTAGCAGTTTTGTAGTAATCTTAACAGTGGAAACGGAGAAGTAACTAAGCAAAGATCAATATGTGAAAAGCTTGTAGGCAATGGATCAATGATGGATAATTATGTCGGATGCGATTCCTCATGCAACAATTATAACATAGGGTGACACAGAACTAGCTCCAGTTCATCAATGTAATGTAGGCATGTATTCCGAATATAGTCATACGTGCTTATGGAGAAGAACTTGCATGACATCTTTTGTCCTACCCTCCCGTGGCAGTGAGGTCGTATTGAAAACTAAGGGATATTAAGGGCTCCTTTTAATAGACTACCGGACCAAAGCATTAACACTTAGTGAATACATGAAATCCTCACACTACGGTCATCACCGGTAGTGGTCCCGATTATTGTCACTTCGGGGTTGCCGGATCATAACACATAGTAGGTGACTATTGACTTGCAATATAGGATCAAGAACTCACATATATTCATGAAAACATAATAGGATCAGATCTGAAATCATGGCACTTGGGCCCTAGTGACAAGCATTAAGCATGGCAAAGTTATAGCAACATCAATCTTAGAACATAATGGATACTAGGGATCAAACCCTAACAAAACTAACTCGTTTACATGGTAAATATCATCCAACCCATCATAGTCCAGCAAGCCTACGATGGGATTACTCACGCACAATGATGAGCATCATGAAATTGGTGATGGAGGATGGTTGATGATGACGATAGCGACGGATTCCCCTCTCCAGAGCCCCGAACGGACTCCAGATCAGCCCTCCCGAGGAAGATTAGGGCTTGGTAGCGGCTCCGTATCGTAAAACGTGATGAATCCTTCTCCTTGATTTTTTCTCCCCGAAAGTGAATATATGGAGTTGGGGTTGAGGTCGGTGGAGTCCCAGGGCGCCCACGAGGCAGGGGGCGTGCCCCGCGGGGGCGCCCTACACCCTCGTGGATAGGGTGTGGGCCCCCTGATGCTGATTCTTTCGCCAATATTTTTTATTAATTCCAAAACATGTCTCCGTGGAACTTTAGGTCATTCCGAGAACTTTTATTTCTGCACAAAAATAACACCATGGCAGTTCTGCTGAAAACAGCGTTAGTCTGGGTTTGTTCCATTCAAATCATGCAGGTTAGAGTCCAAAACAAGGGCAAAGGTGTTTGGAAAAGTAGATACGTTGGAGACATATCAACTCCCCCAAGCTTAAAACTTTGCTTGTCCTCAAGCAATTCAGTTGACAAACTGAAAGTGATAAAGAAATTTTTTTACAAACTCTGTTTGATCTTGTTGTTGCAAATATGTAAAGCCAACATTCAAGTTTTCAGCAAAGATTATGAACTAACCATATTCACAATAACACTAAGGTCTCATGTTTATTCATATCAATAGCATAATCAACTCCTACCTCTTGAGCATGCATTGGTTTTCCCTTGAAGAAGAAAGGGTGATGCAGCAAAGTAGCGTAACTGTTTCCCTCAGTTTTGAGAACCAAGGTATCAATCCAGTAGGAGGCTCCTCAAAAGTCCCACGCACCTACACAAACAAACAAGAACCTTGCAACCAACGCAATAAAGGGGTTGTCAATCCCTTCACGGTAACTTGCAAAAGTGAGATCTGATAGAGATAATATGATAAGATAAATATTTTTGGTATTTTTATGATATAGATTGGAAAATAAAAGTAGATGTAAAACTTACATGATAAAGGATGGACCCGGGGGCCATAGGTTTCACTAGTGGCTTCTCTCAAGATAGCATAATTATTATGGTGGGTGAACAAATTACTGTCGAGCAATTGATAGAAAAGTGTATAGTTATGAGAATATCTAGGCATGATCATGTATATAGGCATCACGTGCGCAACAAGTAGATCGAAACGATTCCGCATCTACTACTATTACTCCACACATCGACCGACTCCTGCCTGCATCTAGAGTATTAAGTTCATAAGAACAGAGTAACGCATTAAGCAAGATGACATGATGTAGAGGGATAAACTCATGCAATATGATATAAACCCCATCTTTTTATCCTCGATGGAAACAATACAATACGTGCCTTGCTGCCCCTGCTGTCAATGGGAAAGGACACCGCAAGATTGAACCCAAAGCTAAGCACTTCTCCCATTGCAAGAAAGATCAATCTAGTAGGACAAACCAAACTGATAATTCGAAGAGACTTGTAAAGATAACCAATCATACATAAAAGAATTCAGAGAAGATTCAAATATTTTTCATAGATAAACTTGGTCATAAACCCACAATTCATCGGACAAACACACCGCAAAAAGAGTTACATCGAATAGATCTCCAAGAAGAGGAAGGAGAACTTTGTATTGATAATCAAAGAGAGAGAAGAAGCCATCTAGCTAATAACTATGGACCCGAAGGTCTGTGGTAAACTACTCACAACTCATTGGAGAGGCCTTAGAGATGATGTAGAGGCCCTCCATGGTCGATTCCCCCTCCAGCGGAGCGCCGGCGAAGGCTCCAAGATGGGATCTCGCGGATACAGAAGGTTGCGATGGTGGAATTAGGTTTTCGTGGTGCTCCTGGATGGTTTCGGGGTACGTAGATATATATAGGAGGAAGAAGTAGGTCGGTGGACGCTCGAGGGCCCACGAGGATGGGGGGGCACGCCCACCCCCTTAGGGCGCATCGGGCACCCTCGTGACTACCTCGCTCGTTGCTTGATGTCCACTCCAAGTCTCCTGGTTTGCATTTGTTCCAAAAAGATTGCTCCCGAAGGTTTCATCCCGTTTGGACTCTGTTTGATATTCCTTTTCTTCGAAACACTAAAATAGGCACAAAAAAACAATTCGGGCTGGGCCTTCGGTTAGTAGGTTAGTCCCAAAAATGATATAAAAGTGTAAAGTAAAGCCCATAAAGATCCAAAACAGGTAATATGATAGCATGGAACAATCAAAAATTATAGATATGTTGGAGACATATCATCAACTAGCGAGCGATAATAATAAATCTCGGATGACAACACTTTCTCAAAACAATCATAATATGATATAATAAGATGGTATCTCGCTAGCCCTTTCTGAGACCGCAAAACATAAATGCAGAGCACCCCTGAAGATCAAGGACTGACTAGACATTGTAATTCATGGTAAAAGAGATCCAGTCAAGGTCATACTCAATGTAAATTAATAGCAATGCATGCAAATGACAGCGGTGCTCTCCAACTGGTGTTTTTAATAAGAGGATGATGACTCAATATAAACGTAAATAGATAGGCCCTTCATAGAGGGAAGCCGGGATTTGTAGAGGTGCCAAAGCTCGAGTTTTGAAATAGAGATAAATAATATTTTGAGCGCTATACTTTCATTGTCAACATAACAACCGAGAGATCTTGATATCTTCCATGCTATATACATTATAGGCGGTTCCAAACAGAATGGTAAAGTTTATACTCCCTGACCACCAACGGGCATCAATCCATGGCTGGCCCAAACCAATGGGTGCCGTCCAACTAACAACAAATTCCTGGGGGAGTTTTGTTTGCATTTATTTTGATTTGATTTGAGCATGGGACTGGGCATCCCGTTTACCTGCCATTTTCTCATGAATGATGAGCGGAGTCCACTCATTGTGAGAATAACCCACCTAGCATGGAAGATATAGACAGCCCTAGTTGATACATGAGCTATTCGAGCATACAAAACATAATTTCATTTGAAGGTTCAGAGTTTGGCACATACAAATTTACTTGGAACGGCAGGTAGATACCGCATATAGGATGGTATGGTGGACTCATATGGAATAACTTTGAGGTTTATGCAAGTGGATGCACAAGCAGTATTCCCGCTTAATACAAGTGGAGGCTAGAAAGAGACTGGGAAGCGACCAACTAGAGAGCGACAACAGTCATGAACATGCATTAAGATTAATCAACAATGGGTGCAAGCATGAGTAGGATATAAATCACCATGAACATAAACATCATGGAGGCTATGTTGATTTTGTTTCAACTACATGTGTAAACATGTGCCAAGTCAAGCCACTCGAATCATTCAAAGGAGGATACCACCCTATCATACCACATCACAACCAGTTTAATAGCATGTTGGCACGCAACGTAAACCATTATAAACTCCTAGCTAATTAAGCATGGCATGAGCAACTATAATCTCTAATTGTCATTGCAAATATGTTTCATCCATAATAGGCTGAATCAGGAATGGTGGAGTAATCATATTTACAAAAACAAGATAGGTTGAGTTCATACCGGCTTCTCTCATCTCAATCAGTCCATCATATATCGTCATTATTGCCTTTCACTCGCACGACCGAATGGTGTGGATACTATAATAGTGCACGTGCATTGGACTAAGCTAGAATCTGCAAGCGTTTAATACAAAGGAGAAGACAAGGTAATTTGGGCTCTTGGTTAGATCAACAATAATGCATATGAGAGCCACTCAACATTTTCATCGTGGTCTTCTCCTCTCGACCCCCAAAGAAAAGAAAAGAAATAAAACTATTTACACGGGAAAGTTCCCAACAAGCAAGAGACGAGCGAAAAATCTTTTTGGATTTTCTTTTAATTACTATTACAAGAATGGAAAGTAAACTAGCTAAAAGCTACAACTAATTTTTTTGGTTTTTCTTAAGGTTTTTAAAACACACAAGAAGAAAGCAAGAAAACAAAATAAACTAGCATGGATAGTACAATGAAAAAGTATGAGCATTGACAACTAGCATTAGTGTGTGAACATGAATGTAATGTCGGTGAGAAATACGTACTCCCCCAAGCTTAGGCTTTTGGCCGAAGTTGGTCTATGGCCACTACTGGCCTGGCAGGTATCCAAAGTCGTACTTGGGGTTGTATTGAGATGCAGCAGCCACTGCCTGAAGAGCTGCAGCTTGGAGGCGAGCTGCCTCCGTCCTCCTCTCATATTCGTTCGCCTCCTCCCTGGTTATAAAATATCTCATTTTTGCCTGAAAGTCAAAGAAAGTAGGAGGATGGAGAGCAACATGGACAGTACGCCATCTGTCAAAGATTAGTCGGTACTAGAGGAACTATTCATTCCTCTCAAGAAACTGATGGCGAACATAATCTAGGTAAGCAGGTGGCAACTCCATATCATTTCCATGTATTGGTACACCAAGATAATTAGCTACAGGAGTTGCATAAGTTCCACCAAACAAATCTCCATTTTTACCATTAAGATGCAACCTTCATGCAACAATGGCTTCCAAGTTATATTGTTTATCACCTAATACCGCATTCTTGAGGACACTAAGATCTAGAACGCACATGTGACAAACCTCATCTTTACCGTTAATGCATCTACCTATAAAGAGAGAAAAATAATGTATGGGAGGGAAATGAATGCTCCCTATGGTAGCTTGTGCGATTTCTCTAGTTTCCCCCACAGTGATACTAGCAAGAAAGTCTTTATATTCAGATTTGCGAGGTTCACTAACATTGCCCCACTGCGGGAGTTTACAAGCAGTATTCAAATCTTCTAGGTCCATGGTATATGATTTATCATAAAGATCAAATAAAACAGTGTGAGAATTGCGCGAGGATGAAAATTTAAAACTCCTCACAAAAGAATCGGTGAGATAGTGGTACTGTTGGCACTTATGTGAAACGAAGTCCTCCAGATCAGCATTACGCACATATGCGTCAAATTCATCCTTGAAACCTGCTTGGACCATAAACTCTTCTGACGACCATTCGCCGTACTTGAGCTTCCCTCGGTGGTTCATCGTCCGGCTCACGTATCGCGAGCCTCGGTTCTTGCTTCCTTGAAGAACCACCTTGGCACATTTTCCTATGCATTTTTCTTTTCGTGGAAAATTTCTGAAATTTTTAGTGACTCAAAATAAAAGTGAACCAAACTCAACAAGATTGATAACAACTACTCCCGCAAGTGCTTAGAGGCTATATCATGCATTAAAACTACTTTGGACCATATAAATTTGACATGCAAGCTCAAGAACAGGGTCACCTCAGCAACAAAAATTTGCAATAAATAAAGCACTAGAACAAAAACTAATTGGACCATTGGAGGAGTCACAAAGAACAATCCTCCAAAATAGTATTGTGAATGGAGCTTTGAGCAAGGAGATCGAAAATGGCAACAAGATGAGCTAGACCACGGGTTTGAGCTATGGGAGGATTTTTCTGGAGGAAGACGCAGTGAGTGGGTGCTGGAATAAGTGGAGGGGGTCCACGTGGGGCCCACGAGGCAGGGGGAGCACCCCAGGGGGGTGGGCGCACCCTGTGCCCTTGTGGACAAATGGTGGGTCCCCCTGGTGTGTTCTCAGTGCCAGAAATTCTTAAATATTCTACAAAAAATCATACTTCATTTTCAGGACATTTGGAGAACTTTTATTTTTGGGGTATTTTTTATTACAAGGATAATTCAGAAAACAAATAGAAAAATACTATTTTTGCTTTATTTAATCTAAATAACAGAAAGTAAAAGGAGGGTATAGAGAGTTGTGCTTTCTAACTTCATCTATCTCTTGCTCATCAAAAGGAATCCACTAACAAGGTTGATCAAGTCTTGTTAACAAACTTCTTCCGGATAGCATAAAACCGGAGAATTTTCGAATAACACTAGGTTACCTCAATGGGGATATGCATGTCCCCAACAATAAGAATATCATATTTCTTTTTGGCAGTAGGAAGAGAGAATTCAAAACCTCCAATAATAATCATTGAAAATTTTCCAATAGAATTGATACTATGAACTTGAGGTTGTTTCCTCGGAAAGTGTACAGTATGCTCATTACCATTAACATGAAAAGTGACATTGCCTTTATTGCAATCAATAACACCCCCTGTAGTATTCAAAAAGGGTCTACCGAGGATAATCGACATACTGTCGTCCTCGGGAATATCAAGAATAACAAAGTCCGTTAAATTAGTAATGTTTGCAACCACAACAGGCACATCCTCACAAATACCAAAGGGCATAGCAGTTGATTTATCGGCCATTTGCAAAGAGATTTCAGTAGGTGTCAACTTATTCAAATCAAGTCTATGATATAAAGAGAGAGGCATAACACTAACACCAGCTCCTAGTCACATAAAGCAGTTTTAACATAGTTTCTTTTAATGGAGCATGGTATAGTTGGTACTCCTGGGTCTCCTAGTTTCTTTGGTATTCCACCCTTAAAAGTGTAACTAGCAAGCATGGTGGAAATTTCAGCTTCCGGTATCTTTATTTTATTTGTAACAATATCTTTCATATGCTTAGCATAAGGATTCATTTTAAGCATGTCAGTCAAACACATACGCAAAAAGATAGGTCTAATCATTTCAGCAAAGCGCTCAAAATCCTCATCATCCTTTTTCTTGGATGGCTTAGGAGGAAAAGGCATGGGTTTCTGAACCGATGGTTCTTTTTCTTTACCATGCTTCCTAGCAACAAAGTCTCTCTTATCACAACTTTGATTCTTTGATTGTGGGTTATTAAGATCAATAGCAGGTTCAATTTCTAGACCATTATTATTACTAGGTTGAGCATCAACATGAACATCATTGTTAACATTATCACTAGGTTCATGTTCATTACCAGATTGTGTTTCAACATCAAAAATCGAAATATCATTTGGATTCTCAGGTGTGTCAACAACAGGTTCACTAGAAGCATGCAAAGTCCTATCGTTTTTATTTTTATTTTTCTTAGAAGGACTGGGTGCATCAATATTAGTTCTCTGAGAATCTTGCTCAACTCTCTTAGGATGGCCCTCAGGATCCAAAAGTTCCTGGGTCATTCTACACCCCTAGTCATAACTCTAACAGCATTACAATTGTTCTTATTATTTAACTCATTGAGCAAATCATCTTGTGCTTTAAGTACTTGTTCTACTTGAGTGGTAACCATAGAAGCATGTTTACTAATAAGCTTAAGATCACCTTTAACTCTAGACATATAATCACTCAAGTGTTCAATCATATTAGCATTACATTTCAATTGTCTACCAACATAAGCATTGAAGTTTTCTTGTTTAACAATAAAATTATCAAACTCATCCAAGCATTGGCTAGCAGACTTATAACGAGGGATATCACCTTCATCAAATCTATAGAGATATTTTACCTTTACTACCTATGTCGGGTTATCAAGACCATGTATTTGTTGAATAGGTGGTAAATTCTTACGTCTTCAGCTTTAATACCTTTTTATTTCATAGATTTCTTTGCCTCTTGCATATCTTCAGGACTGAGAAATAGAATGGCCCTTTTCTTTGGAGTTGTCTTAGGAGTTGGTTCGGGAAGTGTCCAATCATTATCATTGCTCAATATATTGTTCAATAGCAATTCATCTTGCTCAACACTTCTTTCCCTAAAAACACAACCAGCACAACTATCCAGGTGGTCTCTGGAAGCATCAATTAGTCCATTATAAAAGATATCAAGTATTTCATTTTTCTTGAGAGGATGGTCAGGCAAAGCATTTAGTAATTGGAGAAGCCTCCCCGAAGCTTGTGGGAGACTCTCTTCTTCAATTTGCACAAAATTATATATTTCCCTTAAGGCATCTTGTTTCTTCTGAGCAGGGAAATATTTAGCAGAGAAGTAATAAATCATAACCAGGAGCAAGAGAATTAAACCATATTTTAGCATCACCCTTTAATGAGAACGGAAATAACTTAAGGATATAATAATAGCGAATTTTTTCCTCATGAGTAAATAGGGTGGCTATATCATTCAATTTAGTAAGATGTGCCACAACAGTTTCAGATTAATAGCCATAAAAAGGATTAGATTCAACCAAAGTAATTAACTCAGGATCGACAGAGAAATCATAATCCTTATTAGAAATATAGATAGGTGAAGTAGCAAAAGCAGGGTCATATTTCATTCTAGCATTCAAAGACTTCTCTTTCAGCTTAGCTATAATTTCTTAAGATCATATCTATCTTTGCAAGCTAAAAGGTCTCTAGAAGTTTCTTCATTCATAGCATAACCCTCAGGCACATCAGGCAATTCATATCTAGGGGGAGAATCTTCATCATCACTTTCATCATTATTATCAGTTTCAATAATTTCATTCTCTCTAACCCTAGCAAGTTGTTCATCAAGAAATTCACCTAATGGCACAGTATTATCAAGCATAGAAGTAGTTTCATCATAAGCATCATGCATAACAGAAGTGGCATCATCAATAACATGCGACATATCAGAATCAATAGCAGGTGCACGTGTAGGTGTCACAAATTTACTCATAACAGAAGGTGAATCAAGTGCAGAGCTAGATGGCAATTCCTTACCTCCCCTCGTAGTTGAGGGAAAAATATTGGTTCTTTCATCTTTCAAGTTCCTCATAGTGATCAACAGATATAAATCCCAAGTGACTCAAAGAATAGAGTTATGCTCCCCGGCAACGGCGCCAGTTTTTTTGATTCACCACAAGTATAGGGGATCGCAACAGTTTTCGAGTGTAAAGTATTCAACCTAGTTTTTTTGATTCGACACAAGGAGAGCCAAAGAATATTCTCAAGTATTAGCAGCTCAGTTGTCAATTCAAGCACACCTGAAAGACTTAATATCTGTAGCAAAGTATTTAGTAGCAAAGTAGTATGGAAGTAACAGTAACGGTGGCAAAAGTAACAGTAGCAGTTTTATAGTAATCATAACAGTGGCAACAGAGAAGTAACTAAGCAAAGATCAATATGTGAAAAGCTCATAGGCAATGGATCAGTGATGGATAATTATGTCGGATGTGATTCCTCATGCAACAGTTATAACATAGGGTGACACAGAACTAGCTCCAGTTCATCAATGTAATGTAGGCATGTATTCTGAATATAGTCATACGTGCTTATGGAAAAGAACTTGCATGGCATCTTTTTCCCTACCCTCCCGTGGCAACGGTGTCCTATTCGAAACTAAGGGATATTAAGGCCTCCTTTTAATAGAGTACCGGACCAAAGCATTAACACTTAGTGAATAAATGAACTCCTCAAACTATGGTCATCACCGGGAGTGGTCCCGATTATTGTCACTTCGGGGTTGCCGGATCATAACACATAGTAGGTGCCTATTGACTTGCAAGATAGAATCAAGAACTCACATATATTCATGAAAACATAATAGGTTCAGATCTGGAATCATGGCACTGGGGCCCTAGTGACAAGCATTAACCATGGCAAAGTCATAGCAACATCAATCTTAGAACATAATGGATACTAGGGATCAACCCCTAACAAACCTAACTCGTTTACATGGTAAATCTCATCCAACCCACCACCGTCCAGCAAGCCTACAATGGGATTACTCACACACGACAGTGAGAATCATGAAATTGGTGATGGAGGATGGTTGATGATGATGATGGCGACGGATTCCCCTCTTCGGAGCCCCGAACGGACTCCAGATCAGCCCTCTGAGGAAGATTAGGGCTTGGCGGCGGCTCTGTATCGTAAAATGTGATGAATCCTTCTCCTTGATTTTTTTCTCCCCGAAAGTGAATATATGGAGTTGGGGTTGAGGTCGGTGGATTCCCAGGGGGCCCATGAGGCAGGGGGGCGCGCCCCAAGGGGGCGCCCTACACCCTCATGGACATGGTGTGGGCCCCCTGATGCTGATTCTTTCGCCAATATTTTTTATTAATTCCAAAACGTGTCTCTGTGGATTTTCAGGTCATTCCGAGAACTTTTATTTCTCCACAAAAATAACACCATGGCAGTTCTGTTGAAAACAACGTCAGTCCCGGTTAGTTCTATTCAAATCATGCAAGTTAGAGTCCAAAACAAGGGCAAAAGTGTTTGGAAATTTAGATACGTTGGAGACGTATCAAGGGGTTAATCATAAGTGGGATGCTTGTCCAAGGAAGGGCAGTACCCAAGCACCAGTCCACCCACATATCAAATTATCAAAGTAATGCACGCGAATCATATGAGCATGATGAAAACTAGCTTGACGATAATTCCCATGTGTCCTTGGGAGCGCTTTGGTTTATATAAGAGTTTGTCCAGGCTTGTCCTTTGCTACAAAAAGGATCGGGCCACCTTGTTGCACCTTGTTACTTTTGTTACTTGTTACCCGTTAGAACCATCTTATCACAAAACTATCTGTTACCGATAATTTCAGTGCTTGCAGAGAATACCTTACTGAAAATCGCTTGTCATTTCCTTCTACTCCTCATTGGGTTCAACACTCTTACTTATCGAAAGGACTACGATAGATCCCCTATACTTGTGGGTCATCTACAGGCATCATGGGAAGTTGTGGTACACGTGTCGAAGATGAACTTGACGAATCCAAGGTCTTCGGGCGACGGCAGTCATACACGTCCGGAGAGGAACTTGACGTTTCCATGTTCTTTTGAGTCATCGTGTAGTCGTTTGTGTCGTAGTCGGACTTGACGAAATACACACCGCCTGTAGTGGTACACGATCATAGATGTTTCGGTCATAAGTAGAGGTACTTGACGCATCACTGGGTGTAGTCGTACATGAGGGTCTTGATGAATCTGAAGGGATACTTGGCGAACCCAGAGGCCTTGGTAGTGGTATTTCGCAAAATCCACGGGGAGGTCTTTTCGTGCAATGAGCAACGACGCGATGTCCAGGTGCATCGGCGATGGGGATCTGGCGAGGACGAGGCCGAGACGCGGATCTAGGCGGCGGGAGCCCTTCTCCGACGATGGTGGTGGCGCTGGAGCGTGAACGAACAGAGGAGGAGGTAGAGAAGGTCGCGTCCATGGCGGCAGGGGATTTGGCGCCGCGACAGCAAACTGGGGTCGCCGGGATCCGAAGCAACGGAGTCGATCTCGACCGGGTCCAGTCAAAACGAGGCGCCTTGCTCGCCCGGTGAAAAGAAAAGAAAAGAAAAAAAAGGTTTTCCTCATTGGAAAAGAAAAGAGGGGCCAAAGAATTTATTTGGAGGTCTAAATAAATCCAAATTTAGCTAAAATTTGGCAAGTGACCTCACTGGAATATATCAATGCTCCACAAGAAGATTTGGAGTCAAAAGGAGAATAGAGCAAGGATGTGAATATTCAGAAACGAAAGGAACTTTAAAATGCAAGTGGGTTGTGGTTAATTCCAAATAAATGGAATATTTTATTATAGCTCCCTAATAATATTGAGAGGCTTTTATATGTTATAAAGAGAAATCACAAGTGAATTCCCTCGATTTAAATGGACCAAAGATGCATACAATTTATTTATTTGCGTTGTAAGAATTTTAATGAGATGATGGCATGATGCAATGCAAATGATGCTATGAAGAATGCAACAGACAAAAAATCACACAATGGCAATGAAATAACCGGAAGGCTTCTGGAGTGTCGGTCACGGGTCGTCACACCTCTAAAGTTCAGGATGGAAACGGGAAGCCACGGTGCAACAAGAACAAGCGTTGTCACTATGATTGCGAAACCAATGAGACGAGAGTAAATGCCAGATTCCGTAATCTGAATCCCGGTCATGGAAAAAAGCCCGCTAAGGACAACCAAGATGGACCAACTAAGTTGGATACAATCTTGGTCAGGCCCTGCCAGATCCATGGCACCCCTGACAAGCCCGCTAATCACACCAACCATAACTGTTGGGTGATAAAACAAGCCTTCAAGCTCACAGCGGATGATTCTGGCAAAACCCTGCAACAAGGATGATGATGAACCTCACAGGCTGAACAGTGGAGGCCAAAAACCATTCCCTCCTGAAATCAAGATGGTGAATATGATCTACGCCACTCATATACCAAAGAAGGAGATGAAGCGCACGCTACGAGATGTTTACGCCGTTGAGCCCGTAGCGCCAAAATTTAACCCATGGTCGGCTTGTCCGATCACCTTTGACCGCAGGGACCATCCGACTAGTATCCGTCATGGAGGATCAATGGCCCTGGTGCTCCCAATTGTCGATGGATATCACCTCACGAGAGTCCTTATGGAGGGAGGCATTAGCCTCAATCTGATCTATGCAGACACAGTGAGGAAAATGGGAATCGACCCGTAAAGGATCAAACCCAGCAACACCACCTTCAAGGGGGTAATCCCGGGCGTAGAGGCCCGTTGCTCAGGCACGGTGACTCTGGAAGTAGTGTTCGGCTCACTAGACAACTTCCGCAACGAAGACTTGATCTTTGATATTTCCACTTTCCGCAGCAGCTACCATGCCCTCCTTGGAGACGGCGTTTGCTCCTTTCAACGCCGTTACACACTATGCATACCTCAAGCTACAGATGCCTGGCCCCTCGGGCGTCATAACAATCAATGGCAATACCAAGCGTTCACTCCAGAGAGAGGAACATACCGCGGCCTTGGCGGCCGAAGACCAAGCCGGTGTCACAGGGCCCCGATATCAGCCCGCCGTAAAGGCCAAAGATACAAGCAAACAGGCTCGAGCCCGGTCCCCGTCATGGGAGCCCGCCTGCGTTCGCCACAAATAGGGACACGAGCCCCATGACATGCCTACCCAAGTCGCGCTCTACGTGCCTCGTTAACACAACTTCGCGCTCAAGATACCATGGGCAGCCGTGGAGCCTAAATCAAACCACAAAGACCATGTGTTCGGCTCAACCAAACTACGAATCATCACGTGTTCGGACGACAACGGGTACAACTCCGGATTTTCCCAACATCAAGCTGTGACAACACGACTGCTTCTCAAGGTTCCTATTCAAGGGTTCGCTCGTCGACATACATTTCTTTACACGGAAGCCCCCCTACCTAGCAGAAGCAAAGGCGCAGACATGCAGCAGGGCACATTTGAGGCTTCGACCCACATCAAGGCCCCGTGTAAACCTTTCTTCTGTAAAAGATTTTCTTTATTTTTAATAAATGCCTTGGCAGTTCGGATTGTCATTTACTCGCCTCGCCCCTCTTCCTTTTTCACCCTTCGAACAACTCGGCACTCACATTTTGTCATCAATGCAAGTTGGCTAATAGACCGAGGGTTTGATCTCGTTATCCACCCTATGCATCAAGTCTGGCACCATATGTCCGTTATGTGTTCGACATCTCGTATTGCACTATATGAATCAGTTCCGAATTACGTCTTGGGTCAATAGTTGGGTTGCTCGGCTCCTGTGTTTACCTTCTTACGTTCCGCACGTTCGACTAAGAAAGTAAAGGGAGAACCCGTGTGATTGTACTTCTGACTAGCCCAGTCAAGTACCTCATGGGAGAAAGCTAAAAACTGACTGAAATAATAGGCATGAATTGGCCAGTGATCTGATGATAAGTGTTAAACTCAAAAATGGATGGCGATTCCCTCATGTCACACGAATGGTTTGTTCTAGCACAAACCATGTGATCAAGATGCACGCCTTGGCTTTTCCGCATATCACAAACTACTGGGGCTAGTCACTAGCTCCCGCAATCTAGCTCCTATGGCAAAGTGAAAGCAATAAAACAGCATAGTACGGTTGACTAGTCACTCTCACACACTACCGCCTCTAGGCACGGAGACGCCGGCTAAGGGTAAAAGTGCAGAGACTAAACACCCCTCGTAGTATCTACATGGGGGCTGAAGCCGATGACTGGTAACTTTCAGACTAAAAACGGTCGCACGGGAGTCAAAATAAAATCAACATAGAATAAAACATACAACGGGACACATTATAAAGAAAAAGGTCCAATTGTCAATTCAATACATTCAGTCAATGATCACATCTTTGGAACACTGGCCCTCTATTGCTCAAGCATCGTCCATGCCAAGGGCAAAGTATTGTTCGGGGCGACTGAGGGAGTCCTGGATTAGGGGGTGTCCGGATGGCCGTACTGAGACCTTTGGCCGGACTCCCGGACTATGAAGATACAAGATTGAAGACTCCGTCTCGTGTCCGGATGGGACTTTCCTTGGCGTGGAAGGCAAGCTTGGCGATACGATATGAAGATCTCCTCCCATTGTAACCGACTCTGTGTAACCCTAGCCCTCTCCGGTGTCTATATAAACTGGAGAGTTTTAGTTCGTAGGACGAACAACAATCATACCGTAGGCTAGCTTCTAGGGTTTAGCCACTCCGATCTCGTGGTAGATCTACTCTTGTACTACCCATATCATCAATATTAATCAAGCAGGAGTAAGGTTTTACCTCCATCGAGAGGGCCCGAACCTGGGTAAAAACATCGTGTCCCTTGTCTCCTGTTACCATCCGCCTAGATGCACAGTTCGGGACCCCCTACCCGAGATCCACCGGTTTTTACACCGACATTGGTGCTTTCATTGAGAGTTCCTCTGTGTCGTCGCCTTTAGGCCCGATGGCTTCTTCGCTCGACAATCGCGATGCGGGCCGGGATGAGACTTTTCTCCCCGGACAGATCTTCGTATTCGGCGGCTTCGCACTGCGGGCCAACTCATTCGGCCATCTGGAGAAGATCAAAAGCTACGCCGCTGGCCACCAGGTCAGGTTTGGAAGCTTAAACTACACGACCGACATCCGCGGGGACTTGATCTTCGACGGATTCGAGCCACGACCGGGCGCGCCGCACTGTCACGATGGGCATGATTTAGCTCTGTCATCGGACAACACCCAGAGCGTCGCTCAGGTGCCCGCTCCGACCATTAGCTTGGAGCCCGCTGCGCCAGTCGGGGATGGACGGTTGGACACCGCCCCGGAAGCTGCAACCTCTACGGCGATAGAGCCGGATATCAGCCTATTCCCTCGCAAGGCCCGTGACTCCAAGGTGCCGGACTCCCATCCGGACTCCGTAAATCCCGCACCTCTTCCGATTAAGCCCAATTGGGCTCCGGTCATGGAGTAAACCGCCGCGGATGTCTTTCAGCACTCGCCTTTCGGCAATATCCTGAATTCGTTAAAGTCTCTCTCTTTGTCAGGAGAGCACTGGCTGGACTACGGCCAACACGGTTGGGATGCGGACGACGAAGAAATTCGTAGCCCACCCACCACCTACTTCGTAGCCACTGTCGACGATTTAACCGACATGCTCGACTTTGACTCCGAAGACATCGACGGCATGGACGCCGATGAAGGAGACGATCAAGAACCAGCACCTATAGGGAACTGGAAAGCCACCTCGTCATATGACATATACATGGTGGACACCCCTAAAGTAGGGGATGGAGAGGAGAAAACGGAGGATGACCCCTCCAAGAAGCAACCCAAGAGCCGACGTCAGCGGCGCCGCTCTAAGTCCCGCCAAAGCAAAAACGGCGATTCCGGCACCGGAGATAACAATACGCCGGACAGTGCCGAAGACAACCCCCTCCAGCAGGATTCAGTGCAGGAGGACGAAGGAGCCAGCCCTCATGAGAGAGCGGCCGACAAAGAGGATGAGGACGACAATTACATGCCTCCCTCCGAAGACGAGGCAAGCCTCGACGACGACGAATTCGTCGTGCCAGAAGATCCCGTCGAACAAGAGCGTTTCAAACGTAGGCTCGTAGCCACGGCAAGCAGCCTCATGAAGAAACAACATCAGCTTAGAGCTGACCAAGACTTGCTAGCCGACAGATGGACCGAAGTCCTGGCGGCCGAAGAGTACAAACTAGAACGCCCATCCAAGAGCTACACAAAGCGCAGGCTGCTACCCCAACTTGAGGAGGAAGCAACTAAACCTACATCACCAGTGTACGATGCGCCCGATCAGCCACCCCGTGGCCGCGATAGAGAGGCCTTTAGGCCCTCAACCCAAGCCGCACCCCGACACCGCTCAAAACATACCAAAGTATGGGGAGACGCAACAGACCTGCAAGACATCTTGGAGAATAAGGCAAGGCAAACAAGATCGATCTACGGATCGCATGGGCGCCCCCCTTCACGTGACTCTAGCCGTCACGCCGGACACAATAAGTATGGCCCGACCGAACACAACAGACCAAGCTTGTTCGAGTTGCGTCGTGATATAGCCCAGTACAGGGGCGCCGCACACCCACTATGCTTCACAGACGAAGTAATGGATCATCAAATCCCCGAGGGCTTCAAACCCGTAACATCGAATCATACGATGGCACAACAGATCCTGCGGTATGGATCGAGGATTATCTCCTTCATATCCATATGGCCCGTGGTGATGATCTACACGCCATCAAATACCTCCCGCTCAAGCTTAAAGGACCAGCTCGACATTGGCTTAACAGCCTGTCAGCAGAGTCAATTAGTTGTTGGGAGGACCTGGAATCTGCATTCCTTGACAACTTCCAGGGCACGTATGTGCGACCACCAGACGCCGATGACCTAAGCCACATAATCCAGCAGCCAGAGGAATCGGCCAGACAATTCTGGACACGGTTCCTAACCAAGAAAAACCAAATAGTCGATTGTCCGGATGCCGAGGCCCTTGCAACCTTCAGGCACAACATCCGAGACAAATGGCTTGCCCGGCACCTAGGACAGGAAAAGCCGAAGTCTATGGCAGCCCTCACGACACTCATGACCCGCTTCTGCGCGAGAGAAGACAGCTGGCTAGCTCATAGCAATAACATAACCAAGAGCCCCGGAAATTCGGATACCAAGGATAACAACGGCAGGTCACGTCGCAACAAGCATAAGCTCCGCATTAACGGTGACAATACTGAAGATACGACAGTCAATGCCGGATTCAAAGGCTCTAAACCGGGTCAGCGGAAGAAGCCATTCAAAAGAAACCCTCAGGGCCCATCCAGCTTAGACCGGATACTCGATTGCTCGTGCCAGATACACGGCACCCCCGAACAGCCAACCAATCACACCAACAGGGATTGTTGGGTGTTCAAGCAGGCAGGCAAGTTAAGTGTCGAGACCAGAGACAAGGGGCTACATAGCGATGACGAGGAGGGGCCCCAGCCGCCGAACAACAAAGGACAGAAGGGATTTCCCCCGCAAGTTCGGATGGTGAATATGATATACGCAACCCACATCCCCAAAAGGGAGCGGAAGCGTGCTCTCAAGGACGTCTATGCGCTGGAGCCAGTCGCCCCAAAGTTCAACCCATGGTCCTCCTGCCTGATCACCTTCGATCGAAGGGACCATCCCACCAGCATCCGTCACGGCGGATTCGCCGCACTGGTCCTAGACCCAATTATCAACGGATTTCACCTTACCAGAGTCCTAATGGACGGCGGCAGTAGCCTGAACCTGCTTTACCAGGACACAGTGCGAAAAATGGGCATCGATCCTTCAAGGATTAAACCCACAAAGACAACTGAGGGAGTCCTGGACTAGGGGGTGTCCGGATAGCCGAACTATCATCATCGGCCGGACTCCAAGACTATCAAGATACAAGATTGAAGACTTCGTCCCGTGTCCAGATGGGACTTTCCTTGGCATGAAGGCAAGCTTGGCGATACGGATATGTAGATCTCCTACCTTTGTAACTGACTTTGTGTAACCCTAGCCCTCTCCGGTGTCTATATAAACCGGATGGTTGTAGTCCATAGGACGAACAACAATCATACCATAGGCTAGCTTCTAGGGTTTAGCCTCCTTGATCTCGTGGTAGATCTACTCTTGTAATACCCACATCATCAATATCAATCAAGCAGGACGTAGGGTTTTACCTCCATCAAGAGGGCCCGAACCTGGGTAAAACATCGTGTCCCTTGTCTCCTGTTACCATCCGCCTAGACGCACAGTTCGGGACCCCCTACCCGAGATCCGCCGGTTTTGACACCGACATTGGTGCTTTCATTGAGAGTTCCTCTGTGTTGTCACCGATAGGCCCGATGGCTTCTTCAACCATCAACAACGACGCAGTCTAGGGTGAGACCTTTCTCCTCGGACAGATCTTCGTATTCGGCGGCTTTGCACTGCGGGCCAATTCGCTTGGCCATCTGGAGCAGATCAAAAGCTACGCCCCTAGCCGTCAGGTCAGATTTGGAAGTTTGAACGTCACGGCTGACATCCGCGGAGACTTGATCTTCGATGGATTCGAGCCACAGCCGAGCGCGCCGCACTGTCACGATGGGCATGATGTAGCTCTGCAGCCGGACAGTGCCCTGGAGGCCACACACGAGTCCGATCCGACCCTCAATTCGGAGCCGACTGCGTAGATCGAGGACGGGTGGCTAGACACCGCCTCGGGGGCTGCAACCTCTACGGCGATGGAGCCGAATACTGACCTTGTCCCTCGTGAAGCTCGTGACTCCGAGGCGCCGGACTCCTCGCCGGACTCCGAACCTCCCGCGCCCCCTCCAATCGAATCTGATTGGGCGCCGATCATGGAGTTCACCGCTGCGGACATCTTTCAACACTCACCTTTCGGCGACATCTTGAGTTCGCTAAAGTATCTCTCGTTATCAGGAGAGCCCTGGCCGGACTGCGGTCAGGACGGTTGGGATGAGGACGACAAAGAAATTCAAAGCCCACCCACCACCCACTTAGTAGCCACTGTCGACGATCTAACCGACATGCTAGACTTCGGCTCCGAAGACATCGACGGTATGGACGACGATGCCGGAGACGACCAAGAACCAGCGCCTACTCGGCACTAGAAAGCCACCCCAACTCACGATGTACACATGGTGGATACGCCAAAAGGAAGCGACAACAAGGAACAATGGGACGTGGGGAAGGACAACTCCCCCGACAAACAACCAAAACGGCGACGCAAGCGCCGCCCGAAGTCCCGCCTCGATAACAACGGCACCCATACTGACCCGGCCTTAGAGCAGGGCGAAGCAGTGGACGACGAACATGCCACCAAGCAACCATGCGAATAGGATGAATTGGACAAGCAACCCATCCCCGGCGAAAACAACAGTCCAGACGATTTCATGCCGGACACATCACCGGAGCATAAGAACCTTCATAAAAGGCTCGTCGCCACTACAAGAAGTTTGAAGAAGCAAAAGCGGAAGCTCAAAACAGCGGAGGACGCAATCAGAATGAGATGGAGCAAAGTACTCAACACCGCAGATAAATACAGCGATAGTCACCAGGCAAACAGCTACCCGAAGCGCACGCTGCTGCCCGAATTTGACGAGGAAGCCGTAGAGCCCCCACAGTCAGAAAAGAAAGAGGCTGCCTGGCCGGATAGACGACCAGATGACAGGCTAAGAGCGGCAAGCAGCGCCGCACACAAGCTGGCACACGATCCACATAAGGATCCTCGCAAAAAGGATGTCCCGATCAGGTCCATCTATGGGCCAAAAAAGAAGACTCCAGGGAGCAACACAACCCGCCGAGTGTTTGAAGACAACGGCACACCTAAATACAGGGGCGCCGCACACCCACTATGTTTCACCGATGAGGTACTGGATCATGAATTTCCAGCGGGATTCAAACCCGTAAACATAGAGGCATATGACGGAACAACAGACCCCGGAGTCTGGATTGAGGATTATATCCTACACATACATATGGCCAGAGGAGACGACCTCCATGCCATAAAATACCTACCCCTCAAGCTCAAAGGGCCAGCTCGACATTGGCTCAAAAGCCTCCCGGAAAATACCATTGGAAGTTGGGAAGAGCTCAAGGATGCGTTTCGAGCAAATTTTCAGGGGACTTATGTCCGCCCTCCGGATGCAGACGATCTAAGTCACATAACTCAACAGCCCGGAGAGTCAGCACGCAAATTCTGGAATAGGTTCCTCACCAAAAAGAACCAAATAGTCGACTGTCCGGACGCTGAAGCCTTAGCAGCCTTTAAGCATAACGTCCAAGACGAATGGCTCGCCAGACACCTCGGCCAGGAAAAACCAAGAACAATGGCCGCGCTAGCAAGCCTCATGACCCGCTTTTGCGCGGGGGAAGATAGCTGGCTGGCAAGATGCAGCACCAGCGACCCGAGTACATCCGAGGTCAGGGATGGAAATGGGAAATCACGACGCAGAAAAGATCAGCGGCGGAATAAGGAAAATGGCCGAAATAGCACGGCGGTCAACGCCGGATTCAAAAGCTCTCGGCCGAATAATAAAACACCGCCTCTCAAGGACAACAGTGATGAGCTATCCAACCTAAACAAAATCTTGGATAGGATATGTCAAATACATAGTACCCCCGGGAAGCCTGCAAACCATACCCACAGAGATTGTTGGGTCTTCAAGCAGTCCGGCCGACTTAACACCAAACACAAGGGGCTCGACACACCAAGCGAAGACGACGACGAACCCCACAAGCAGCACGCCGGAAAACAGAAGACTTTCCCACTAGAAGTCAAAACAGTGAACTCACTTCATGTGATAACAAGGAAAAATAGTGCGGCACCTGCTAAAACACGCGCCGCACGGTCCACCCCAGCAGAGTCTCGAAATTACTTTCGACCATCAGGATTACTCGAGAACTGTTCGAAATGCAGGAGGGACTACTTTGGTACTGGATCCCATAATTGAGAGACTACAATTCACACAAGTCCTAATGGATGGCGGCAGCGATATAAACCTGCTATACCAGGACACCGTCCGCAGAATGGGGATAGACCCTACCAAAATTCACCATAGCAGCACTTCCTTCAAAGGAGTGACGCCTGGCCTTTACGCCAATTGTACAGGCTTTGCACTACTAGAGGTCGTGTTCGGTTCATCCGACAACCTCCGTCGCGAAAAGCTCATTTTCCATATCGCCCCATTCAAAAGTAGCCATCAAGCACTACTGGGACGCGAACCTTTCGCCCGCTTTAACGCAATACCGCATTACGCGTCTCTTACGCTTAAAATGCCCGGTCCACGCGGCATAATCTCATTAAAGGGTAGCTCTGAGTGTTCCTCGACCACGGAAAACGTGAGACTGCTTTGACAGCCGCACACTAATCCGACCTTGCTGGTCAAAGCCCCTAAAAACAGGTCATTCAGACCTCGGACACAATTAGGCGAGTCCGGCATAAATAAACAAGGGGCTCCCCAGCCGCATACCTCTTTACAAGGGGCTGCACGTATAAACAATGAGAGCCAATAAAGCTCAAATTTATCATACTTTATTTTAAATACATCTTTTGCACGATATTTTTTCCAAACTAAGTTCTTCTCTTTTACAGATGAAGCACGTGCTACACACGTCCAGGATACAGCACAACAGAGACACAGGCGCAGACGTGCAGCAGGGACCCGTTGCAAGGATTCTTTTCAGATTAAGACCCTGCGTAAACCTTTCTTACTGTCTATTGTTGATACACATCCCCTGGTTTCCTACCATAACCGAGGAGGAGGCTGGCGTTTTGGCATCGGCCGTGTCAGAAGTTCTCGCCCGTACCTGGACACTAGGGGCTTAGGGCATTGTTCTGCCCGGTATCATAAAGACCGAATACCTCAGGGAGTGTTCGGCGTCTCGAGTTAGGCCTTATATGCATCAGCTCCGAATCATGTCTTTGGTCAAATGTTGGGTTTGCCCGGCTCCTATGTTTTGCTGCCTTATGTTCCGCTCCATCGGCTAACACGACACCAGGAGAACTACTGCGATTGTGCCCCGGTTCGGCTGGGCGAGCACCTCAATAGAGAAAGCCGAAAACAGACTGTCATGATATAGCGAGAGATTGGTCAACCACTCGATCGACTACTGGAATGTTTAGAATTCCCCCGCTTTGACGAAGGACCGCTTCCTGGTCAGGCACATATGCTCCCCGAGTTTGGAGAGCGCGGTGCCTCTAGGGGCTATATCGTAGCCCCACCTTCGAGCTCCTATGGCTAAGTGAAAGTGATAAAGCATTATAGTCCGGTTGCCTAGTTTGCTATGCTATCACCTCCTTCAAAGGACCAAGACATTGGATTAAGTGTGAAAAAGTGCTTTTCTTTTGCAAACACCCCCGCACCATGTGCGTGGGGGCTGAAGCCAAAGACTGCCATCTTTCAGGTTGTACATACACATACGGCCGCACAGGAGATAGTTCAATACTTGAACGCACAAGTATAAAAAGCTGTTACATTATAAACATGATCTCACAAATCATACACGTCATTTGAACATAACATCTTTCGAGCACTGTGACTCTATTAAACGAGCGCCCTGCAGGACTTCCTCAAAATAGTGCTCGGCGGGTAATCGGCTTTTCTCCGAACCCCGGGATGCAACAGCGGTGGCATCCATCTCCGCCCAGTATGTCTTAACACGGGCAAGAGCCATCCGTGCACCCTCTATGCATGCCGACCGCTTCATCGCCTCAATATGCGGCACCACCCCAAGGAATTGCTACAACAAGCCAAAATAACGCTCCGGCTTGGGCCTTTCTGGCCACAGGTGCGCCACCACATCCGTCATGGAAAGTCCGGACAACCTATTCAGCTCAGCCCACTCCGCCAATCGATCAGTCAACGGAAGTGGACGCTCCGGACTATGGAATTGAGACCAGAAAAGCTCTTCCATTTCGTGATCCTTCTGGCTTCGGAAGTGCACGACTGCGTCCGCCGCACTCGCCGCCAAATCCAGATAAGGATCCTCCGCACCACACAATTGGCCCAACTGAGCATACTTCGGATCCGTGAACTTCCTACGCAGCAGAAAGGGCTTTCCAGCCGCAATGTCTCTGGCCTAACGCAGTTCCTCCTTCATAGCCCGCATCACACTACGGGTATCCTTGGCTTCGGCGACGGCTTTCTTCAGGTCATCTTGCTCCGCTCGGCGTTCTCTTTCAAGAACCTCATAGCAGTCGGTAGCATCTTTTAATTTCACGGCCATGCCGGCCATCTCCTCCGTGCTTCGGCAGTGAACATCCTTTTCGGCTTTTAGCTCTTTCGCTGCCTTCGAGGCAGCCGCATCACTTTTCCTGGCTTGCTCCTTGGCTCGAGCAAGCTCTGCTCGAAGGTCTTCCACAGCAGCGGCACCATCTGCATCAAGCATACAAATTATAAGGAACGGGCATCAGCTTCCTTACTCGGTGACCGCGGAGCAACCACTTACCTTGTGACTTGTCAAGTCATTTATTGACCAGCGCGATGTCCGCATCCGCAACGTCGAGTTGCCGCTTCAGCTCGGCAGCTCCATCAGTCCGGCTGGCCACCGATCGTTCCACCACCTGCATAGGAAAGGTGACATTCTATAACTGAGATTATGATCCTCGGCACGCTGTCACTTTCGACAGCATACCAAGTCTCAGGGGATACTATCTATACAGGGCTCACTCCATGTGCAAAACTATCAAAAGGTATGTCATTTTTTGCGTACCTCAAACCCCGTCAGCAAACTTCCGACGGCCTCATACAACCCGCTCTCGGCGGATGAGATCCTTTCAATCACCATACTCACTAATGTGCGGTGATCTTCTGAGATAGACGCCCTCTCGAGCAAATCCTGCAGCTCCACCGGCCATACTCCAGTGGGTGCCGAACTCCCCGGCCCTGCCGGACTCGGGGAGACCCTCCGTGACGACACCTCAGGGTCGTCCGCCCCGCCCGACGGGGCGGCAGATGGAGGCGTTTCGCTCTCCATCATCTCCGGACGAAGGTCCCCCGAAGATGAGCTCTGCTGAGAAGGGCTGAGATCCCAACTACAAGGTGAAAACTTCGGTTAACCTTAGAAATAAAGTAGGGATGTCCCCTATTACAAAACCCCCCCTTTTTACTTACGGCTTGCTGGAGGGCTGATTCCTTTGGGGAGACTGTGTGGCCGGGGCTCTTCCCGGCACGGGACCTTCCGGTGATTTCCTTCCCCGCTTTGAGGCCTTGGCCTCCGGGTCCTCGGAAGCGGTCCTCTTCTCCCCCTGGAGGGAGGGACCCTCGATTCCCCCCTTACTGCAAGCCTCCTTGGCAGAGGAGGTAGTTTCCCTGTGCCACCCTTTGCCCTCCTCCGAAGGTGCAACCTCCAACATTTTAATTAACATGGGATCCGGCGTGGTCTTAGGGAGGGGGGCCGGACACCGTATCAATTTTGCTTGCGCTATCCACTCCTGTTCAAGGGATAGCTGGTTAAAAGGCAAACCCATGATAAATAAATGGACAATGTGTCCGAACATAGGGCTACTTACTTGAGTATCCGGGCGATTGTAGCTTAGGCCAGCGTCCTCGGTCAAGTCCGGACGCATCTCTTGTGATCTGAAGAATAGTTCGTACATCTCCACGGGTGTCAAACCCATGAAGTGTTGGAGAGCTCGTGGTCCCTCCGGATTAAATTCCCACAGGCGGAGGGGGCGACGTTTGTAGGGCAGAAGGCGTCGAATTACCATAACCTATGTCACTACGACCAGATTGATCTCCCCTTCCTGGAGGTCTCGAATCCGGCCCTGCAACAGGGGTACGTCTTTTGACAGCCCCCAGTCAAGCCCTTTGTTGACCCATGACATCAGCCGTTGTGGAGGGCCCGGGCGAAAGACGGGCGGCGGCCTCTGCCTGCTGCCCCTGGGAGCGGTGATATAGAACCACTCCTGTTGCCACAAACCGAGCTCCTCCTGAAAAGAGCCCTCGGGCCATGGAGCATCGGCCCTCTTGTTTATAACCGCCCCGCCGCACTCTGCCTGATGCCCCGCAATCATCTTCGGCTCCACGTTGAAGGTTTTGAGCCACAAGCCGAAGTGAGGGGTAGTGCGGAGGAAGGCTTCGCAGACGACAATGAATGATGAGATGTGGAGGATGGACTCCGGAGCCAAATCATGAAATTCCAGCCCATAGTAAAACATGAGCCCCCTCACGAAGGGATCCATTGGGAAGCCTAAACCCCGACGGAGGTGAGACACGAACACGACACTCTCGCCGGGCTCGGGAGTAGGAATAACTTGCCCTTGGGCAGGCAACCTAGGCGAAATCTCGTAGGTTAAGTACCTGGCGTCTCCCAGCTTGAGCACGTCCTCTTCTGTGACAGAGGAGGGCGTCCACCGGCCTCGTAGGTCGGAGCCGGACATTGTCGAAGGTCGAAAATACCCGAATCTGGAGCCTTGGGTGTTGGAACTCGGGGCGAGGGGCGGATTCGATTGAGGGTTGAAGAAAAAGAACGGGCCTTGGTCTCACTATAAAGAGGGAGAATACCAAGAGCCGTCCCCGTGACCGTTTGGAACCCGCCTTCGATGGAGGGGGCGTGGCAACGGGCGCGGTTGGATTACCCACGTCCGTATTAATGAGAATCCCGGAATAAGGGGAACACGATCTCTGCTTCGACAAGACGTGCCAAGGAAACCGCTTCGCTAAACACGCTGAGGTGGTACAATAAAAACAATTCGAGTAAAGGCTTAGTAGTGGTGTGACGTCACGTCACAAAATACGTCAGCAGATTGAACTTGTGTAAATATTATTCTCTCTACGGTGGTATGTGGAATTTATTTTGCAGAGCCGGACACTATCCTGGTGTTCACAATCTTCTATAAATTATTCGGAGAAGGAACCCGCCTTGCAATGCCAAAGACAATATGCGCGCCGGACTCGTCGTCATTGAAGCCTGGTTCAGGGGCTATTGAAGGAGTCCTGGACTAGGGGGTGTCCAGATAGCCGAACTATCATCATCGGTCGGACTCCAAGACTATGAAGATTCAAGATTGAAGACTTCGTCCCGTGTCCGGATGGGACTTTCCTTGGCGTGGAAGGCAAGCTTGGCGATACGGATATGTAGATCTCCTACCATTATAACTGACTCTGTGTAACCCTAGCCCTCTCCGGTGTCTATATAAACCGGATGGCTATAGTCCATAGGACGAACAACAATCATACCATAGGCTAGCTTCTAGGGTTTAGCCTCCTTGATCTCATGGTAGATCTACTCTTGTAATACCCACATCATCAATATCAATCAAGCAGGACGTAGGGTTTTACCTCCATCAAGAGGGCCCGAACCTGGGTAAAACATTGTGTCCCTTGTCTCATGTTACCATCCGCCTAGACGCACAGTTCGGGACCCCCTACCCAAGATCCGCCGGTTTTGACATCGACAACAACCTTCAAAGGTGTCATACCAGGGGTAGAAGCCAGCTCTACAGGCTCGATCACACTCGAGGTGGTCTTCGGATCCCCGGATAACTTCCGGAGCGAGGAGTTAATCTTCGACATAGTCCCATTCCGTAGCAGCTATCACGCCCTGCTCGAACGAACCGCATTTGCAAAATTCAATGCGGTGCCGCACTACACATATCTCAAGCTCAAGATGCCAGGACCTCGCGGAGTCATCACGGTAAATGGAAACATCGAACGCTCTCTCCAAACGGAGGAGCACACGGCGGCCCTGGCGGCGGAAGTACAGAGTAGCCTCTCAAGGCAGTTCTCCAACCCAGGCGCCAAACGTCCGGACAACGTCAAGCGAGCCCGAAGTAACCTACAACAAATCCGGCTGGCACGTTCCGAGCAAGCATAGCAGTGCGGCCCCAACCCCAGCCCCCGCCAAACGGCGATACTGGTACCACACGTACATAATTATGCCTTAGAGATACCATGGGCATAAGGGGAGGGGCACAACAATGGCACGCCCAGAATGCGGCTCAACCGCACTAAGGGGCTCCTATTTCGCCGTTTTCCTTTTCACACACTTTCAGGACCCAACTATTCGGAAGGCCTGTCCGGCAATACACTCGCCGAACCCACGATGCAACAGCCAGGGAGGAAGCAAGCCACGTCAAAAGTCCAGGTGGTCTCTATAACGAGTTTAATACCTGTTTTACTTACAATCCCGCAGCTTGCCCCTGGAGGGGAATATGTCAAATACTCCCATCTCTTGCTTACCGCACTTCTTGTATCGTTCTGCTTTCGCAGCAGCCCTTTTTTAATAAACAATATATAGCTCTTACCTATTATTGTACTTATCTATTTTTATATACAAATATGTTCAGTCATGACATTCTGCAACCGTACACTTTGGTACGGATAATACACCAGGGGCTTACAACACCCCATAACATGGTGTGAGAAGAACGAACACTCTAACGAATGCGGCACCCCGAACTTATAGCACTATATGCATTGGCTCCGAATCATGTCTTTGGTCAATAGTTGGGTTTGCCCGGCTCCCATGTTTTGGTACCTTACATTCCGCATTGTTGGCTAAGGTAGCGCTAGGAGAACTACTGCGATTGTGCCCCAGTTGAGCGGGGTTAACACCTCAGTAGAGAAAGCTAAAACTGACTGTCATGATAGTGCGAGAGACCGGTCACTGTTCGCGAGGTTTCTTTGAGTCCTTAAAGACCTATGCCGCTTCGAGCGAGGAACCGGACTTATCCGGCCTAGGCGTGGATAGCGCCCCGAACTCGGTCTTCCGAATACTAGGGGCTTCGCCGAAATTTAAAATTATAGAATTCTATGGCTAAGTGAGAGTGATAAAGCATTATAAGTCCGACGGCCTGGTTCGTTGTGCTGAACGCCTCCCTAGATGGACCCAAGAATGGGAACAAGAGCGCTTAGGTTTATCCCGAACACCCCAGCACTCGTGGCATGGGGGTCGAAGCCGACGACTTGCATCTCTCAGATTAGACAAACGGCCGCACAGAAGGTAATATTTTAAATTAACAAGCGTTGCTTAACGCATATGAACAAAGCTTCAGCGTATAGGATAACAAATGCGAGTCTACTCAAAAATTACATCTTTGGAGCACTCATCCGCTATGCGGCGGGCACGCTTCAGAACGCCATTATAATACATCTGGGCGTACGATACTCCTTGCCCGGCGGTGGCGCGTCCGTCAACAGCTTCTCCGCGTCTAGCTTGCCCCAATGCACCTTAGCACGGACAAGGGCCCGACGGGCACCTTCAATACAAACGGAGCGCTTGACGACCTCAATCCACGGACACGCGTCCACCAGCCGCCGCACCAGACCGAAGTAGCTCCCAGACATGACTTCTCCAGGCCACAGCCGAGCTATGAGGCCCTTCATGGCCTGTTCGGCCACATTATGGAGCTCGGCCAGCTGCTTCAGCTGGTCGCTCAGGGGCACCGGATGTTCGGCCTCAGCATACTGAGACCAGAACACTTTTTTCGTCGAGCTCCCCTCTTCAGCTCGGTAGTATGCGGCGGCATCAGACACACTACGGGGCAGATCAGCGAACGCTCCTGGAGAGCTCCGGATTCGGGTAAGTAGTAGATAATTAACTTTTATATATTTGCTTTGCATAAAGAATGCCTTACCCGCTGCTATTTTCTTCATCGCCTCGATCTCCTGAAGGGCCTTCTGGGCTTCGGCCTTAGCGGTCTTGGCACTCTCAAGAGCCAAGGCAAGCTCGGACTCTCGAGTCTTCGAGTCATGCTCCAAACTCTCGTGTTTTTCCACGAGAGCCTGGAGCTCTTGCCGCACCTCCGCCACCCGCGCCTCCTGCTTCTCTCGCTCGGTGCGCTCCAAGGCCACACTCTTTTTGGCCTTGGAGACCGCCTCTTTCAGGGTCGCCACCTCGGTCGTGGCTCTTGCAACATTAACGTTGGTCCTGTTATTATTTTGCAACCAAGTATTTCTATATACATTTACAGGAGGTACTATGTACCCTCTTTATCCTCAAGCTACTTCTTGGCACGGCCGAGCTCGCTCTCGGACCGCTCGAGGCTTTCCTTCAAGGCATTGACCTCCGCAGTCAGTGCGGCAGAGGTCAGCAGCGCGGCCTGTATTCCCATATTGACATATTTCTATTAGACTCCTGCGTATATCTTTTTAGATCCTCAGCTCGGCTTTTCTTTCCGAACACCGAACTGAGCATCAGGGGCTACCGTCTATGCGGTAATATTTTTTATATATGTTTTTGAATACATACCTCAAAGCCCGTTAACAGGCTTGTGCAGGCTTCCGTCAGCCTGCTCTTGGCGGACTGAACCTTCTGAATCACCGCACTCATAGCAGTGCGGTGTTCTTCGTCGATGGAGGCGCCGTTAAGCGCCTCCAGCAAATTGTCCGGCGCCTCCGGGTGGACGGAAATTGCCGGCATCGCAGGCTTGCCCTTCTTATGAAGGCGCTGCCTGTCGGATTCTGGAACTGCTGATGGTTCCGGAGTAGTGTCCGGCCCGGGGCCGGACTTAGATCCCTCCGGGGCTTTACCCCCTTTGGGCTTGGAGTCCGGAAGGTCGCCTTGTGGCGCTTCCAGGACCACCTCCTCCTGGTTTTGTCCCCTACGGGACTCCACCTCAGCGTCGTCTGTAGGGAGAGGGGAGGAGGCCATCGGAAGTGAAGCGCTATTCACGTCCGACGAATTCAGAGATCCGCTCGATGAATCGCCAAGCTGAGCTCTGGGCGGACTGCATGATTAGCTTCGGCATTAAAAGCTATCGAATAATAAAGGAGTCCAATAAGTCATTCGGGTGGCCGCACACTTACGATTTTGCCAGGGGCTTGACCCTGGATGGCCAGTCCCCCCTGCCGTCTTCGGCGTCGGGGGCGTAGTCCGGCAGAAGGGTCTTCCCCTTCTTGGACCCTCCGGCTTCCCCAGTTGGGGCGGCCTTTCTCTTCTTTCCTGCCCCCGTTGGAGGGGGAGAGGCATCTTCTTCTTCCTCCTCCTCCTCGTCTTCGGAGGCGGAGGGTGCGTTGGGGCCTTCGGGCAAATCCGACGACACCAGGCGCCGGGAACTCTTTCGGGTTCCCGTGGCCTTCTCCTTGGCCTTCTTCTCCGACACCACGTGAGGTGCCGGAAACAGTAGCTTCGCTAACTGTGCATCTACTAGGCCTTAGGGCAAAGGGGTCGGACAGTCAAACTGTCTGGATGTCCTCTTCCAGTCCTGTCAAAGGAACGGGAGTTTAGATCCCACATAAAGTCACACTATGAAATTCGGGTATCCCGTAAGGGACTAAATGTAAGCTTACTTCGGAGGCTTGACGTTTGGCGCAGAATCCGTGATCCTCGGTGACAAGAGGGGAGACCTCGGAACTCTTGAAAAGCACCTTCCAGGCGTCCTCGTGCTTCCTTTCGAAGAGTCGGGATAGAGTCTGGTGTCGGGCCGGGTCAAACTCCCACAAATTGAAGTCCCGTCGTTGACACGGGAGGATCCGGCAGAAGAGCATGACCTGGACCACATTGACAAGCTTGACCTTCTTGGTCACCAGGTCTCGGACGCAGGTTTGGAGTCCGGTCACCTCTTCCGGATTGCCCCACGATAGGCCCGTCTCTTTCCAAGATGTGAGCCGGGTGGGGATGCCGGATCGAAATTCGGGGGCCGCTGCCCATTTAGGGTCACGCGGCTCGGTGATATAAAACCACCCCGATTGCCACCCTTTGATGGTTTCCACGAAGGCACCCTCGAGCCAGGTGACGTTGGCTATCTTGCCCACCATGGCGCCTCCGCATTCCGCCTGTCAGCCTTGCACGACCTTCGGCTTGACGCTGAAGATCTTCAGCCATAGGCCAAAGTGGGGCTGGATGCGGAAGAAGGCCTCGCACACGACGATAAACACCGAGATTTTGAGGATGAAGTTCGGGGCCAGATCATGGAAGTCCAGGCCGTAGTAGAACATGAGCCCCCGGACGAACGGGTGAAGAGGAAAACCCAGTCCACGGAGGAAATGGGGAAGAAAAGCAACCCTCTCATGGGGCCTGGGGGTGGGGATGAGTTGCCCCACATCTGGAAGCTGGTGCGCGATGTCGTTAGACAAGTATCCGGCCTTCCTCAGGTTTTTGATTTGCCCCTCCGCGACGGAGGAGGCCATCCATCTACCTCCCGCTCCAGACATGGTTGGAGAAGGTTGAGGTGGGAAGTGCGGGCTTGGGCGCTGGAGCTCGAGCGTGCAGGGACGGATAAGCAGAGGAGGAAGAGGGCGTGAATGGAAAGGGCAGATTCTTATCCCCTTATATGGGCGGCCAAAACTACGAGCCCCCCACCGGCCTAATAAAACTCGCTTATCTCCCAAGCACCACGGTTAATGGCGCGGTTGGGTTACCCACACCCGTATTGATGAGAATCCCGGAATAAGGGGACACGATCTCTGCTTTGACAAGACGTGCCAAGGAAACCGCCTCGCTAAACGCGCTGAGGTGGAATAATAAAATGAATAAAAGCCTGGCCGTGGCATGATGTCACACCGCGGAATACGTCAGCAGATCCGATTGATACAAATATTACTCTCTCTATGATGGAATGTGGAACTTATTTTGCAGTGCTGGACACTACCCAGGTGTTCAACATCTTCTATGAAATATTCGGAGGAGGAACCCGCCTTGCAATGCCGAAGACAACTTGCGCGCCGGACTCGTCGTCATTGAAGCCTGGTTCAGGGGCTACTGAGGGAGTCCTGGATTAGGGGGTGTCCGGATGGCCGGACTGAGACCTTTAGCCAGACTCCCGGACTATGAAGATACAAGATTGAAGACTCCGTCCCGTGTCCGGATGGGACTTTCCTTGGCGTGGAAGGCAAGCTTGGCGATACGATATGAAGATATCGTCCCATTGTAACCGACTCTGTGTAACCCTAGCCCTCTCCGGTGTCTATATAAACCGAAGAGTTTTAGTCCGTAGGACGAAGAACAATCATACCATAGGCTAGCTTCTAGGGTTTAGCCACTCTGATCTCGTGGTAGATCTACTCTTGTACTACCCATATCATCAATATTAATCAAGCAGGAGTAGGGTTTTACCTCCATCGAGAGGGCCCGAACCTGGGTAAAAACATCGTGTCCCTTGTCTCATGTTACCATCCGCCTAGACGCACAGTTCGGGACCCCCTACCCGAGATCCGCCGGTTTTGACACCGACAGCGACAATGCTCTTTTATAGATGGCGGGGAACCAGTGGCCATATCCATTGGCTTAATCTTAGGCCAATGAACCATGGTCTTTGCAAAGGCCAGCCTAGCTCCCTCAAGGCATGCAGAGCGCTTCATTACATCAATCCGGGACGACGCGTTGCGCAACTTCTACACTAGGCCGAAGTAGCTGCTCCGTACGGGTTCTGAGGGCCATAGCCGGATGCAAAGGTCCTTCACGGATAGCTCCGCCATCGGTGTAGCTCCATCAGCTGCTTCATCTGGTTGCTCGGGAAGGGAGGGTGTTCGGGCGCCTGGAATTGCACCCAGAAAAGCCCCTGATCCGTTGTCCTCCCCCCGCGTCGCATAGTGCTTGGCCGCATACGCTGCATTCCTCGGAAGCTCTACGAAGGCGCCTGTAGAGTGCCAGATCCGGGTAAGCATTGTGAATCTGTTCACACCAAAGACACTCTGTAGTAACTGATACGTCTCCGTCGTATCTATAATTTTTGATTGTTCCATGCCAATATTATTCAACTTTCATATACTTTTGGCAACTTTTTATACTATTTTTAGGACTAACATATTGATCCAGTGCCCAGTGCCAGTTCCTGTCTATTGCATGTTTTATGTTTCGCAGAGACCCAATATCAAACGGAATCCAAACGTGATAAAAACGGATGGAGAATTATTTTGGAATATTTGGGATTTTCTGGAGGAAGAACCAACGCGAAACGGTGCCCGAGGTGGCCACGAGACAGGGGGCGCCCCCCTCCCCTGGGCGCACCTGGCACTCTCGTGGGCCACCCGTAAGGCAGTTGACGGTCTTCTTTTGCCGAAAGAAAGCTAATTTTATGAGAAAGATCTGGGCGAAAGATTCACCCCAATTGGAGTTACGGATCTCCAGATATAAAAGAAACGGTGAAGGGGAAGGATCAGAGAACGCAGAAACAGAGAGAGACAGAGAGGTAGATCCAATCTCGGAGGGGCTCTCGCCCCTCCCAAGCCATGGGAGCCAAGGAATAGAGGGGAAACCCTTCTCCCATCTAGGGAGAAGGTCAAGGAAGAAGAAGAAGAAGAAGGGGGGCTCTCTCCCCCTTGCTTCCAGTGGCGCCGGAACGCCACCGGGGGCCATCATCATCACCGCGATCTACACCAACACCTCCGTCGTCTTCACCAACATCTCCATCACCTTCCCCCATCTATATTCAGCGCTTCACTCTCCCGCATCCCACTGTACCCTCTACTTGAACATGGTGCTTTATGCTTCATATTATTATCCAATAATGTGTTGCCATCCTATGATGTCTGAGTAGATCTCCGTTGTCCTATTGGTGATTGATGAATTGCTATGATTGGTTTGAGTTGCATGTTTTATTATTGGTGTTGTCCTATAGTGCTCTCCGTGTCGCCCAAGTGTGAGGGATTCCTGCTGTAGGGTTTGCAATATGTTTATGATTTGCTTATGGTGGGTGGCGTGAGTGACAGAAGCACAGACCCGAGTAAGTTGGTTGTTTGTGTATGGGATAAAGGGGACTTGATGCTTTAATGCTATGGTTGGGTTTTACCTTAATTATCTTTAGTAGTTGTGGATGCTTGCTAGAGTTCCAATCATAAGTGCATATGATCCAAGAAGAGAAAGTATGTTAGCTTATGCCTCTCCCTCAAATAGAATTGAAATAGTGATTACCGTTCTAGTAACATAGTCAATTGCTCAGGAACAATTTCACAACTCCTACCACCACTTTTCCACACTCGCTATATTTACTTTATTGCTTCTTTATCTAAACAGCCCCTAGTTTATATTTACGTGTTCTTTATTATCTTGCAAACCTATCCTATCACACCTACAAAGTACTTCTAGTTTCATACTTGTTCTAGGTAAAGCGAACACTAAGCGTGCGTAGAGTCGTATCAGTGGAAGATAGGGCTTGAGAGAATATTTGTTCTACCTTTAGCTCCTCGTTGGGTTCGACACTCTTACTTATCGAAAGAGGCTACAATTGATCCCGTATACTTGTGGGTTATCAGTAAGTACGACTTACCATCAGCAATTTGCCTCACTTGGCGGAGCTCTTCCCGGACCCCTCGCACCTTGGTCCTTGCTTCCTGAAACTCTTGTTTCACCTTGGAGAGCTCAGATGACTGGTCCTTACTATTTCACTCAAGGTCCTCACATTTAGTGATGACATCCTTGAGGTCCTGCTGCACCTCGGCCACTCAGGCCTCGTGCTTCTCACCGGCGATCTTCACCGTCTTTAGTTCAGCCACTGCCTTTCGGTCGCCGCCTTTTGTCCGGTCGTCTCGGCCTCGGGCTACTTTGGTGCGGTGTTAAGACCCTCGACCTCCATGGCGGCATCTACAGTCATTAAAATGCCTTGGGATCATAAAACAATCCCGAACATAATTGGTCGGCACAATGAATATAAATTACGATTGAGGCTTACCTTGCACTTCATCAAATCGCTTGTTGACGAGGTCAAGCTCTGCATCGGAGCTTTTGAGATTCCGATCCATCTCCTCCAGTGCCACGACATTAGCAGTTGCCGCCAAGGACGACGCCTGCAATATCAAAACAATCATGACGCTAAATCATTGCCCTGCGGATATTTGATCCTCCGCAAAGTTTTTTCAAGCCTCACAAAGTCTCGGGGGGCTGTTATACATAAGGCTTGCTCAAACTCTGACTGAAGCTAAATCCGCTCTATGAAGAAAGAGCGCTACTTGTCTCACCTCGAAGCCTATCAGAAGAACTTTGGCAACATCGTTTAGTCCGTTGTTGACGGACCGAATGCCTTGGAAAACCGCACCTATCAGGGCGCAGTGTTCGACAACAATGAAGGAGCGGCTTACCAACTCCTCCATCGCATCCGGCCAGCCCACCACAGCTCAATGGCCAGTGTTCGGCGCGGGCGTGTGGGTCCTAGCTCCCCCCTCGACAAAAGGCAAGATCGGCGCCTCCGAGGGTCTTGAGGGCTCCAGCATAGCCTATTGGGAGGGGTCGGACTATCCAAACCCTCCCTTTCTGTTCCCAGGAGGGACGCATCCTCCTGGTCTTCGGCGACTAAGGCATTGACATCGGCCATAATCTTGTCATCACCCTCCCCCGTGTTTGGATGGGGAGGGATTCTTCTGAAAGGATCGAGAAGAGGGGTCTAGATGGGGGTGATTAGACCCTCAACAAGCAAAAGTGGAAAATTTTAAGTTCTTCAAGTTGAGGTGGAGTTTTAGCACAAGTTTAAGCATTCACAATACATTTCAAGAAAGCATGGCAATAGTATGAGCAGCAGAAAAAGTAAATCATGCTAGTTGCAAGAATGTAAAGGGATGGGATTGGAGTGTGCAAATGCAATGAAGACACAGAGATTTTTGGCGGTCCCGATAGGTGGTGCTATTGTACATCCATGTTGATGGAGACTTCAACCCACGAAGGGTAACGGTTGCACGAGTTCACGAAGGGCTCCACCCATGAAGGGTCCACGAAGAAGCAACCTTGTCTATCCCACCATGACTATCGCCCATGAAGGACTTGCCTCACTCAGGTATATCTTCACGAAGTAGGTGATCTCCTTGCCCTTACAAACTTCTTGGTTCAACTCCACAATCTTGTCGGAGACTCCCAAGCGACACCTTACCAATCTAGGAGACACCACTCTCCAAAAGGTAATAGATGGTGTGTTGATGATGAACTCCTTGCTCTTGTGATTCAAATGATAGTCTCCCCAACACTCAACTCTCTCACATAGATTTGGCTATGGTGAAAAGATGATTTGAGTGGAAAGCAACTTGGGGAAGGCTAGAGATCAAGATTCTTGTGGTAGGATTGGTATATCCTTGTCTCAACACATGAGTAGGTGGTTCTCTCTTAGAAAATGAGTAGTGGAAGTGTAGGCACGTTCTGATGGCTTTCTCACAAATGGATAAGGGGTGGAGGGGTACATATAGCCTCCACCCAAAATCCAACCATTACACACATTTGACCCAACTCGGTCAGACCGAATAGAAGATCTCGGTGAGACCGATTCAGTTCAAAATGTGAACATTAGGAATCTCGGTGGGACCGACTGGAACAACTCGGTGGGACCGATGTGCTAGGGCTTGGGCAAAACCTTATCTCGGTGTAGCCGATTGCGTGAATTCGGTGAGACCAACTTCAGCAAAGAGCAAACAGAGATTTGGTCAAGCAAACTTAGTGGGCCCGATTGCTCATTTCTGTGAGGCCGAAATGTTACAAAGGGAAACAAAGAGTTTGTAGGGCCATCTTGGTGAGACTGAAATCCGTATCGATGTGACTAAAGTGTTAGGGTTTCTTGTAGTGGTTATGTCAAATGAACTCGGTAGCGCCGGATAGAACAAATCGGTGGGGCCAAGTTTGACTTTGAGCTTTGGACATATGTGGAAATGAGAAAGTGGTTGAGGGATTTGGAGAAATATCACTAAGCACTTTGAGCAAGTAGACCATTAAGCAACACCTCATCCCCTTTTAATAGTATTGGCTTTCCTATGGACTCAATGTGATCTTAGATCACTAAAATGTAAATGAATAGTCTTGAGCTTTTGCCAATGTGTGTCCTTAGCATTTTGAAGGGGTTCACGTCCTCTTGTCCTTTCCATGCCATTATTGAACTTGTCTGAAATACACTAGATGGAAGTATTAGTCCAAGAAGAGATATGTTGACATTAATTACCAAAATCACCCAAGGAGCACTTGTGCTTTCATCTTTGGAACCGCACCTCCCCGGCCTCTTCAATGACTGGGGGAGGCGCGCAACGGAACACCGACCCACTCTCCACTAGTTCGGCCGGTGGAGAGGTCCCCTCCGAGGTTTGCTCGGTAGGGTGGCCGCGCGGTGGGATGTAATTCCACACATTCAGGTGCTATTGATACAGGACTGATAAAATGAAACAAGTAAAAAACATGTTGGGGCTCTTACCTTTCAGCAGGGGGCTTTACCCTCGGGTCCTTCTTTGGGACCTCTTCGGATGCCACGGACTCCTCATCAGAGTCCAAGCTGTTAGGCAGAACCAGATTAGGTTTGCACTGCTTCTTCAGAGCCCGAGGAGGCTGCTCCTCCTCGACGTCCTCGGACTCCGCCCTCTTCTTGGATTAGGAGGAAGCACTTTCCTCCTTGTCGTCCTCCTCCTCCCCGTCTTGGACAGATGGTGCCGTGGTGTCTCCGACCTTGTTATCTAGATGACCTCTTGGGCGAAGGCCTCCCCTAGCCTCCGGCATATCTCTCTTCTTCTTCCCTTCTTCTCTGGCGCCTTGTAAGGCGCCACAGCCAGCAGCTCCTCCAACTGAGCCGTCCAAGTCTCTTCGAGCATCCGGCCGGGCTGCTGATCTTCTTCGCCTTCTCAAGCCAGCCCTGTGGACCCAACAAAAAAACTTAGACTAAACCTCTCGCAGTATGTGCGCCCGAACATAAAGCAGGCAAGAGCTCAATTACCATCTTCGGGAGATGTGCGGCATCAAGACCGATGTCTTCTTCCTTTACCGGCCATGACTCCTCTGGTTTAAATAGCAACTTCCACAATTTATCATGGGTAGTGCCGAGAAAGTACTGCATGATGGTCGGGTCCTCAGACTTGTAAGACCACATCGGAGGAGCCCTTTGTTGACAGGGGAGGAGGCGGCGACCGAGCATCGTCTGGACTACATTGGTCAATTTGGCGCCAGTATCCACCATGTTGGAGACGCGCTTTTGCAGCATCTTCACCTCCTTGGCGGATCCCCAGTCAAGACCTTTCCTGGTCCATGAGGTCAACCTCGCCGTGGGTCCGGATCTAAATTCAGGAACCGTCATCCAGGCTGCATCCCGTGGTTCTGTGTTGTAGAACAAATCCTTCTGCCAAACCTTGACTGTATCGATGTACGTGCCCTTTGGCCACTGGACTCGGGTGAGCTTCCTGATCATCGCTCCACCGCAGTACGCCTGGGCGCCGCCAACTATTTTTTGCTTGACATTGAACACCTTCCGCCACAGGCCGAAATGCGACTGGACTCGTAGGATGGCCTCCCAGATGATGATGAAGGCTGAAATGTGGAGGAAGGAGTTTGGGGCTAGATCATGGAAATCTAGCACATAGAAGAACATCAGCCCTCGAACAAAGGGATGTAGCGGAAAGCCAAGTCCCAGATGAAATGGGGGACAAATACCACCCTATCGCCTAGCTTGGGTGTAGGAACGACCTGGCCCTCCTCAGGGGCCCAATGCGTGACATCGACCGATAGGTAGCCGGCTCACTTTAGATCTTCGATGTCGCTGTTGGTAACTGTCGGTGTCAAAACCGGCGGATCTCGGGTAGGGGGTCCCGATCTGTGCATCTTAGGCTAATGGTAACAGGAAGCAAGGGACACAATGTTTACCCAGGTTTGGGCCCTCTCGATGGAGGTAAAACCCTACTTCCTGCTTGATTAATATTGAAGATATGAGTAGTACAAGAGTAGATCTACCACGAGATCATAGAGGCTAAACCCTAGAAGCTAGCCTATGATGGTATGATTGTAATTGTGATCGGCCTTCTAAGGACCATCCTCTCCAGTTTATATAGACACTGGAGGGGGCTAGGGTTTACATGGAGTCGGTTACAAGGAAGGAAATATAATATCCGGATCTCCAAGCTTGTCTTCCACGCAAAGGAGAGTCCCATCCGAACACGGGCTGAACTCTTGAGTCTTGTATCTTCACGCTTCAATAGTCCGGACGATGTATATAGTCCGGCTGTCCGGATACCCCCTTAATCCAGGACTCCCTCAGTAGCCCCTAAACCAGGCTTCAATGACAATGAGTCTGGCGCGCAGTCTTGTCTTCGGCATTGCAAGGCGGGTTCCTCCTTCCGAATGCTCCAAGGCTATTTTTCGAACATGTAGACCGTGTCCGGATCTGCAAGATGATCTTCACATACCACCGTAGAGAGAATGATACTTCAGCTGACAATTTTTCAGATGACGTGATTATGCCATTACGGTCAGGTCATTATTCGAACCATTTTTCCACAACCAGCCAGAGCGCCTATTGCGAGGCGGTTTCCTTGACACGTCTTGTCAAGGCAGAGATCGTGTCCCCTTATCACGGGATTCTCATCAGTACGGGTATGGGTAACCCCACCATGCCATCAATCGTGGTTCTTGGGAAGTAAGTGATTCTCAACGGGCTAGTGGGGAGGCGCACCGCTTTCGTCGCCTCTATAAAGGGATAAGAGTTCCCCATTTTTACCCACGCCTTCTTCCTCCTTTGCCCACTCTTGCCCCCTCAAGCTCCAGCGCCCTAGTCCAAGTCTTCTCCGCACAGCTAAACATGTCCGGAGCAGGAGGCAAGTGGGTGGCTTCCACTGTAAAGGAGAAGCACATCGCGAATCTTCAGGCGGCCGGATACTTGGCCGCAGACATAGCGCACCGGCTACCGGACGACGGGCAGGTCACTCCAACTCCGGGACCCCACGAGAGGGTCGTGTTTCTCGCCCACTTCGTCCGTGGACTGGGGTTTCCACTCCACCCCTTCGTCCGCGGGCTCATGTTCTACTACGGGCTAGATTTCCATGATCTGGCCCCGAACTTCATCCTCAACAGCTCGGCGTTCATCGTCATATGCGAGGCTTTCCTCCGCATCAAGCCTCATTTCGGCTTCTGGCTGCAAATCTTCTGCGTGAAGCCGAAGATCGTGAGCGGCCAACAAGCGGAGTGCGGAGGAGCCATGGTGGGAAAGATGCCAATGTCACCTGGCTTGACGGATCCTTTGCGGAAACCGTGAAGGGATGGCAATCGGGGTGGTTCTACGTCACCAAGTCGCGCGATGCCAACTGGGCGGCGGCCCCCGAGTTCTGATCCGGAACCCCCATGCGGCTCACCTCCTGGGAACAGAAGGGCCTGTCCTGGGGCGAATCTATAGAGCTGGCCGGACTCATAAACTACATCAAAGGCATGAAGGACAAGAACATCAAGCTTGTCAACATGATCCAGGTCATGCTCATTCGCCGGAATCTGCCGTGCCAAAGGAGGGCATTCACTCTGTGGGAGTTCGTCCCGGCCGAACACCAGACGCTTTAGAGGCTCTATGGCATGAAGCACAAAAACGCGTGAAAGGCGTTGTTCAAGGCCTCGGAAGTACCTCCTCCCATATCCGAGGATCATGGGCTCCATGCCGCGCAGCCTCCTAATCAGGTGAGTTCTCAGGCTGCCACCGAATTCGGTTCTTCCCAGTATATTCATGGGAGAGCCTTAAGTAATTGTGTATATTTATTCAGGATTATGTGGAGACAGCGGAGCAGATTGGATGTCCGACTCCGCTGCCGGAAAACCCAGCTAATGCTCTCCTAAGGAAGATGTTGGTCCCGGCGCCCTACAAGGGGCCGAAGAAGAAGGCCGATAAGAAGGCCCCAGGGACCCGAAAGGGTCTCCGACGTAAGGTTGCGCAAGCCTCATCCGAAGACGACGAGGCACACTCCTCCCCTGAAGGGGAAGAAGAAGAAGAGGAGGCCGCCCCATCTGGAAAGGACGAGGGGCCTGAGAGGGCGGACCAGGGGACCAGGAGAGGTCCCCGGCGCAAGGCCGTCATATCCTCGTCGTCTGATGACGACGAGGCAGATTCCTCCCGCGGAGGCGGGGGGAAACAAGAAGAAACTCCACCTCCCCGTCTTGGGGGGGAGAAAAAGAGGAAGGCCGCCCCGGAGGGGGAGGCCGGGACGTCCAAGAAGGGAAAGTCGTCCCTTCCGGACTACTCCGCCACCGCTGCCGATAGCGAGGAGGGGTGGCTGCCCAGGAAGAAGCCCGTGGTGCGATCATAAGTATCCGCACTCTATCATAAATTTGCTTCATAGTTTCGTTATAACGCCGAACTTGTATGTAGTCTGGCCAGGGTCCATCCCGAAGCATCGCCTTCGGATGGGTCCTTGAGTGATTCGGCGATGAACTCGCTCCCGACGGCCACCACTCCTCAGCCTGCAGATGACACGGAGGTGTTATCCCAAAGGCTCCCCGAGCGGGAGGAGGTGGCCCTGGAGGCGCCCCAAGGCGGCATTCCAGACGTCGGACATGCGGGGTTCAAGATCCCCACGGATCGTGTCGATGAGAGCCGTAGTAAGCGGGACTCTCAGCCGAACACTGTTCCGTAGCCTTCGATGATTCCAGACTCAGGCGGGCAGCCCCTCGTTAGGGAGGGAGGGTCGTCTGTGTCGAGGACTTCCATTGCGCCCGAGGCGCCGGATCGTCTGTTGGAAGCGCTTCGCAGCGCTTCCATAGATGAAGAGCACCGTACTCTCATGAGTGCGGTGATTTAGAAGGTTTCATCCGCCAAGAGCGGACTTACCGAAGCCTGCACCAGCCTCCTGACAGGCTTTGAGGTAAGTAGAAAATGTGTGAAATTACCACCCAATAGGTAGTAGCCCCTGATACTCTGTTTGGTGTTCGGAAGGAAAAACCAAATGGAGGGTCAATTATAATCCGCAGGAGTCTAATAATAAGTTTGAATGTGACTAAGCAGGCTGTGCTGCTTGCTGCTGCGGTCCGTACGGCCAAGATCGCCGGACTAAAATAGGACCTGGAGCAGGCGCAGGGAGAGCTCGACCTCACGAGGATGCAGCTCGAAGAGAGCAAAGGTGTATGATTCCCCTTTCTCATATAATAAAGGGTAGATAAAATTGGTTATTCTAACGACGAAGCGGCGTGATTTGATAACAGAGGCCACCACCGAAGTGGCGTCTCTCAAGAAAGCGCTGTCCGAGGCCGAACACAAGGCGGCCTTGGAGCGCAAAGAGCGTGAAAAGCAAGATGCCCGAGTGGGCGAGTGATGTCTAATACACTGCCTTCTTCTTGTAGAGGTTGTTGGGCCTACAAGTGCACAGGTTTGTAGGACAGTAGCAAATTTCCCTCAAGTGGATGACCTAAGGTTTATCAATCCGTAGGAGGCGTAGGATGAAGATGGTCTCTCTCAAACATCCCTGCAACCAAATAACAAAGAGTCTCTTGTGTCCCTGCTACGTCTCGAGCTTGCGTTGGATTTCCCCGAAGAGGAGAGGATGATGCAGCACAGTAGCGTAAGTATTTCCCTCACTTTCTGAGAACCAAGGTATCAATCCAGTAGGAGACCACGTGCAAGTCCCTCGTACCTGCACAGAACGATAGCTACTCGCAACCAACGCTTAGGGGTTGTCAATCCCTTCATGGTCACTTACGAGGGTGAGATCTGATAGAGATAATATTTTTGGTATAAAGATGCAAAGTAAAAAGTAAAAGCAAAGCAAGTAAATAAAGTGATGGAGATTGATATGATGAGAATAGACCCCGGGGCCATAGGTTTCACTAGTGGCTTCTCTCAAGAGCATAAGTATTCTACGGTGGGTGAACAAATTACTGTTGAGCAATTGACAGAATTGAGCATAGTTATGAGGTTATCCGGGCAATGATCATGTATATAGGCATCACGTCCATGACAAGTAGACCGAAACGATTCTGCATCTACTACTATTACTCCACTCATCGACCTCAATCCAGCATGCATCTAGAGTATTAAGTTAAAAACAGAGTAACGCCTTAAGCAAGATGACATGATGTAGAGGAATAAATTCATGCAATATGATAAATACCCCATCTTGTTATCCTCGATGGCAACAATACAATACGAGCCTTGCAACCCTTTTTGTCACTTGGTAAGGTCACCGCAAGATTGAACCCAAAGCTAAACACTTCTCCCATTGCAAGAACTACCAATCTAGTTGGCCAAACCAAACGGATAATTCGAAGAGACTTGCAAAGATAACTCAATCATACATAAAGAATTCAGAGAAGAATCAAATATTTTCCATAGATAAGCTGGATCATAAACCCACAATTCATCGGTCTCAACAAACACACCGCAAAAAGAAGATTACATCAAATAGATCTCCATGACAGAGGGGGAGAATATTGTATTGAGATCCAAAAAGAGAGAAGAAGCCATCTAGCTACTAACTATGGACCCGAAGGTCTGAAGTAAACTACTCACACTTCATCGGAGGGGCTATGGTGATGATGTAGAAGCCTCCGTGGTGGATGCCCCCTCCGGCGGAGCTCCAGAACAGGCCCCAAGATGGGATCTCGTGGATACAGGAAGTTACGACGGTGGAATTAGGTTTTTGGCTCCGTCCCCGATCTGTTGGGGGTACGTAGGTATATATAGGAGGAAGGAGTACGTCGGTGGAGCGTTAGGGGGCCCACGAGGTAGGGGGCGCACCCAGGGAGAGGTCGCGCCCCGCACCCCCGTGACCGCCTCTGGCACTTCTTGGAGTAGGGTCCAAGTCTCCTGGATCACGTTCGGTGAGAAGATCACGTTTCCGAAGGTTTCATTCCGTTTGGACTCCGTTTGATATTCTGTTTCTTTGAAACACTGAAATAGGCAAAAAAACAGCAATTCTGGGCTGGGCCTCCGGTTAATAGGTTAGTCCCAAATAATAATATAAAAGTGGAAAATAAAGCCCATTATAGTCCAAAACAATAGATAAAGTAGCATGGAGCAATAAAAAATTATAGATACGTTGGAGACATATCAGTCCCCAACACACCCAATACAATGGTAAATTGTATAGGGGCACTAGTTCGGCGAAGAGATGGTGATACAAGTGCAAAATAGATAGTAGATAAAGGTTTTTGTAATCTGAAATAATAAAAACAGCAAGGTAACAAGTGGTAAAAGTGAGCGTAAACGGTATTGCAATGATAGGAAACAAGGCCTAGGGTTCATAATTTCACTAGTGCAAGTTCTCTCAACAATAATAACATAGATAGATCATATAACAAGCCCTCAACATGCAACAAAGAGTCACTCCGAAGACACTAATAGCGGAGAACAAACGAAGAGATTATGGTATGGTATGAAACCACCTCAAAGTTATCCTTTCTGTTCTATCTATTCAAGAGTCCGTAGTAAAATAACACGAAGCTATTCTTTCCGCTCAATCCATCATAGATTTCATACTAGAATAACACCTTAAGACACAAATCAACCAAAAACCTAATGTCACCTAGATACTCCATTGTCACCTCAAGTATCCGTGGGCATGATTATATGATATGCATCACACAATCTCAGATTCATCTACTCAACCAACACAAAGTACTTCAAAGAGTGCCTAAAAGTCTCTACCGGAGAGTCAAGAACGTGTGCCAACCTCTATGCATAGGTTCATGGGTGGAACCCGCAAGTTGGTCACCAAAACATACATCAAGTGTTCTCATAAAAGACTCAATCCAATAAGATAACTTCAAAGGGGAAACTCAATTCATCACAAGAGAGTAGAGGGGGAGAAACATCATAAGATCCAACTACAATAGCAAAGCTCGGGATACATCAAGATCGTGCCATAGAGGGAACACGAGAGAGAACATGAGAGAGAGAGAGAGAGAGATCAAACACATAGCTACTCATACATACCCTTAGCCCCGAGGGTGAACTACTCCCTCCTCGTCATGGATAGCGCCGGGATGATGAAGATGGCCACCGGTGATGGGATCCCCGTCCGGCAGGGTACTGGAACGGGCTCCCGAGATGTTTTTGGTGGCTACAGAGGCTTGCGGCGGTGGAACTCCCGATCTATCTTATGTTTTGGAAGTTTTAGGGTACATGAGTATATATGGGTGCAAGGGGTACGTCGGTGGACCTCCGGGGTGCTCACGAGGCAGGGGGGCGCATCCTAGGGGGTGGGCGTGCCCCCCACCCTCGTGGGCAGCCTGGGACTCCACTGACGTGCACTCCAAGTCTATCATGTGGGTTTCGTTCCAAAATTAACTTCTCCTATTGATTTCGTTCCGTTTTGACTCCGTCTGATATTCCTTTTCCTCAAAACACTAAAATAGGCATAAAAACAACAAACCTGGGCTGGGACTCCGGTTAATAGGTTAGTCCCAAAAATAATATAAAAGTGGATAATAAAGCGCAATATTGCCTAAAATAGTAGATAAAGTAGCATAGAGCAATCAAAAATTATAAATACGTTGGAGACGTATCAAGCATCCCCAAGCTTAATTCCTGCTCGTCCTCGAGTAGGTAAATGAGAAAAGGAGAATTTTTGATGCGGAGTGATACTTTGGCATAATTTCAATGTAAATCTTCTTAATTGTAGCATGAATATTCAGATCCGAAAGATTCAAGACAAAAGTTCATATTGACATAAAAATAATAATACTTCAAGCATACTAACTAAGCAATTATGTCTTCTCAAAATAACATGGCCAAAGAAAGTTATCCCTACAAAATCATATAGTCTGGCTATGCTCCATCTTCATCACACAAAGTATTTAATCATGCACAACCCCGATGACAAGCCAAGCAATTGTTTCATACTTTACTAATCTCAAACTTTTTCAACTTTCACGTAATACATGAGCGTGAGCCATGGACATAGCACTATAGGTGGAATAGAATGGTGGTTGTGGAGAAGACAAAAAAGGAGAAGATAGTCTCACATCAACTAGGCGTATCAACATGCTATGGAGATGCCCATTAATATATATCAATGTGAGTGAGAAGGGATTGCCATGCAACGGATGCACTAGAGCTATAAGTATATGAAAGCTCAACAAAAGAAACTAAGTGGGTGTGCATCCAACTTGCTTGCTCACGAAGACCTAGGGCACTTTTGAGGAAGCCCATCATTGGAATATACAAGCCAAGTTCTATAATGAAAAATTCCCACTAGTATATGAAAGTGACAACATATGAGACTCTCTATCATGAAGATCATGGTGCTACTTTGAAGAATAAGTGTGGTAAAAGGATAGTAGCATTGTCCCTTCTCTCTTTTTCTCTCATTTATTTTGGGCCTTTTTTTATGGCCACTCTTTTTTTTTCATCCGGAGTCTCATCCCGACTTATGGGGGAATCATAGTCTCCATCATCCTTTCCTCACTGGGACAATGCTCTAATAATGATGATCATCACACTTTTATTTTTCTTACAACTCAACAATTACAACTCAATACTTAGAACAAAATATGACTCTATATGAATGCCTCCGGCGGTGTACCGGGATATGCTATGAATCAAGAGCGACATGTATGAAAATTATGAAGGTGGCCTTGCCACAAATACAATGTCAACTACATGTTCATGCAAAAAGCAATATGACAAAAGTAATGTGTGTCACATGAACGGAACGGTGGAAAGCTGCATGGCAATGGAGATGCCATGATAGGTAGGTATGGTGGCTGTTTTGAGGAAGGTATATGGTGGGTGTATGATACCGGCGAAAAGTGTGCGGTATTAGAGAGGCTAGCAATGGTGGAAGGGTGAGAGTGCGTATAATCCATGGACTCAACATTAATAAAAAGAACTCATGAACTTGTTGCAAAAATTTAGAAGTCATCAAAAACCAAAGCACTACACGCATACTCCTAGGGGGATAGATTGGTAGGAAAAGACCATCGCTCGTCCCCGACCGCCACTCATAAGGAAGACAATCAATAAATAAAATTATGCTCCGACTTCATCACAAAGCGGTTCACATACGTGCATGCTACGGGAATCACCAACTTTAACACAAGCATTCTTTAAATTCATAATCACCCCAACTAACATTGCTTTGATATTATCACCTCCATATCTCAAAACAATTATCAAGCATCAAGCTTATCTTAGTATTCAACGCACTCAAAAGAAAGTTTCACATATCTTGAATACCAAGTATATTAATTTTAAGCAAATTACCATGCTATTAACGACTCTAAAAATAATCTAAGTGAAGCATGAGAGATCAATAGTTTCTTTAAAACAAATCTACCACCGTGCTCTAAAAGATATAAGTGAAGCACAAGAGCAAACGACAAACTACTCCAACAAGATATAAGTGAAGATCAATAAGTAGCTAAATAATTATGTAACTATGTGAAGACACTCTCTCATAAAAGAATTTCAGATCTTGGTATTGTATTCAAGCAGCAAGCAAAACAAAATAAAAATGACATTGCAAGGATAGCACAACTCATGTGAAGAAGCAAAAACTTAGGTTCAACCGATACTGACCGATGATTGCCGAAGAAGAATGGTGGGATGCCTACCGGGGCATCCCCAAGCTTAGATGCTTGAGACTTCTTGAAATATTATATTGGGGTGCCTTGGGCATCCCCAAGCTTGAGCTTTTGTGTCTCCTTAATTCCTCTCATATAATGGTTTTTCTATTTCTTATCAAAAGCTTCATTCACAACAAACTCAACAAGAACTCGTGAGATAGGTTAGTATAAACCAATGCAAAACCATATCATCTTCTACTGTAACAAATCACTAAAATTATTATTCAACATTGAATACTAAATGCCTCTGCATATTTAGTACTCCTATCCTCAAATAGAATCATTAAACAAGCAAACATATGCAAACAATGCAAACATAACAGCAATCTGCCAAAACAGTACAGTCTGTAAAGAATGCAAGAGTATCAATACTTCCCTGACTCCAAAAATTATGAACTAAAATTCCCACTGTAATAAATTTATCAGAGCTTAATATTCAAAAATATTCAACGTTATACCATTCTCTGAATTTTCTAGGGAATTTTTGTAACAGTGGTAAACTTTCTGTTTTCAAACAGCAACATGTATACAAGAAAAATAAGCATGGCAAAGGCTATCCTTGACTTTTTATTGAAACTAAAGATGCAAAATGTTATTCTAACTAACAGCAAGCAAAAACTAACAAAATAAAATGATGCTCCAAGCAAAAAACATATCATGTGGCGAATAAAAATATAGCTCCAAGTAAAGTTACCGATGAACGAAGACGAAAGAGGGGATGCCTTCCGGGGCATCCCCAAGCTTAGGCTCTTGGTTGTCTTTGAATATTACCTTGGGGTCCCTAGGGCATCCCCAAGCTTAGGATCTTTCCACTCCTTATTCTATAGTCCATCGAATCTTTACCCAAAACTTGAAAACTTCAACCACACAAAACTCAAAACAAAACTCATAAGCTCCGTTAGTATAAGAAAATAAAACCACCACTTAGGTACTGTAATGAACTCATTCTAAATTCATATTGGTGTAATATCTACTGTATTCTAACTTCTCTATGGTTCATACCACTTAATACTATCCATAGATTCCTCAAAATAAGCAAACAACACAATGAAAACAGAATCTGTCAAAAACAGAACAGTCTGTAGTAATCTGTATCAAACGTATACTTCTGGAACCCCAAAAATTATGAAATAAATTGCTGGACCTGAGCAATTTTTCTATTAATCATATTCAAAAAGAATCAACCTAAAAGCACTATTCAGTAAAAAAATGTCAGCTATTCTCGTGAGCGATATAGTTTCTGTTTTTCACAGCAAGATCATATAAACTTCACCCAAGTCTTCCCAAAGGTTCTACTTGGCTCTTTATTGAAACAAAAAGCTATAAAATATGATTACTACAGTAGCATAATCATGTGGACACACAAAAACAGTAAGGATAAATATTGGGTTGTCTCCCAAAAAGCACTTCTCTTTAATGTCTTTTTAGCTAGGCATCGTGATGACAATGATGCTCACATAAAAGATAAGAATTGAAACATAACGGGAGCATCATGAAGCATATGACTAGCACATTTAAGTCTAACCCACTTCTTATGCATAGGGATTTTGTGAGCAAACAACTTATGGGAACAATAATCAACTAGCATAGGAAGGTAACACAAGCATAGCTTCAAGAATTTAAGCACATAGGGAGGAAACTTGATATTATTGCAATTCCTACAAGCATATGTTCCTCTCTCATAATAATTTTCAGTAGCATCATGAATGAATTCAACAATATAACCAGCACCTAAAGCATTCTTTTCATGATCTAAAAGCATAGAAAATTTACTACTCTCCACATAAGCAAAATTCTTCTCATGAATAGTAGTGGGAGTATCATGAGAGACTTGAACACTAAAAATTGCTTCCACGTTAAAAGAGTAATGTTCAGAAAAAGGGTAATCATAATCATGACAATATTTGTAAATATAATCCTCACTACTTTTTATAGCATAAGTTTCATCACAATAATCATCATAAGTAGCAACTTTGTTCTCATCATAATCGATTGAAACCTCTCCCAAGATAGTGGAATCACTAAATAAAGTTGACACTCTTCCAAATCCACTTTCGTATTCATCACAATAAAATTCAACATCCTCCAAAATAGTGGGATCACTACTTCCTAAAGTTGACTCTCTTCCGAACCCACTTTCATCAATGTAATCATCATAGGTAGGAGGCATGCTATCATCATAACAACTTTGCATATTAAAACTTGGGATGCTAAAAATATCATCTTCATTAAACATAGCATCCCCAAGCTTGGGACAAACATTAATTCCAGCAAATATATTCTCAAATATTTCATCCCAATCAAACATAGCTTCCCAAGCTTGGGGATTTTCATATCATAAACATAATCACTCTCATCCTTAAAAATATTGATAGCACCAATAGTATAGCAATTATCATCATCACAATGAGTAGTAGCAGCAACATCATTTGGGAGGGATAACTTTCTACCTTTGTTGCTCCTTCTTTTCTTCTTCTTCTTCACATTATGTGTGGGTTCAACCTTCCTCTTTGAGCTCCTTATTGATGAGATTGGTTGAATAGAAGGCTCCTCCTCGTTACCTGATTCATCATAAGAAATAATAGGAGAAGATTGGGAGGTCTCTTCCCTTTCATTAGTATTCTCTTCATCTTCTATTTGCTTTCTTTTCTTTATGTAATTGGCAATATAAGGATTTTCAATGCAATTCTCCGTACAATACATATAAATTTCCTCTAGATCAAAACCAATAAGTTTATAACGGGCAAAATCTGGGAGATAGTTGGTTATACATTTCATTTCTTCATAGCCCATAAGCAAACTAAGTTCATTATAATGTGCAAGGGAAATCAAGTCATCACAATTTTTGGACACGATTAGATCATGAAACAATTTGCATCGGATAGCTAAATGACCACTTTCATTGCAAAGTCCACAAGTACGGCCAAGATAATTTAAATCTTCAACACAAAAATCTAGCCTTTCTTGCAACAATTTAGTTTATAAGTACTTATGCCTCTTGCAATATCTATCTTCCCTATTTGGTGTGTGCTTGCAAACCCAATGCACTCCACAAAAATTGACATGTTTATAGGAGGCATTTTCATCATAACTAGTGCAATCATCATTAGCATCATGGATATTCAAAGAATTCGTACTAACAACATTGCAATAATGTTCATCATTCAAATATTTAGTGCCAAACAATTTAGAGATTTCTTCTTCTAGCACTTGAGCACAATTATCCTTTCCATCATACTCACGAAAGATATTAAAAAGACGAAGCGTATGAGACAAACTCAATTCCATTTTTTTGTAGTTTTCTTTATAAACTAAACTAGTGATAAAACAAGAAACAAAAAAAGATTCAATTGCAAGATCTAAAGATATACCTTCAAGCGCTAACCTCCCCGGCAACGGCACCAGAAAAGAGCTTGATGTCTACTACACAACCTTCTTCTTGTAGATGTTGTTGGGCCTGCAAGTGCACAGGTTTGTAGGACAGTAGCAAATTTCCCTCAAGTGGATGACCTAAGGTTTATTAATCCGTAGAAGGTGTAGGATGAAGATGGTCTCTCTCAAACAACCCTGCAACCAAATAACAAAGAGTCTCTTGTGTCCCCAACACACCCAATACAATGGTAAATTGGATAGGTTCACTAGTTCGGCGAAGAGATGGTGATACAAGTGCAAAATAGATAGTAGATAAAGGTTTTTGTAATCTGAAATAATAAAAACAGCAAGGTAACAAGTGGTAAAAGTGAGCGTAAACGGTATTGCAATGATAGGAAACAAGGCCTAGGGTTCATACCTTCACTAGTGAAAGTTCTCTCAACAATAATAACATAGATAGATCATATAACAAGCCCTCAACATGCAACAAAGAGTCACTCCAAAGACACTAATAGCAGAGAACAAACAAAGAGATTATGGTAGGGTACGAAACCACCTCAAAGTTATCCTTTCTATTCTATCTATTCAAGAGTTCGTAGTAAAATAACACGAAGCTATTATTTCCGCTCAATCCATCATAGTGTTCATACTAGAATAACACCTTAAGACACAAATCAACCAAAACCCTAATGTCACCTAGATACTCCATTGTCACCTCAAGTATCTGTGGGCATGATTATACGATATGCATCACACAATCTCAGATTCATCTACTCAACCAACACAAAGTACTTCAAAGAGTGCCCCAAAGTTTCTACCAGAGAGTCAAGAACGTGTACCAACCCCTATGCATAGGTTCATGGGTGGAACCCGCAAGTTGGTCACCAAAACATACATCAATTGTTCTCATAAAAGACTCAATCCGATAAGATAACTTCAAAGGGGAAACACAATTCATCACAAGAGAGTAGAGGGGGAGAAACATCAGAAGATCCAACTACAATAGCAAAGCTCGGGATACATCAAGATCGTGCCATAGAGGGAACACAAGAGAGAACACGAGAGAGAACACGAGAGAGAGAGAGATCAAACACATAGCTACTCGTACATACCCTCAGCCCCGAGGGTGAACTACTCCCTCCTCGTCATGGATAGCGCCGGGATGATGAAGATGGCCACCGGTGATGGGATTCCCCTCCGGCAGGGTGCCGGAACGGGCTCCCGAGAGGTTTTTGGTGGCTATAGAGGCTTGCGGCGGCGGAACTCTCGATCTATCTTCTGTTCTGGAAGTTTTAGGGTACATGAGTATATATGGGTGCAAGGGGTACGTCGGTGGACCTCCGGGGTGCTCACGAGGCAGGGGCGCGCCCTAGGGGGGTGGGCGCGCCCCCCACCCTCGTGGGCAGCCCGAGACTCCCCTGACATGCACTCCAAGTCTATCAGGTGGGTTTCCTTCCAAAATTAACTTCTCCAAATGATTTGGTTCCATTTTGACTCCGTCTGATATTCCTTTTCCTCAAAACACTGAAATAGGCATAAAACAGCAAATCTGGGCTGGGCCTCCGGTTAATAGGTTAGTCCCAAAAATAATATAAAAGTAGATAATAAAGCCCAATATTGCCTAAAACAGTAGATAAAGTAGCATGGAGCAATCAAAAATTATAGATACATTGGAGACGTATCAGCGAGGTACAGCAAGAGCTCCAGGAGCTCGGCAAAAGTTCAAGTCCCTGGAGCATGATCTTAAGGCAAAAGAGGCTGAGCTTGCAAAGGCCCTTGCAAGTATAAAAGACGCCAAGGCCGAAGCCGAGAAGGCACAGTGGGAAATCCAGAAGGCCAAGAAGATAGCGGCGGGTAAGAAATTCTTTGTGCAAAGCAAACATGTGGAGGAGGCGTTTCTTTTACTTACCCGAATCCGGAGCTTTCCAGGGGCATTCGCAGATCTTCCATGCAGCATATCAGACACCGCGGAGTTCTACCGTGCTCAGGAGGGGAGCTCAACGGAGAAGCTGTTCTGGTCCCAGTATGCTGGGGCCGAACATCCAACGTCTCTGAGTGACCAACTGAAGCAGTTGGTCGAACTCCACAAGGCGGCCGAAGTGGCTATGAAGGATTTCATAGTCCGGATGTGGCCTGGTGAGCCCCTACCCACTAGTTACTTCAGCCTGATCAAGCGGATGGTGAATGCCTGTCCGCGACTAGAAGTCATCAAGCGATCCGTTTGCATTGAGGGTGCCCACCGGGCCTTTCCCCGTGCGAAGGTGCATTGGGGCAAGCTGGATGCGGAGAAGCTGGTGAAGGACGGGCCGCCAGAGGGCAAGCCGCATCGCTATCCGGAGAAGTATTATGATGGCGTTATGAAAGGCGCTCGCCTCGTGGCCGATGAATGTACCAAGGACATAATTTTCGAATGAATTAACTTCTGTCATGTTTGTAATTTAAGGACGAAGTTACTTGTGCTATGTAGCGCTTTTGTTATTTAAAATATTACCTTCTGTGCGGCTGTTTATAAAATACTGAAAGTAGGCCAGTCGTCGGCTTCCGCCCCCACGTAACTAGTACTGGGGTGTTCGTGGAAAACCCGGACACTCTTTATCCAAATGTTTGGTCCCTTAAGGAGGTGTCCGGCGCGGACTATTCGGCTTTATAACCTTCACTTAGCCATAGAAGTCTACAATTTTAAATTTCGGCGAAGCCCCTAGAATTCGGAAGGCCGAATTGGGGCGCTATACACGCCTAGATCGGACGAAGCCGAATTATCGCCTAAAGTGGAAAAATCTTTAAGGATTTTAAGACCTCTCGAACAGCGACCAGCTCTCGCCACATCATGTCGGTCAGTTTTCGGCTTTCTCTACTGAGGTGCTCGTCCGGAAGAACTGGGGCACAATCGCAGTAGTTCTCCCTGCGCTACCTTAGCCAATATAACGGAACGTAAGGCACCAAAACAAGGGAGCCGGGCTATCCCAACTGTAGAACCAAGACATGATTCGGAGCTGATGCATATAATGCTATAAGTTCGAGGTGCCGCATTATTGAAAGTGTTTGGACTTGTCTTGCCGTATTATGGGGCGCCATAAGGAGCCCCTGGCAAACTGAACGTACTAAGGTGTATGGATGCAATATTAAATAGACATTTGTAAGAAATAATGCCCAGATAAGAATAATAAGCTGACGCTATATATGGTCTCCCATTGATGAATAATACGTTTAAGCGTATGTTTACAATGAATGCATTAAGCGGAGATAAATAGGATTATTTGACATACCCTATCCGGGGGCAGGCTACGTACAGATAGATGAAGCAGGTATAACGATCGTAAATAGATTCCACCTGGGTATTTCTTCTATGCAAAGCCAGTTGCCTCCTTGGGTTTATCTCCTATGGAAGTCCATCGATCCGGCTCTTATGAAGAGGCTGCACTAAAGCAATGTCCTGAAAGGTAAAAGGAAAGGTTATGAAGGTATGAGGCGGTGATACCGCGCTGTTGACTGAGCCACTGCTTCGCCTCCGCCTGTGCCCATGGTATTTTGAGTGCGTAATTGTGTACGCGTGGCATGAATGCTGCTTTGATGGGATTCTAGCGGAGGCCGGACTGCTAGTCGCGCTCTTGGTGTGCCTGGTGATCCTGTTGCGGGGTGCTCCGAACTCGCTTGACGGTGCTTGAGGTTGTCGTCGCCAGATTGGTGGTTTGCCGGAGGAGGCCGCATTGTACTTCTGCCGGGAGTGCTGTAGTGTGCTCTTCTGTACGAAGAGAGCGGTCCATGTTTCTGTTGACTGTTTGACCCCGCGCAGGCCTGGCATCTTGAGCTTGAGATATGCATAGTGTGGTACCGCATTGAATCTAGCAAATGCGGTTCGTCCGAGCAGTGCATGGTAACCACTGCGAAAAGGGACGATATCGAAGATTAACTCCTCGCTTCGGAAGTTATCCGGAGATCCGAAGACCACTTCCAATGTTATAGAGCCTGTACAGCGGGCCTCTACTCCAGGAATTACACCTTTAAAGGTGGTTTTGGTAGGCTTAATCCTTGAAGGGTCGATGCCCATTTTGCACACTGTGTCCTGATAAAGCCGGTTCAGGCTGCTGCCTCCGTCCATAAGGACTCTTGTGAGCTGGAATCCGTCTATGATTGGGTCTAGAACCAATGCGGCCGAGCCGCCGTGATGGATGCTAGTAGGATGATCCCTACGATCAAAGGTGATCGGACAAGCTGACCATGGGTTGAGTTTGGGGACGACTGGCTCCATCGCGTAGACGTCCTGTAGTGCTCGCTTCTGTTCCCTCTTGGGGATGTGAGTGGCGTAGATCATGTTGACCGTTTTCACTTGGGGGGAAATTTCTTCTGTCCCCCCATGTTCAGACGCAGGGGCTCATCGTCATGTGCTGCGGCGCGCCCCCGTGATTCATATATCGATCTTGGTTGTCCTGCGGTGTTATCCAATCTATCACGCAGGTCCTGAGTATTGCCCCAGGCCGTAGTAGACTTGCTGGGGGTGCAGGCTGGTATTCGGGCTGATATGTCGTTTTATCCCGACCTCAAGGCGGTCGGTCAGCCATGTGGCGCTCGAGTCCATATTCCTCGGCTGCCGCTACTTCTGTCCATCTGTCTGTGAGCAGGTCTTGATCAGCTTGAAGCTGCTGCTGCTGCTTCTTCAGGCTCCTCGCAGTGGCAATAAGCCCGCGCTTGAAGCGCTCCTGCTCCGCGGGGTCCTCAGGCACGCCGAACTCGTCATCGCCAAGGCTAATCTCCTCTTCGGAGGGGGCATGTAGTCGTCCTCCTCTGGATACCCGTCCATCGCCTATTCATATGGGCTGTCCTGTCCATCTTCCTGTTCGGCCTGCTCGAACGCGTGCTGATCAGGGTTGTATTCATCTTTGGCACCGTCCGGATTGTTTTCGTCTCTGGTGCCGGTATTGCCTTGGCGGGTCTTGGAGAGGCGCTGGCGACGCCCATGTTTTGCTTTTTTCTTGGAGGGGTTATCCTCCATTGCCTCATCTCCATTTGTTTCTTTCGGAGTGTCCACCATATATATATCGTATGAAGAGGTGGCCATCCACCGCCCTGTGGGCGGTGGCTCCTGTGTGTCTCCTGTATCATCATCCATACCGTCGATGTCTTCGAAGTCAAAGTCAAGCACGTCGGTTAAATCATCGACCGTGGCAATGAAGTGGGTGGTGGGTGGGCAGCGAATTCCTTCGTTTCCTGCTTCCCACTCAAGCCGGACATAGTTCGGCCCAGAGCCTCCTGACAAAGAGAGAGACTTTAATGAGTTCAGCATGTCGCCAAAGGGCGAGTTCTAGAAGATGTCTGTAGCGGTAAACTCCATTACCGGAGCCCAACCTGGCCTGACTGGCTCGAGGGTGTGCGGACCGGAACCAACAACCGATACGAGTCCGGGGGCCCGGGGTTACAGGCCTCAACAGAGGTGAGACCCGTATTCGGCTCCACCGCCGATGAGTATGCGGCCTGCTGGGCGGGGTCCACCCCTCCGTCCTTAGGCAACGTGACCTGCTCCGGATTTAGATCCGGGGCTACTGCAGGGATGATATCCCGACCATTGTCCAACAGCAGGCCTAGGCCGTGCTCATCGTGACTGTCCGGCGCTCCTGGCACAGGTCCGAATCCGTCGAAGATCAAGTCTCCGCGAATATCCGCCATGTAGTTCAAGTTTCCGAACCTGACCTGGTGGCCAGGGGCGTAGCTGTCGATCTGCTCTAGATGACCAAGCGAATTGGCCCGCAGTGCGAAGCTGCCAAACACAAAGATCTGTCTGGGGAGAAAAGTCTCGCCCTGGACGGTGTTGTTGGCGGTTGAAGACGCCATCAAGCCTCAAAGCGACGACACAGAGGAACTCTCAATGAAAGCACCAATGTCGGTGTCAAAACCGGTGGATCTCGGGTAGGGGGGTCCCAATCTGTGCGTCTTAGGCAGATGGTAACAGGAAGCAAGGGACACAATGTTTACCCAGGTTTGGGCCCTCTCGATGGAGGTAAAACCCTACTTCCTGCTTGATTAATATTGAAGATATGAGTAGTACAAGAGTAGATCTACCACGAGATCGTAGAGGCTAAACCCTAGAATCTAGCCTATGATGGTATGATTGTAATTGTGATCGGCCTTCTAAGGACCATCCTCTCCGGTTTATATAGACACCGGAGGGGGATAGGGTTTACATGGAGTCAGTTACAAGGAAGGAAATATAATATCCGAATCGCCAAGCTTGTCTTCCACGCAAAGGAGAGTCCCATCCGGACACGGGCCGAAGTCTTGAGTCTTGTATCTTTACGCTTCAATAGTCCGGACTATGTATATAGTCCGGCTGTCTGGATACCCCCTAATCCAGGACTCCCTCAGTAACGACGGAAGCCTCCCACTTGCCATTGGCACCCGATCTGATCATGGTTGGAGCAAGGGGGTGGTTTGGATGGACTCTTTGTGAAAGAATGAGGTAGGGCGCAGGAGCTCTGGAGTTTGGGAGAGCAGCGGCGAAAGGAGGAAGAAGGTATGGGCTGATAGCAGTGGTTGTTCCCCTTTTTATGTGCCGCTGAGATGCCAAAGGTCCTTTTTTCTGCGTCCCGGGCCTCTCCACTTCCCGATATGCTTGTGGCATTATGTGCGGGTGGGATGATTGAAATCATTGATTATATCCCATAAAAAATGGGTCACGATCTCCACCTTGATGAGACATACCAATGGAGGGGTGGCCTCGAGTCGCGCATCAAAAATTTCCAACAATTCGGTGCTATGACCAGATGTGACCCTTTGTCGAAAGTTGTCAAATGAAGGCACTATTCACACTTGGGCGATTGACCTTTAAAAGGCGGTAATATCAATACTCTAGATTCCGAACACCACTCAATTCCGAGCATGCACATGACAAGATGGAGAACTTGCCTCGCAAGCCGAAGACTGCGGGATATGCGAATGCCAATTACAACCCCTGCATTGGAGGCTAGTTCAGTGGCTACTGAGGGAGTCCTGGATTAAGGGGTCCTCGGGCCGCCGACCAGTGCCTTATGGGCCGGACCAAGCCGAGCTGCGGCAAGATGATATGTCTGGACAGGGAAGGTTCGGAGCCTTGGTGTGTCTTCCAAGTCAAGATTCGGCGTGATATTTCCTTTCTTGTAATCAGTTAAATGTAACCCTAGCCCTACTGGTGCCTATATAAACCAAAGGGTTATAGTTTCTAGGGTTAGATCAAACCCTAGAAAGGGTGCTAGTGGTGGGTCATAGCTAGGCACACGCTACTGCTATAACCTTAGCAGTAGTGTGGGCTTAAGAGGTCGCGCTACTGCTACGGGTAGCCCCGCTCGGTAAGGTGGGGACCATTTAGCAGCAGCGGTGGGTCGTAGGCACGCGCTACTACTATACACTTACCTGTAGCGCTCATTTTCGACCAGCTCTACGGCTAAGTAGCAGTAGCGCATGCCCTTGATCCCGCGCTACTGTTAAGATTCTACCTATAAGGTATTTCCTAGTAGTGCCTCCCCTCCCGTAGACGCCAAGCTTGATGGGCTCAACATCTTCGGCTAATTAGTCACTTTGGAGGCGATGTGGAAGCGGGCAGCTTCACTTCCTAGACCTCCAGAGGTGGAGGTTACGAAGGTGGAGCTAGTATCAAGGCAGAATTGGAGATGGTGAAGCTTCAGTTCTCGGGGCTCATGGTCAGACATAGGGAACGGGCACCGGCGATCATCTAGATTAGGTATTAATTATACCACTAGAGCTGGATTAGCACCGCTTTGATGTTAATGTGATGAAATCTGTCGTGTTTATATGAAATCTAGACGTGTTTATATGAAATCCAGCCTTGTTTTCACGAATTTCATCCAGTTTGTTGGAAAAGAGTTTGAAATGTATGAGGCTACGGTTGGATGATGTACTCCCGCATCCATGTCTGCGAACGGGTGAAGAAGAAAATTTGCGGGTTGCCATGGAAGATGCCCTTAGTTTACGGTCTCGTGTGATGTTTGAGAATGAATTGTAGTAATAACATTTTATATTCAGTTAATAGTATATGGGGAGTGTTTTAAAAAATGTTTCGAGAAGATGAAAATAATGTGGCACCTGAGAGCAACTCCAATGCGTCGAACCAAACGGAGGGTGATTTTGTCCGCTTTGTGTCCATTTGGGTCGGCCGCTTGCTCAGCGTCCACCCTATTTATGATTCGGGTTGGCAGTGCACCCAAAGTGCTGACCCATATTTGCCGGTGTGGTCGGCTGGCCGCTGTTTTTCAACAAATATGCACACATTTTGCATTGGTACAAGCAAGCAAAAAATAGCATAGTTTCACAACCAAATAAATTTAGCACAGTTTTACAAGCCGAATAAAAATTATATTTTCTCAAATGCATTTGAAAAAATACATCTACTGGTTGCCAACAAGATCCCACATATGCTCAACCAAATTATTTTGCAGTTGCATGTGAGTTTCCCAATCACGCATTTCATGATAAAATTGGTTGAACTATGCAAACGTTGTCGCTCCTCCTTCATGCTTAGACACAACATTCTCACCCTAAAACTGAAACCCTTGATCGTAGATATGTTTCGGGCACTCATACTCTACGATCATATTGTGCATGATCACACAAGCAGCCATCCTCTCATAACTTCTTGGTGCTCCGAGTCCTAGTAGGATAACAAACGATGCCCCATTGAGATTGCAGAACACCAAAGGCATGCTCGACATCCTTCCTAGCACTCTCTTGCTCTTGAGAAAATCTTTTTCTCTTCTCTCCGACAGGGTTGGGGATTGTATTCACATTAGTGGTCCACTTAGGATAGATACCGTCACCTAGCTAGTATCATTTGTCGTAGTTGGAGTCGTTGATGGTAATATTCACCGGCAGGTTGTTGCCTTAGGCAAGCCTTGCTAACACCGACGAGCATTGAGGAACGTTGATATCATTGTGTGATCTGTCCATGTCAAAGAAAGAGTGCCAGATCCAGAGATCTTGTGAGGCCACATCCTCAAGTATTACAGTGCAAGCCCTTACATGGCCCTTATATTGGCCTTGCCAAGCAGAAGGGCAGTTCTTTCACTCCCAGTGCATGCAGTCTATACTGCCAAGCATCCTTGGGAAGTCCATGCTGGCATTCATCGCCAACAAGCAGGTTGTAGTCGGCTCTCAAGTACTTAGGGCCAAACACAGCAATCACAGCCTTATAGAACCTGTACATAGACTCTAGGCATGTAGACTCGCTCATATGGACGTACTCATCAATGAGATCATTGGGCACTCCGTATGCAAGCATCTGAATAGCTATAGTGTATTTCTAATAACATGAGAAGCCAATCTTTCCAAGGGCATTCTCTTTTGCACTCTAAATAGTTATCGTATCCGACCACTTCCTCTCTAATATGGTTTAAAAGATGCCTAGCCATACAAAAACGTCGCCGGAATTTCTGATGTTTGAACAAAGGGTTGGTTGTGTGAAAGTAATCCTTCCAAAGAAGCAAATGGCCGCTCTCTCAGTTGACCACCTTAATAGGCAGCGGCCATTGTTCCGGGGCTTGATCCCATGGCACATTTCGAAGAGGAATCATTGCAGTCACACAAGAAATTGTGGAAAAAGAACTCGTCGGCGGAGTCCATTTTTTACCTTGGCAAATTGTCAAACAGCTTGCGGGTGACGACGAAGAAGCTGCCGGCGAAGAGAAGAGACGCGTGCCTTCCTTGGACCAGGTGGCTGGCCTGGCAGCGTCCATCAAGCGTGCCGGGGTCAGGGCAGCGGGCGGTGTCACACGAAGGAGCTGGTCGTGGCAGGGGAGGTGATTTCCTGCTCGCAGCGATGTCGGAGTGTGGGGTGGGAAGCTTTCAGTGCCCCGGCGGTGAGGCGGTGGTGCCGACAATGTGGGAGGTGCCGGTGATGGGGGGAGGTGTGTCGACACAGGCTGCTGGCAGAGGCATCAAAAAATGGGCGGCGACGACGACAGGGTAGGGAGGGCGAGGGTTTGTTGTCTATATGAATGGAAGTGGATGGCCGATGTGCCACCGATTAGCGGGCCAGGGGAGGATTAGGCGCGTTGTCGGTGTCAAAACCGGCAGATCTTGGGTAGGGGGTCCCGAACTGTGCGTCTAAGGCTAATGGTAACATGAGGTGGGGGACACGATGTTTACCCAGGTTCGAGCCCTCTCGATGGAGGTAATACCCTACTTCCTGCTTGATTGATCTTGATGATATGAGTATTACAAGATTTGATCTACCACGAGATCATAGAGGCTAACCCTAGAAGCAAACCTATGATTATGATTGTCCTTGTCCTACGGACTAAACCCTCCGGTTTATATAGACACCGGAGGGGGATAGGGTTACACGGAGTCGGTTACAGAGGAGGAGATCTACATATCCGAATCGCCAAACTTGCCTTCCACACAAAGGAGAGTCCCATCCGGACACGGGACGAAGTCTTCAATCTTGTACCTTCATAGTCCAATAGTCTAGCCAAAGGATATAGTCCGGCTGTCCGGATACCCCCTAATCCAGGATTCCCTCAGTAGCCCCTGAACGAGGCTTCAATGACGATGAGTCCCGTGCGCAGATTGTCTTCGGCATTGCAAGGCGGGTTGCATCTCCGAATACCACAGGATAAACTTCGAACACATGAATCGTGTCCGACTCTGTAAAACAAATTTCACATACCACCGCAGAGAGAACAATATTCCACAAATCTAATCTGCTGACAATTTTTCATGGCATGACATCACGCCACGGCCCGGTCATTATTCGAACCATTTTTCACAACCGGCTACCGCACATATTGCGAGGCGGTTTCGTTGGCACGTCTTGTCATAGAAGAGATCGTATCCCCTTATTGCGGGATTCTCATCAATACGGGTATGGGTAACCCAACCGCGCCATCAATCGTGGCGCTTGGAAAATAAGCGATTTTGACAGGCAAGTGGGGAGGCGCACAGTTTCTACCGCCTTTATAAAGAGATAGGGATCTCCCGTTTTCTCCCACGCCTTCTTCCTCCCTTATTCATCCATTCTCGCACCCTTGAGCTCCAGCGCCCAAGTTCTCACCTTCTCCGTAAAGCCATTCACGACATGTTTGGAGCGGGAGGCAGGTGGATGGCCTCCTCCATTACAGAGGAGGACATTGCGAAGCTTCGGGAGGCCAGATACCTGGCTGCAAACATCACGCACAGGCTTCCGACGGAGGGGCAGATCACCCCCACTCCGAAATCTCGGGAAAGAGTAGTATTCCTCTCTCATTTCATCCGCGGACTAGGATTTCCACTTCACCCTTTGTCCGCGGGCTCATGTTTTACTATGGGCTAGATTTTCATGATCTGGCCCCAAATTTCGTCCTCAACATCTCGGTGTTTATCATCGTGTGCGAGGCCTTTCTCCGCATCCGGTCTATGGCTAAAGATCTTCGACGTGAAGCCAAAGATACTGAACGGCCAGCAAGCGGAGTGCGGAGGCGCCATGGTGGGCAAGATGCCCAATGTTACTTGGCTTGAAGGCTCCTTCGTGGAGACTGTGAAGGGGTGGCAATCGGGGTGGTTCTACATCACTGAGTTGCGCTATGCCAACTGGGCGGTGGCCCCCGAATTTTGATCCAGCATCCCCATGCGGCTCATCTCCTGGGAAAAGAAGGGCTTGGCCTGGGGTGTACCTGCGGAGCTGACCAGACTCCAAAACTGCATCCAAAATATGATAGACAAGAAGATCAAGCTTGTCAACATGGTCCAGGTCATGCTCTTCCGCCGGATCCTCCTGTGTCAAAGACGGGCCTTCAATATGTGGGAGTTCGATCCGGCCGAACACCATATGCTGTGAGAGCTCTTCAACACAACGCATAAAGACGTCTGGAAGGTGTTGTTCAAAGCCGCCGAAGTACCTCCTACCACTTCCGAGGACCATGGACTCAGCGCAAAGTGCCCCGCCAATCCGGTAAGCTCTCTAAATATCACACGATGTGCCTTTCCCAGTATATTTGTGGGAGGATTTTAAGCCACCACGCTAATCAAACAGGGCTATGTGGTGACGGCGGAGCGGATCGACTATCCGGCTCCGGTACCTGAAGATCCAGCAACAGCACTCCTGACGGAGATGCTGGTTCCGGCGCCTTATGAGGTGCCAGAGAAGAAGGCCAACAAGGCGGCCACGGGGACCAGGAAAGGTCTCCGGCGCCGGGCCGTAATAGACTCATCGTTCGGGACGCCGAGGCAGATTCCTCCCACGAAGGCGGGGAGGAAGAAGAAATCCCCCCGCCCCACACCGGGGAGGAGAAGAAGAGAAAAGCCGCCCCACAGGGGGAGGCTAGGACGCCTAAGAAGGGAAAGACCTCCTGTCGGTGTCAAAACGGGCGGATCTCGGGTAGGGGGTCCCGAACTGTGCGTCTAGGTGGATGGTAACAGGAGACAAGGGACACGATGTTTTTACCCAGGTTCAGGCCCTCTCGATGGAGGTAAAACCCTACTCCTGCTTGATTAATATTGATGATATGGGTAGTACAAGAGTAGATCTACCACGAGATCGGAGTGGCTAAACCCTAGAAGCTAGCCTATGGTATGATTGTTGTTCGTCCTACGGACTAAAACTCTCCGGTTTATATAGACACCGGAGAGGGCTAGGGTTACACAGAGTCGGTTACAATGGGAGGAGATCTTCATATCGTATCGCCAAGCTTGCCTTCCACGCCAAGGAAAGTCCCATACGGACACGGGACGGAGTCTTCAATCTTGTATCTTCATAGTCCGGGAGTCCGGCCAAAGGTCTTAGTCCGGCCATCCGGACACCCCCTAATCCAGGACTCCCTTAGTAGCCCCCGAATCAGGCTTCAATGACGACGAGTCCGGCGTGCAAGTTATCTTCGGCATTGCAAGGAGGGTTCTCCTGCAAATTCTATATATCCGTCGAATAGTGTCCGGCTTCTAGCGTGTGTTGTCCTCCTCGGCTTCTGTGCCCCATAATGACCATCTTCCATGCGTCAAACGAATATGAAAAGTTAGGAGGTTTTCTCTTCACTTACCCCCCCCCCAGGGTGCGTTAATGAGCCGCCCATAAAAGAGACGGGGATTTAGATCCAACTCGCACCATCTTCCTTCCGCGAGTCTTCATCAGAGCGCCTCTGACAGAGATCCATTCCAACATGGCCAGTCGATGCCGCTCCTCCTCTCGCTCTTCCAGCCCTCGGCCCGGAGATTGGGGGCGGTGCTCCATCCCGCATAGCGAGTTAGTAGTGCTTCAGTCCAAGGGGCTTCTCCCCCCAGCATATATGGTCCCTGTTCGAGCCGGGATTGCTGCCTATAGCGGCGGAGAGCAGGCGGAGGGCGTTCCCAATCCCTCTCAAGGAGAGCGAGTATGCCTAGTCCCTTATTTGATGAGAGGACTAGGATTTCCAATTCATCCGTTTCTCCGAGGGTTGCTAGAGTTTTACGGCCTCCAGCTACATAACCTCACGCCCGCCTCCATTCTGCACATCGCGGGCTTCGTGGCCCTCTGCAAGGTATTCTTGGGTGTTGAGGCCCATTTCGCGCTGTGGAAGAGGTTGTTTTGCCTTGTGCCCCATTCTCAGGAGGGGTCTATTTATCAGGTGGGTGGAGCCGAACTATGGCGCATCGCCGGGACCGGATATCTATCCGGCACCCCAAAGAGGGCGTCCGAAGACTGGCCCTCGGAGTGGTTTTATATAGATGACGTCCCCCTGCCGGACCCTGTACGGATCGGACTCCCCGAGTTCAATAATGCCCCGTTGAAGAAGCGCCTGAGTTGGCACCCACGGAACCCTCAGAGGGAAGCTGACAGGGATGTCCTGTACCTGATGAGCCGGATAAGGTTGTTGGCTCACTCCGGACTGACCATGATTAAGGTCATGGCCGTATGCATTACGCGAGAGGTGCAGCCGCTTCAATACAGAGGCCACCCCATGTGGGATTTCAACGGGGAGGATGACGCCACCTGGTGCGGTCGCAAGGGGCCAGATTCGGCCGCCACTTTAACGAGAATCTTATCTGCTTTGTACAAGGGGGAAGAGGAAGAATTCCTCCGTATCAACCCAGAAGGCGGATTCTCTATGTACAATCCTCCTAGTTGGGTGAGCGGACACTTTCACTTGCCTGTCCGTTTGTGAAATTCCCGTAGTTGAGTACTTAGACTTAGTAATGTTCAAATGCAGGAGCTGCGCCAGGCTGTGAAGGAAATAAACAGCCCTGCTCCACAACCCGAGGACCCGGGACGGCCCCTCTATCCGGACTCCCAAGAAGATCCGGACTTATGCGTGGAGTTGATTGATGGAGTATTTCATCAGTTGAGCAAGGATAACTCCTTAGTGGCCATCATGGCCGACTACCCCGGACTACTTCCAGCCTCCAAGGTAACTAAGACTGAAGTCCCAGTATTCTAATGCTTTATCTTGCATGCCGTGTACTAACAACGTTTCGCAGGCTAAATCGTTGAGGCAGAAGGCCGAGCCCACGGTGGGCAGCCAACAAGGGCCGCTGAAGCCAAGCGGGCTAAAAAGAAGTGCGGACCGGATCGAGATTCCGGCGCAATGGTATGGCGTGCGGATTTAACGCCTAGGGTTTACGCCCTTGAGTCTTACTAATGCTCATGATTTTCTTAGGAAGAAGAGAGCCCGCCGGACTATGTCCACCGGCCAAGGTTCGAGGCCAGGTCCGGAAGCGGAGACGGACATGGGACGCGCCTCGGGCGCTCCTCCGACAGAGGGCGCCGACGGGCTATCTGCCACCAATTCAGAGGTGGAGAGTGCCCTGAACCATAGGCGTCGCCGGACTATTCTTCGTGACGCGTGTTTTTCCCCAGAGGCTTTGGATGCCTTTAATACAGGAGATGCATATCTTCGTGCTGCTCAAAATGGTCTAGCCAGAGCCACGGAGCAATATGTGAAAGACATACAGGTGAGTAAAATTGAAGGTTATATATGTCAGTATCCCCCGAGACTTGAAACGGTGAAGATAATTGTTTGAAGGATCATGTGCTATGCAGTGTCTTACAAAGAAGAATACGCAATTGTCCCAGGAGCTCGAAGAGTGCAAGGCTCAGCTCGAGGCCGCATTGGCCACTTTAGAGAATGTCAAGGGGACGCCCGCAGGTAATATGTGCTACGAAAGGTACCTCCGTTTTGAAATGCGGCAGGCGTGCAACCCTGACTATAATAATGCAGATGAGGCCAGAGTAAATCCGGACCAGCAACAACTCCTACGCCAACTAAAGGCTGGCGAGAACGTGCTGACGAGGGTGAGGCAAGAGAAGAACAAGCTTCAAGACGCCAATACCCAGCTAGGCGAGGAACTGAAAGATGTTCGTATTCAGCTGTCTTCTGCCGTGAAGGAGAATCGGCGACTTCGACGCGGCATTTTTAGTAAGTGCTTGAATGAATCTTCGAAAAAAGAATTCGGCGAGGAAGTCGATTGACAGAGCTATGTCTGTAGGTCTGCTGACGGGTCGTCCGGCGGAGGAAATGCCCGGTTCATCGGGAGACCTTCTTCCCGAGTTGTTGCAACTACACGAGCGAGTTCGGCAGGCAATGCAAGGCGTCATCCAGGCTATGTGGCCATCCCTCTCCGTGCCCGAAGGCCTTGAGGAGCTTGCCAAGAAGCTGGAGGGAGTGCGGCAGCGCTTCCGGTTGTGGAAGATATCGGCTTGCCGTTAAGGTGCCAGGGAGGCCTGGGCCATGGTGAAGACTCGGTACACGAAGGTTGACCCAAACCACATGGCCAAGGTCGGCCCTATAGGTCCGGATGGAAAGGAGATCCCGGTCAGCTTGGCATATGGGCAGGTGGAGCTGGCTGCAAAGTATTCCCAACATGACTGTAAATTAGACCGCCTGTTGGATGGCATTGAAGAAGAATATGCCGAGTCGGATTGACTCTGTAAAAATGACATAAAAAATGTCCTCTAGCCGGATTGTAGATCGTTTGTCATTGCGGACATTTTCGCTTTGACCTCTGGACCCTATAGTCCGGAGTGTGTCCGAATACCCTCTTGGTTATGTAAGAACCGAGGCATGCATGGAGACAAGGCGTAGGGGTCATAAGTGCTTTAGCAAACAAGTGCCCAACTAGTTATGTTATATTACATGGTTAGTAAGAAACATCTTCCAGAGAGAATAGTTTCGTTAGGGGTTCCTTTCCCTGGGAGGCATGCCCTAAAGTGCATGTCCGAACTGCCGGAAAGAGCAGAAAAGCATCTGGGGGCAAATGAATAAATACGAAAGATCATCTTTTAGTTCACCGACCGAATATTCCCTTAAGAACGCTAGCTTTCGGCTTCACCCACTCTGAGGTACACATCCGGCTGACCCGGCAGTAACTGTCGCAGAGGTGCTCCCTTTACCACCTAGCCGAACGAACGGGAACGTAGGGGTAAGCACAGGAGCCAGGCAACCCAGCTTGGCCAAAACTTAAGTCATATCGATGCATATAATGGTGTATAAAAGGTTCATGCGGAAGCATCACACATGTTTTGGGCATGAGGCCCGTTTTATATAAACTTCTTGGTAGAGAAGCCCCCAGGTATTATGAGCGCAGGTAGCGCGTCGGGTGTGTGCGAATATTGCACATGCAAGCCCCTAAGGGCTTGTGAGAAAAAATGGTAGGGAGAAGGAACAAAATCCCGGACTGCCAAAAAAACAAAGGGACGAGGGAAGGAGACGAACACGGAGTCCGGTGCTAGGCGTAGAACCTTCGTAGGCGTGCCGCATTCCATGGGTTTGGCTCGAGTCGGTTGTCCGATGCGCTTCGCAGACGGTACGCTCCGCCGGTCAGTACTTCGTCGATGATGAAGGGGCCCTCCCATTTGGGCTTTAATTTATCCTTTTTCTTGTCTGGCAGGCGTAGAACTAGTTTGCCAACGTTATATGTTTTGGCCCGTACTTCTCTGCTTTGGTATCTTCGAGCCTGCTGTTGATAGAATGCGGAACGAGCCTTTGCCACGTCGCGCTCCTCTTCCAATGCGTCCAAGCTGTCCTGCCGATCGAGCTCGGCTTCTCTTTCTTTGTACATGCGCACTCGAGATGAGTCATGGATTATGTCGCATGGCAGTACTGCCTCTGCGCCGTATACCATAAAAAATGGTGTGAATCTGGTAGTGCGATTCGGCGTGGTCCGCAGCCCCCAGAGTACGGAGTCAAGCTCCTCTACCCAGTGCGTGTTAGATTCCTTGAGGGATCGCACTAGTCTGGGTTTGATGCAGCTCATAATGAGACCATTGGCCTGTTCGACTTGACCGTTAGTTTGAGGGTGATAGCCTGAAGCATAGTCGAGCTTGATGCCCATGTTTTTGCACCAAAGTTTGAATTCATCGGCCGTGAAGTTTGTGCCATTGTCGGTTATGATGTTGTGGGGGGACGCCGTAACGGTGTACGACCCCGGATATGAAGTCTATCACTGGTCCGGATTCGGCCGTCTTTACAGGCTTGGCTTCTATCCATTTGGTGAATTTGTCCACCATGACCAGTAGATATTTTTGCTTGTGGGTTCCTCCTTTAAGGGGTCCGACCATGTCAAGCCCCCAAACCGTGAAAGGCCAGGTAATGGGTATAGTTTGTAGGGCGGTAGAAGGCATGTGGCTTTGGTTGGTGAATAACTGGCAACCAACACATCGTTGCACTAAGTCCTGAGCGTCTGCCCGGGCCGTTGGCCAATAAAATCCGGTACGGAAGGCCTTGCTTACAAGGGCCCGGGCTGCGGCGTGGTGCCCGCCGAGTCCGGCATGAATTTCAGTCAAAAGGTCTCGCCCTTCCTCTTCGGAGATACACCTTTGAAGGACTCCGGTTGTGCTTCTCTTGTAAAGCTCTCCCTCGTGGACTTTGTAGGCTTTAGATCGCCGCACTATGCAGCGGGCCTCGTTTTGGTCCTCGAGAAGTTCCTGCCTAGTTAGGTAGGCTAGGAACATCGATGATTTGATCAATTCGGGGGAGTGGGAAAGGGTCCTTTGGACAGGCCTTGTTTAGGTCTTTGAAATTGACACATAGGCGCCAAGATTTGTCCTTCTTTGGTACCATCACCAGGTTTGCTAGCCAGTCCGGATGTTTTATGTCTCTGATGAATCCGGCTTCCAGCAGTTTTGCTAGCTCCTCTCCCATGGCTTGTCTCTTGGGTTCGGAAAAACGTTGTAGGGTCTGCTTGACGGGTTTAAACCCTTTTATGATGTTTAGGCTGTGCTCGGCTAGCCTGCGTGGGATTCCTGGCATATCCGAGGGCTGCCAGGCGAAAATGTCCCAATTTTCTCGCAGAAAGTCTCTGAGTGCGGCGTCTACATCGGGTTTTAATTGTGCCCCGATGGAGGCCGTTTTTGTAGGGTCCGTTGGATGGACTTGGAATTTGACTATTTCGTCCGCTGGTTTAAAAGAGATGGACTTGGATCTCTTATCTAGTATCACATCGTCCCTGTCCACCGTAGAGTGCAACGCCGTTAATTCCTCGGCCGCTAGGGCCTCAGACAATGCCTCCAGGGTCAGTGCGGCTGTCTTGTTTTCAGCGCGGAGCGCTATGTCCGGATCACTTGCGAGAGTGATGATTCCGTTGGGCCCGAGCATTTTGAGCTTCATGTACCCGTAATGGGGTATGGCTTGGAAAATTGTAAATGCTTCTCGCCCTAGCAGAGCGTGGTAGCCGCTGCTGAACGAGGCCACTTGAAACATGACCTCCTCGGATCTGTAATTGTCCGGCGTGCCGAACACCACATCCAGTGTGATTTTTCCTGAACAGCACTCTTCCTAGCTTGGGATTATTCCCCTAAAAGTTGTGTTGCTTCGCTCAATGCGGCTCAAGTCAATTTCCATTTTTTGCAGGGTTTCCTCGTAGATGAGGTTGAGTCCGCTGCCGCCATCCATGAGTACCTTTGTAAGTCGGAAGCCTTCCACTATCGGACTGAGGACCAATGCGGCTGGTGCTCGGGCTGTCCGGAATTTAGGTTCGTCACTGGCATTAAAGGTGATAGCCATGTCACTCCATGGGTTTATTGTTACTACTTGGGAGACTTCGGCGAGGTTGCGGAGCGTTCGTTTCCTTGCATTGTTTGATGTGAAGGTCTTGAAGAATGTCGACACCGTACTGGGGAGGTATTCTTCGGGTGCTGGAGTTAAAAGCTCCTCGCCACTTCTGGCCACCTGTCGTAGTATCCAACATGCTCTGATGTTGTGCATTGGTGTGGCTTTCCCTGAATTATGAATTTTACAGGGTCCATTGAGCCATCCTTCCAATATGGTCCCATACCCTGTAGAGGGTTTTTGTTTTTTGATGTTTGGCTCAGATGCCTGGCGATAATGCGCCCTTTTGTTTTGGACTCGTGTTATATTCGGGGGCGGATTGTCCCAGAATTTATCTTCGGTTTTCCGAACGCTTTCAGTCGCATAGTACTTTCGTACTATGGATGTCAAGTCGGCGAATCGTGTAATTTCGCGGTGACTTATGGCGTTGAGGATTCTGATGTCCATGCAGTTGTTAAAGAAGAGTGAAATTGCTTCTTTCTCACGGCAGTCCTTTATCCTGTTCATAACCAGGAGGAATCCGGCCTAGTAGTGGTGTACTGTTTCTCCGGACTCTTGCCGTATTAGGGATAAATCCCATATAGATGGGTGGGCGGGTGGAAATAAATCCGGAACCTTGCCCGATGTAAGATTCAGGGGCCGAGCGATTTCCGAATTCGGAAGCTTGCTTTCTCGGATATTATACAATGAATCGAGCCTGCTGCCTGACTTTAGGTTCAGGGTTTGGGCGACATCCTCCCCTCCGTGGGTATCTGGCTTGGAGGGATCGGGAATCCGGACGCATCTGGTCCTTAGGGCGGGCGAAGACTCGCCGCATTGTTCTTCCACCACTTCGACATGGTGGGTAATCTGGGGAGAGTCAATCTCTCTCTGATCAGGTTTAAGCCCAATCTGGTCGTAATCAGTAGCGACTCCCAGGGCCGCGATGTGATCCAAGAGTTCGTTCAGGGAGAAGAGCTCCATCGGATCTAACGCTCGGTGAGCTCCAAGCTGATGTGAAGATTGCTTTCGATGGCCTGAGAGGTCATCGTCGGTGCGGCGGCCGGACTGGCGGTCATCAAAAACCTGCCTAGCCGGAGAGTTTGGCCGACAGCCAAAGCTCCTTTAGCAACGACGCCATCTTTAAAGACGGGATGCGGCATCCTTCCTGATGGTGACAACACAGCGGAACTCTCAATGAAAGCACCAATGTCGGTGTCAAAACCGGCGGATCTCGGGTAGGGGGTCCCGAACTGTGCGTCTAGGTGGATGGTAATAGGAGACAAGGGACACGATGTTTTTACCCAGGTTCGGGCCCTCTCGATGGAGGTAAAACCCTACTCCTGCTTGATTAATATTGATGATATGGGTAGTACAAGAGTAGATCTACCACGAGATCGGAGTGGCTAAACCCTAGAAGCTAGCCTATGGTATGATTGTTGTTCGTCCTACGGACTAAAACTCTCTGGTTTATATAGACACCGGAGAGGGCTAGGGTTACACAGAGTCGGTTACAATGGGAGGAGATCTTCATATCGTATCGCCAAGCTTGCCTTCCACGCCAAGGAAAGTCCCATCCGGACACGGGACGGAGTCTTCAATCTTGTATCTTCATAGTCCGGGACTCCGGCCAAAGGTCTTAGTCCGGCCATCCGAACACCCCCTAATCGAGGACTCCCTCACCTCCCTTCCGGACTACTCCACCACGACCGCCTTCAATGACGAGGAGTGGTTGCCCAGGGCCAAGCCCCTGGCGAAATCATAAGTATTCGTACTCCACAGTACGTTTAATGTGTCTTAGCTTCACTGTTTGTTATAACGCCGAGCTCGAATGTGCAGTACGGCCAAGTCCCACCTCGAGGTATCCTCTTCGGATGGGTCCTTGAGTGAGTCGGAGATGAATAGCTATTCACTCCCGACGGCCACCTCCCCACGGCCCGGGGATGACACCGAGGTGTTGTCCTAGAGGATACCGGAACAGGGGGCGACGGTTCTAGAGACGCGCCAAGTCGAAATCCCAGACGTCGAGCACATGGGGGGTAAGATCCCCATGGATTATGCTGACGGGAGCTGCGACAAGTCCGCCTCCCAGCCGGATACTGCGCCAGAACCTCCAATGGTTCCAGATTCAAGTAGGCAGCCCCTCGCTAAGGAGGGCAAGCCGTCAGTGCCGATGACCTCTGTCCAACCGGAGGCATCGGATAACTTGCTGGAAGTGCTTCACGGCGCTTCCATCGACGAAGAGCATCGTACTCTTATGAGTGCGGTGATTGAGAAGGTTCGTTCCGCCAAAATCGGATTGACCGAAGCCTGCGCCAGCCTCCTAATAGGCTTTGAGGTAAGTAAAAAAGGTGTAAGAAAATATCACCTGATAGACAGTAGCCTGATACATCTCCAACGTATCTATAATTTTTTATTGTTACATGCTATTATATTACCCCTTTTGGATGTTTATGGGCTTTATTTTACACATTTGTATCATTTTTGGGACTAACCTACTAACCAGAGGCCCAGCCCGTATTGCTGTTTTTTTGCCTATTTTAGTATTTCGAAGAAAAGGAATATCAAATGGAGTCCAAACGGAATGAAACTTTCGGGAGCGTGATTTTTTGAACGAACGTGATCCAGAGGACTTGGAGTGCAAGCCAAGAAGCAGCCGAGGCAGCCAGGAGATAGGAAGCCCCCCCCTGTAGGGCACGCCCCCTGTCTCGTGGGCCCCTCGGGCGGCCACCGACGTACTTCTTCCTCCTATATATACCTACGTACCCCGAAAACATCCAGGAGCACCACGAAACACAATTTCCACCGCCGTAACCTTCTGTATCCGCGAGATCCCATCTTGGAGCCTTCGCCGGCAATCTGCCGGAGGGGGAATCGTCCATGGAGGGCCTCTACATCAACATCCTTGCCCCTCTGATGAGTTGTGAGTAGTTTACCACAGACCTACGGGTCCATAGTTATTAGCTAGATGGCTTCTTCTCTCGTTTTGGATCTCGATACAATGTTCTCCCCCTCTCTTGTGGAGATCTATTCGATGTAATCTCTTTTTGTGGTGTGTTTGTCGAGATCCGATCAATTGTGGGTTTATGATCAAGTTTATCTATTAATAATATTTGAATCTTCTCTGAATTCTTTTATGTATGATTGAGTTATCTTTGCAAGTCTCTTCAAATTATTGGTTTGGTTTGGCCTACTAGATTGATCATTCTTGCCATGGGAGAAGTGCTTAGCTTTTGGTTCAATCTTGCGGTGTCCTTACCCAGTGACAGAAAGGGTTGCAAGACACGTATTGTATTGTTGCCATCGAGGATAACAAGATGGAGTTTATATCATATTGCATGAGTTTATCCCTCTACATCATGTCATCTTGCTTAATGCGTTACTCTGTTCTTTTGAACTTAATACTCTAGATGCAGGCAGGAGTCGGTCGATGTGTGGAGTAATAGTAGTAGGTGCAGGCAGGAGTCGGTCTACTTGTTATGGACGTGATGCCTATATACATGATCATGCCTAGATAATCTCATAATTATTTGCTTTTCTATCAATTGCTCGACAGTAATTTGTTCACCCATCATAATACTTATGATATCTTGAGAGAAGCCTCTAGTGAAACCTATGGCCCCCGGGTCTATCTCTTATCATATTTGCTTCCAATCTACTTTTATTTGCATCTTTACCTTTTGCATCTATATTATAAAATACCACAAAATATATTTATCTTATCATACTATCTCTATTAGATCTCACTTTCGCAAGTGGCCGTGAAGGGATTGACAAGCCCTTTATTGTGTTGGTTGCGAGTTCTCAGTTTGTTTGTGTAGGTGCGTGGGACTTTTGAGGAGCCTCCTACTGGATTGATACCTTGGTTCTCAAAAACTGAGGGAAATACTTATGCTACACTTGCTGCATCACCCTCTCCGCTTCGAGGAAAACCAACGCAAGCTCAAGACGTAGCAAGAAGGATTTCTGACGCCGTTGCCGGGGAGGTCTTCGCTCAAGTCAAGACATACCAAGTACCCATCACAAACCTATCTCCCTCGCATTTACATTATTTGCCATTTGCCTCTCGTTTTCCTCTCCCCCACTTCACTCTTGCCATTTTATTTGCCTTCTCCTTCCCAATCTTCTCTCTTCTCACTTTTGCTTGCCCTTTCGTTTGCTCGTTTGGTTGGAATAGATGCTTATTTATTGCTAAACAGAGAACCTAAGATCTATGGATCCTCATCCGCTTGCTAATCTTTTTAAGAGATCCAATTATGATGAACCAATTGCTAGTGAGTTTTGTGCACTAGATTATCTTTATAAAGCTTTGCTTGAAATTTGTCAATATGAAAATTATGATGAAGAAATTTATGAAGAGATTCACGATAACTCTTTGAATAAAAAGCATGATTGCAATGATTTTACTATAAATTCTCTTGATGTCAATTGTGCTAATAATATGCAAAACCCTAAGCTTGGGGATGCTAGTTTTGCTATGTCTACTACTTGTTTCAATGATCATGATTGGGGTGATTCTTCTTATAACCTTGAGAATTTATTTAAGGCCCATGATGAATATGAGATTGATAATAGTGTTTGCAATAATATTGAAAGTGGGTTTGGAAGAATGTCAACTTTAGATCCCACATATTTGGAGAATGTTCAATCTTATTATATTTTTGATAAAAGTGGGTTTGGAGAGGTCATGACTTTAGTTAATGATAATCCCACTATTTTGGAAGAGTGTCGACTTTGCATGCATGTGGATCGTGTTAAGAATATGTTATGTGATAGCTATTTTGTTGAATTTGCCTATGATCCTACATGTAATTATTATGAGATAGGAAAATATGGTCGTAGAAATTTTGATCTTACTAAATTACCTCTCGTCATGTTGAGATTGCTATCGTCTCTTTCTTATTCCTTGCATATGCTAGTTTTTGCTTGCCTTGCAAATTTGTTTGCTTATAATATGCCTATTCATAGGAAGTATGTTAGACTTAGATGTGTTTGTCACATGTTTCATGATGCTCTCTTTGCGCTTCAATTCTTATCTTTCATGTGAGCATCATTAAAGTTATCAATGCCTAGCTAAAAGGCTTTAAAGAAAAGCGCTTGTTGGGAGAAAACCCAATATTTTTCCTTGCTGTTATTCAATAAAATATTTCATCTACTCTCTGTTTAGATGTGTTTTTATCTTTTAATTAGTGTTTGTGCCAAGTAGAACCTATAGGATAAACTATGATAGTTGATTTGATTCTGCTGAAAAACAGAAACTTTGCGCTCACGAGAAAAAATTCCATAAATCACAGAAACATGATTTTGCATTGATTCTTTTTGCTGCTAATCAACATACAAATTTTCCTGTACTTCCTATTTTGGTAAGATTTTTAGAGTGCCAGAAGTTTGCGTTAGTTACAGATTTCTACAGACTGTTCTGCTTTTGACTGATTCTGTTTTTCTTGTGTTGTTTGCTTATTTTGATGCATCTATGGCTAGTAAAATAGTTTATAAACCATAGAGAAGTTGGAATACAGTAGGTTTAACAGCAAAATAAATAAAGAATGAGTTCATTGCAGTACCTTATGTGGTGGTTTTGTTTTCTTTCACTAACGGAGCTTATAAGATTTCCTGTTGAGTTTTGTGTTGTGAAGTTTTCAAGTTTTGGGTAAAGCCTTTATGGACTATGGAATAAGGAGTGGCAAGAGCCTAATCTTGGGGATGCCCAAGGCACCCCAAGATATTCCAGGATAGCCAAAAGCCTACGCTTGGGGATGCCCCTGGAAGGCATCCCCTTTTCGTCTTCGTTCATTGGTAACTTTACTTGGAGCTATATTTTTATTCGCCACATGATATGTGTTTTGCTTGGAGCGTCGTGTATTATATTAGTCTTTGCTTTTTAGTTTAACACAATCATCCTTTCTGAACACACCTTTTGGGACAAGCCTATTTGATTATAATTTTGCTAGAATACTCTATGTGCTTCACTTATATCTTTTGAGCTTGATAGTTTTTGCTCTAGAGCTTCACTTATATCTTTTAGAGCACAGTGGTGTCTTAATTTTGAAGAAATTGCTAGTCTCTCATGCTTCACTTATATTATTTTGAGAGTCTTTTAGAACAGCATGGTATTTGCTATGGTTACAAAATTGGTCCTAGAATGATGAGCATCCAAGTTGGGTATAATAAAAACTATCATAGGAAGTGAAATGGATGCTATGATCAATTTGATACTTGATAATTGTTTTGAGATATGGAGGTAGTGATATTAAAGTCATGCTAGTTGGGTGATTATGAATTTAAATAATGCTTGTGTTGAAGTTAGCAAGTCCTGTAGCATGCACGTATGGTTAAAGTTGTGTAACAAATTTGAAACATGAAGTGTACCTGGCTTGTGCATCCTTATGAGTGGCGGTCGGGGACGAGCGATGGTCTTTTCCTACCAATCTATCCCCCTAGGAGCATGCACGTAGTACTTGATTTTTGATGACTTCTAAATTTTTGCAATAAGTATATGAGTTCTTTTGACTAATGTTGAGTCCATGGATTAGACGCACTTTTACCTTTCCGCCATTGCTAGCCTCTTCGGTACTGTGCATTGCCCTTTCTCACATTGAGAGTTGGCGCAAACTTCGCCGGTGCATCCAAACTCCGTGATATGATACGCTCTATCACACATAAACCTCCCTATATCTTCCTCAAAACAGCCACCATACCTACCTATTATGGCATTTCCATAGCCATTCCGAGATATATTGCCATGAAACTTTCCACCGTTCCGTTCATCATTATTATGACATACAATACTTTTGTCATATTGCCATTGCATGATCATGTAGTTGACATCGTATTTGTGGCAGAGCCACCATGCATTATTTTTCATACATGTCACTCTTGATTCATTGCACCATCCCGGTACACCGCCGGAGGCATTCATATAGAGTCATACCTTGTTCTAGTTTCGAGTTGTAATCCTCATGTTGTAATCAATAGAAGTGTGATGATCATCATTATTAGAGCATTTCCCAAAAAAAAAGAGAAAGGCAAAAATAAAAAAAAGGCCCAAAAAAAGAAAAAAAAGAAAAGGGCAATGCTACTATCTCTTTTTCCACACTTGTGCTTCAAAGTAGCACCACGTTCTTCATGTAGTGAGTCTCATATTTTGTGCTTCAAAGTAGCACCTCGTTCTTCATGTAGTGCGTCTCATATATTGTGCTTAAAAGTAGCACCATGTTTTTCATATAGTGAGTCTCATAAGTTGTCTTTTTCATACTAGTGGGAATTTTTCATTATAGAACTTGGCTTGTATATTCCTACGATGGGCTTCCTCAAATGCCCTAGATCTTCATGAGCAAGCAAGTTGGATGCACACCCACTAGTTTTCTTTTGTTGAGCATTCATTTATAGCTCTAGTGCATCCGTTGCATGGCAATCCCTACTCCTCATGTTGACATCAATTGATGGGCATCTCCATAGCCCGTTGATTATCCTCGTCAATGTGAGACTTTCTCTTTTTTTGTCTTCTCCACACAATTCCCATCATCATATTCTATTCCACCCATAGTGCTATATCCATGGCTCACGCTCATGTATTGCATGAAGGTTGAAAAAGTTTGAGATTATTTAAGTATGAAACAATTGCTTGGCTTGTCATCAGGGGTATATAAGTTGGGAACATCTTTGTGTGACGAAAATGAAGCATAGCCTAACTATATGATTTTGTAGGGATGAACTTTCTTTTGCCATGTTATTTTGAGAAGACATGATTACTTTGATTAGTGTGCTTGAAGTGTTACTATTTCTTATGTCAATATGAACTTTTATTTTGAATCATTTGGATGTGAACATTCATGCCACAATAAAGAAAATTACATTGAGAATTATGCTAGGTAGCATTCCACATCAAAAATTCTCTTTTTATCATTTACCTACTCGAGGACGAGAAGGAATTATGCTTGGGGATGCTTGATACGTCTCCAACGTATCTATAATTTTTGATTGTTCCATGCTATTACATTACCCCTTTTGGATGTTTATGGGCTTTATTTTACACATTTATATCATTTTTTGGACTAACCTACTAACCGGAGGCCCAGCCCGTATTGCTGTTTTTTTTCCTATTTCAGTATTTCGAAGAAAAGGAATATCAAACGGAGTCCAAACGGAATGAAACCATCGAGAGCGTGATTTTTGGAACGAATGTGATCCGGAGGACTTGGAGTGCAAGCCAAGAAGCAGCTGAGGCGGCCACGAGATAGGAGGGCGCGCCCCCTGTCTCGTGGGCCCCTCGGGCGGCCACCGACGTACTTCTTCCTCCTATATATACCTACATACCGCGAAAACATCCAGGAGCACCACGAAACACAATTTCAACCGCTGTAACCTTCTGTATCCGCGAGATCCCATCTTGGAGCCTTCGTCGGCACTCTGCCGGAGGGGGAATCGACCATGGAGGGCCTCTACATCAACATCCTTGCCCCTCCGATGAGTTGTGAGTAGTTTACCACAGACCTACGGGTCCATAGTTATTAGCTAGATGGCTTCTTCTCTCTTTTTGGATCTCAATACAATGTTCTCCCCCTCTCTTGTGGAGATCTATTCGATGTAATCTATTTTTGCGGTGTGTTTATCGAGATCCGATGAATTGTGGGTTTATGATCAAGTTTATCTAGAATAATATTTGAACCTTCTCTAAATTCTTTTATGTATGATTGAGTTATCTTTGCAAGTCTCTTCGAATTATCGGTTTGGTTTGGCCTACTAGATTGATCTTTCTTGCCATGGGAGAAGTGCTTAGCTTTGGGTTCAATCTTGTGGTGTTCTTACCCAGTGACAGAAAGGGTTGCAAGACACGTATTGTATTGTTGCCATCAAGGATAACAAGATGGGGTTTATATCATATTGCATGAGTTTATCCCTCTACATCATGTCATCTTGCTTAATGCGTTACTTTGTTCTTTGTGAACTTAATACTCTAGATGCAGGCAAGAGTCAGTCAATGTGTGGAGTAATAGTAGTAGATGCAGGCAGGAGTCGGTCTACTTGTTATGGACGTGATTCCTATATACATGATCATGCCTAGATAATCTCATAATTATTCGCTTTTCTATCAATTGCTCGACAGTAATTTGTTCACCCACCGTAATACTTATGCTATCTTGAGAGAAGCCTCTAGTGAAACCTATGGCCCCCGGGTCTATCTCTTATCATATTTGCTTCCAATCTACTTTTATTTGCATCTTTACTTTTTGCATCTATATTATAAAATACCAAAAATATATTTATCTTATCATACTATCTCTATCAGATCTCACTTTCGCAAGTGGCCGTGAAGGGATTGACAACCCCTTTATTGCGTTGGTTGCGAGTTCTCAGTTTGTTTGTGTAGGTGCGTGGGACTTTTGAGGAGCCTCCTACTAGATTGATACCTTGGTTCTAAAAAACTGAGGGAAATACTTACGCTACACTTGCTGCATCACCCTCTCCTCTTCGAGGAAAACCAACGCAAACTCAAGACGTAGCATAGCCCCTGATACTATGTTTCGTGTTCGGAAAGAAAAGCCAAACGGATGGTCAATTATTATCCGCAGGAGTCTACCAGAAAATTTCTATGTGAATAGGCATTGCTATTGGTCGCTGTCGCCCGTACTGCAGAGGTCGCCGGACTGAAGCGGGACCTAGGGCGGGCCGAAGAAGAGATCGGCCTTGTGAAGAGGCAGCTCCAGGAGAACAAAGGTAAGTGATACCCCGTCCGTATGTAATATAAAGGGAAAATCATGGATGCTAACAGAAGCATCATGAATTTTAATAGGGGCCATGACCGAAGTGGCAGCCCTGAAGAAAGCGCTGTCTGAGGCCGAAGACAAGGCGGCCAAGGAGCGCACCGAGTGTGAGAAATAGGAGGCTCGGGTTAATGAGGTACAGTAAGAGCTCCAGGACTTCGGCAAAAAATTCAAGTCCTTGGAGAGTGACTTCAAGACGCAAGAGTCCGAGCTTGCAAAGGCCCTCCAGAGTGCGCAAGACGCTAAGGCCGAGGCCCAAAAGGCCCTCCAGGAAATTCAGACGGCCAAGAAGATAGCGGCAGGTAAGGCATTGATTATGCAAAGCAAGCATGTGGAGGAGACATTTCTTTTACTTACCCGAATTCGTTGCTCTCCAGGGGTATTCACAGATCTGCCACACATCATATTGGATGCCACGGAGTTCTACCGTGCCAAAGAGGGGAGCTCGACAGAGAAGTTGTTCTGGTCCCAATATGCCGAGGCTGAACATCCGATGCCCTTGAGTGACCAACTGAAGCAATTGGTCGAACTCCACAAGGCGGCCGAACTGGCCATGAACAATTTGGACTCCGTTTCCGAAGGTCTGGGAGTTGGTGCAAACTTCGCCGGTACATCCAAACCCCGTGATATGATACGCTCTATCACACATAAACCTCCTTATATCTTCCTCAAAACAGCCACCATACCTACCTATTATGGCATTTCCATAGCCATTCCGAGATATATTACCATGCAACTTTCCACCGTTCTTTTTATCATCATCATGACATACGTTACTTTTGTCATATTGCCATTGCATGATCATGTAGTTGACATCGTATTTGTGGCAAAGTCACCATGCATTATTTTTCATACATGTCACTCTTGATTCATTGCACCATCCCGGTACACCGCCGGAGGCATTCATATAGAGTCATATCTTGTTCTAGTTTCGAGTTGTAATTCATATGTTGTAATCAATGAAAGTGTGATGATCATCATTATTAGAGCATTGCCCAAAAAAAGAAAAAAGTTCAAAAAAAGGCCCAAAAAAAAGAAAAGAAAAGAAAAAGAAATAAAAAGGGCAATGTTACTATCTCTTTTTCCACACTTGTGCTTCAAAGTAGCACATTGTTCTTCATGTAGTGAGTCTCATATATTGTGCTTCAAAGTAGCACCTTGTTCTTCATGTAGTGAGTCTCATAAGTTGTCTTTTTCATACTAGTGGGAATTTTTCATTATAGAACTTGGCTTGTATATTCCTACGATGGTCTTCCTCAAATGCCCTAGGTCTTCGTGAGCAAGCAAGTTGGATGCAAACCCACTAGTTTTCTTTTGTTGAGCATTCATTTATAGCTCTAGTGCATCCGTTGCATGGCAATCCCTACTCCTCATGTTGACATCAATTGATGGGCATCTCCATATCCCGTTGATTATCCTCGTCAATGTGAGACTTTCTCTTTTTTTGTCTTCTCCACACAATTCCCATCATCATATTCTATTCCACCCATAGTTCTATATCCATGGCTCACGCTCATGTATTGCGTGAAGGTTGAAAAAGTTTGAGATTATTTAAGTATGAAACAATTGCTTGGCTTGTCATCAGCGGTATAGAAGTTGGGAACATCTTTGTGTGACGAAAATGAAGCATAGCCTAACTATATGATTTTGTAGGGATGAACTTTCTTTTGCCATGTTATTTTGAGAAGACATGATTACTTTGATTAGTGTGCTTGAAGTGTTACTATTTCTTATGTCAATATGAACTTTTATTTTGAATCATTTGGATCTGAACATTCATGCCACAATAAAGAAAATTACATTGAGAATTATGCTAGGTAGCATTCCACATCAAAAATTCTCTTTTTATCATTTACCTACTCGAGGACGAGAAGGAATTATGCTTGGGGATGCTTGATACGTCTCCAACGTATCTATAATTTTTTATTGTTCCATGCTATTATATTACCCCTTTTGGATGTTTATGGGCTTTATTTTACACATTTATATCATTTTTGGGACTACCTACTAACCGGAGGCCCAGCCCGTATGCTGTTTTTTTTGCCTATTTCAGTATTTCGAAGAAAAGGAATATCAAACGGAGTCCAAACGGAATGAAACCATCGGGAGCGTGATTTTTGGAACGAACGTGATCCGGAGGACTTGGAGTGCAAGCCAAGAAGCAGCCGAGGCAGCCACGAGATAGGAGGGCGCACCCCCTATCTCGTGGGCCCCTCGGGCGGCCACCGACGTACTTCTTCCTCCTATATATACCTACGTACCCCGAAAACATCCAGGAGCACCACGAAACACAATTTCCACCGTCGTAACCTTCTGTATCCGCGAGATCCCATCTTGGAGCCTTCGCCAGCACTCTGCCGGAGGGGGAATCGACCACGGAGGGCCTCTACATCAACATCCTTGCCCCTCTGATGAGTTGTGAGTAGTTTACCACAGACCTACGGGTCCATCGTTATTAACTAGATGGCTTCTTCTCTCTTTTTGGATCTCAATACAATGTTATCCCCCTCTCTTGTGGATATCTATTCGATGTAATCTCTTTTTGCGGTGTGTTTGTCGAGATCCGATGAATTGTGGGTTTATGATCAAGTTTATCTATGAATAATATTTGAATCTTCTCTGAATTTTTATGTATGATTGAGTTATCTTTGCAAGTCTCTTCGAATTATCGGTTTGGTTTGGCCTACTAGATTGATCTTTCTTGCCATGGGAGAAGTGCTTAGCTTTGGGTTCAATCTTGCGGTGTTCTTACCCAGTGACAGAAAGGGTTGCAAGACACGTATTGTATTGTTGCCATCGAGGATAACAAGATGGGGTTTATATCATATTGCATGAGTTTATCCCTCTACATCATGTCATCTTGCTTAATGCGTTACTTTGTTCTTTGTGAACTTAATACTCTAGATGCAGGCAGGAGTCGGTCGATGTGTGGAGTAATAGTAGTAGATGCTGGCAGGAGTCGGTCTACTTGTTATGGACGTGATGCCTATATACATGATCATGCCTAGATAATCTCATAATTATTTGCTTTTCTATCAATTGCTCGATAGTAATTTGTTCACCCACCGTAATACTTATGCTATCTTGAGAGAAGCCTCTAGTGAAACCTATGGCCCCCGGGTCTATCTCTTATCATATTTGCTTCCAATATACTTTTATTTGCATCTTTACTTTTTGCATCTATGTTATAAAATACCAAAAATATATTTATCTTATCATACTATCTCTATCAGATCTCACTTTTGCATGTGGCCGTGAAGGGATTGACAACCCCTTTATTGCATTGGTTGCGAGTTCTCAGTTTGTTTGTGTAGGTGCGTGGGACTTTTGAGGAGCCTCCTACTAGATTGATATCTTGGTTCTCAAAAACTGAGGGAAATACTTACGCTACACTTGCTGCATCACCCTCTCCTCTTTGAGGAAAACCAACGCAAACTCAAGACGTAGAATAGCCCCTGATACTCTGTTTGGTGTTCGGAAAGAAAAGCCAAACGAAGGGTCAATTATTATCCGCAGGAGTCTAACAGAAAATTTCTATGTGAATAGGCATTGCTGTTGGTCGCTGTCGCCCCTACTGCAGAGGTCGGCGGACTGAAGCGGGACCTAGGGCGGGCCGAAGAAGAGCTCGGCCTTGTGAAGAGGCAGCTCCAGGAGAACAAAGGTAAGTGATACCCCGTCCGTATGTAATATAAAGGGAAAATCATGGATGCTAACAGAAGCATCATGAATTTTAATAGGGGCCATGACCGAAGTGGCGGCCCTGAAGAAAGCGCTGTCCGAGGCCGAAGACAAGGCGGCCAAGGAGCGCACCGAGCGTGAGAAATAGGAGGCTCGGGTTAATGAGGTACAGTAAGAGCTCCAGGACTTCGGCAAAAAATTCAAGTCCTTGGAGCGTGACTTCAAGATGCAAGAGTCCGAGCTTGCAAAGGCCCTCCAGAGTGCGCAAGACGCCAAGGCCGAGGCCCAAAAGGTCCTCCAGGAAATTCAGGCGGCCAAGAAGATAGCGGCAGGTAAGGCATTCATTATGCAAAGCAAGCATGTGGAGGAGACATTTCTTTTACTTACCCGAATTCGGAGCTCTCCAGGGGTATTCACAGATCTTCCACATAGCATATTGGATGCCATGGAGTTCTACCGTGCCAAAGAGGGGAGCTCGACGGAGAAGTTGTTCTGGTCCCAGTATGCCGGGGCCGAACATCCGATGCCCTTGAGTGACCAACTGAAGCAATTGATCGAACTCCACAAGGCAGCCGAACTGGCCATGAAGGACTTCATAGTCCGGCTGTGGCCTGGCAAGCCCCTGCCCGACAGCTACTTCAGCCTTATAAAGCGGATGGTAAATGCCTGTCCGCGGGTTGAAGTTATTAAGCGTTCCGTTTGTATTGAGGGTGCACGCCGAGCCTTTGCCCGCGCGTAAGTGCACTGGGACAAAATGGATGTAGAGAAGCTGGTGAAGGAGGGACCGCCGGAGGGCAAGGTGCATCACCACCCCGAGAAGTATTATGACGGCGTTATGAAAGGCGCCCGCCTTGTGGCTGATGAATGTGCCAAGGATGTAATTTTTGAGTGAATGTACTCATGCCGTCCTATAATACGAAAACAAGTTTGTGTGCGTTATATAACGCTTTTTGATTTAAAATATTACCTTCTGTGCGGCCGTTTATAGAATTCTGAAAGTTGGCCAGTCGTCGGCTTCCGCCCCCATGTAACTAGTACTGGGGTGTTCGTGGTAAACCCAAACACTCTTTATCCAAATTTTTGGTCCTTTAAGGAGGTGTTTGGTGCAGCAAACAAGGCAATCAGACTATGCGCTTTATCACTCTCACTTAGCCATAGAAGTCTACAATTTTAAATCTTGGTGAAGCCCCTAGTATTCAGAAGACCGAACTTGGGGCGCTATACACGCCTAAATCGGACAAGGCCGATTCCTCGCTTGAAGCGGAAAAAAAATCTTTAAGGATTTGAGACCTCTCGAACAGCGGCCAGCTCTCGCCGCATCATGACAGTCAGTTTTCAGCTTTCTCTACTAAGGTGCTCGTCCGAAAGAACCGGGACACAATCGCAGTAGTTCTCCCTATGCTACCTTAGCCGATATAGCGGAACGTAAGGCACCATAACAAGGGAGCCGGGCAAACCCAACTATTGACCCAAGACATGATTCAAAGCTGATGCATATAATGCTATAAGTTCGGGGTGCCGCACTATCAAAAGTGTTCGGACTTTTCTTGCCGTGTTATGGGGTACAACAAAGCCCCTGGCGAACTCAACGTACCAAAGTGTACGGGTGCGATAAATGCAGTCAAGGGAAAATATAAAGAGAACAATAATAAGCTGGTGTTGTATGTTTTCCCATTGTTATTTAAGTAATATGTCAAAATGTATGTTTACAAGTAATGCAATAAGCAAAAATAGGACTATTTGACATGTTCTATCCAACGGCAGGCTGCGTGTGGGTATGTAAAACAGGTATAACAATCGTTAACAGAGACCACTTGGGTATTCCCTTGTACGCAAAGCCTCTTGCCTCCTTGGTTTTTCCTTCCCGTGATAAGTCTGATGATCAGGTTCTCTGTGTGGGCTTCCCAAAAGTAGGGTCCTGAAAAGAAAGAAGATGATAAAGGTATGCGGGTCTCGTGACGGTTGAGCCGTATTGTGGACCGCATCGCCGTCGTGCCTCTGCCTATGTCCATGGTATTTTGAGTGCGTAATTGTGTACGCGTGGCACAAATTCCGCCGCTTGGCTGGGACTAGGACAGAGGCCGAATTGCTAGTCGAGCTCTTGGCCTGCCGGACGATCCTGTTGCAGAGTACTCCGGACTCGCTTGACGGTGTCCGAGGTTTTTATCGCCGAGTTAGCGGTCTGCCGAAGAAGGCTGCTTTGTACTTCTGCTGCGAGGGCCGCAGTGTGCTCCTCCGTACGGAGAGAGCGGTCTGTGTTTCCATTGACTGTTATAACCTCGTGAGGTCCTGGCATCTTTAGCTTGAGATATGCGTAGTGTGGTACCGCATTGAACCGAGCAAATGCGGTTCGTCCTAGTAGTGCATGATAGCCACAACGGAAGGGGACGATATCAAAGATTAACTCCTTGCTTCGGAAGTTGTCGGGAGATCCGAAGATCACCTCTAGTGTTATTGAGCCCGTACAACAGGCCTCTACACCTGGGATTACACCTTTAAAGGTGGTTTTGGTGGGTTTGATCCTTGAAGGATCGATGCCCATTTTGCACACTGTGTCTTGATAAAGTAGGTTCAGGCTGCTGCCACTGTCCATGAGGACTCGCGTGAGGTGGAATCCGTCAATGATTGGGTCGAGGACCAATGCGGCTGAACCGCCATGACAGATACTGGTCGGATGGTCCCTGCGATCAAAGGTGATCGGGCAGGATGACCATGTGTTGAACTTTGGGGCAATTGGCTCCATCTCATAGACATCCCTTAGTGCACGCTTCCGTTCCCGCTTGGGAATGTGGATGGCATAGATCATGTTTACCGTTTTCACTTGGGGAGGAAATTTCTTCTGTCCCCCTGTGTTTGGCCACCGGGGCTCCTCATCATCCTCGCTATGCAGCCCCTTGTCCTTGTTTTCGGCATTCAACTTGTCGGCCTGTTTAAACACCCAGCATTCTCTGTTAGTGTGGTTGGCTGGTTTATCAGGGGTGCCGTGAATTTGACACGAGCGGTCGAGTATGCGGTCCAGACTGGACGATCCCGAATTGTTTCTTTTAAATGGCTTTTTCCACTGACCAGGCTTTGAGCCGCTGAATCCGGCATTGACTGTCGTGTCTTCGGTGTTGTCACCATTGTTCCGACGCTTATTTCTGTTGCACCATGGCTTGCCGTTGCTGCCGCGGATATCTGAAGTGCCAGAGTTTCTTGGCGTGATGCTACTACGAGCCAGCTAGCTGTCCTCGCCCGCGCAAAATCTGGTCATGAGTGTCTTGAGGGCTGCCATGGACTTCGGCTTCTCTTGGCCGAGGTGTCGGGCGAGCCACTCGTCGCGGATGTTATGCTTAAAGGCCGCTAGGGCTTCTGCATCCGGACAGTCGACAATTTGGTTCTTTTTAGTTAGGAACCAAGTCCAGAATTTCCTGGCTGACTCTCCAGGCTGTTGGGTTATGTGACTTAAGTCATCAGCATCCGGTGGTCGCACGTAAGTGCCTTGAAAGTTGTCGAGGAACGCATCTTGCAGGTTCTCCCAACTACCAATGAAGTTCGCCTGCAGGCTATTCATCCAACGTCAAGCCGGTCCTTTGAGCTTAAGGGGGAGATACTTGATGGCGTGTAGACCGTCACCATGGGCCATGTGAATGTGGAGTAGGAAATCTTCAATCAATACCGCGGGATCTGTTGTGCCATCGTATGATTCAATGTTTACGGGTTTAAACCCTTCTGGGAATTCATGATCCATTACTTCATCAGTGAAGCAGAGGGGGTGTGCGGCGCCTCTATGCTGGGCTATGTCATGACGCAGTTCGAATGAGTCTGGTCTGTTGTGTTCGGCCAGGGTCAAACTTCTTGTTAGTATATCCGGCATGACGGTCCTCCTCACGCGTTGTGGCGCGCCCCCGCGATCCGTAGATCGATCTTGACAGTCCTGCTTTGTTTTCCAATACGTCTCGCAGGTCCTGCGTATTGCCCCGGGCCGTAGTGTATTGGCGGCGGGGTGCGGGCTGGTGTTCGGCCTGATACGTCGCTTTGTCTCAGCCACGTTATGGCCGGTCCGCCTTGTCCTGCGCTGGTATTGTAGGCTCTAGCGCCTCGTCTTCGAGTTGAGGTAGCAACCTGCGCTTCGGGTAACTTTTGGTTGGGCGCTCGAGTCCGTATTCCTCGGCTGCCAAGACCTCGGTCCATTTGTTTGTTAGCAGATCTTGATCAGCTTGGAGCTGCTGTTGTTTCTTCTTCAGGCTTTTTGCAGTGGCTATAAGCCGGCGCTTGAAGCGCTCCTGCTCGACGGGATCCTCAGGCACGACAAATTCATCGTCGCCGAGGCTCACCTCGTCTTCGGAGAGAGGCATATGATAGTTGTCCTCCAAGTCTTCGTCCGTTGCCTGTTCATCTGGGCTAGCTTGCCCATCCTCCTGTTAGGCCTACTCGAAGTTAGGCTGGTCGGGGTTGTATTCGTCGTCGGCACCATCCGGATTGCTATCGTCTCCTGTGCCGGCATTGCTGTGGCGGGGCTTAGAGCGGCGCCAATGACGCCCACGCTTTGACTGCTTCCCTGAGGGATTATCCTCTGTTGCCTTTTCGCCATTGTTTTCTTTGGGGGTATCCACCATATATATATATCATATGATGAGGTGGCTATCCAGCGCCCAGTGGGTGGTGGTTCATGTTCTTCTCCTGCATCGTCGTCCATACCGTCGATGTCTTCGGAGTTGAAGCCGAGCATGTCGGTTAACTCGTCGACACTGGCTATTAAGTGGGTGGTGGGTGGGTTCCGAATTTCTTCGTCGTCCGCTTCCCACTCGAGCCGGACATAGTTCGGCCAAGAGTCTCCTGATAAAGAGAGAGACATCAATGAATTTAGCACGTCACCCAAGGGTGAGTGTTGAAATATATTCACGGAGGTAAACTCCATGATAGGTGCCCAATCAGATTCGACAGGAACGGACGCACGCGGTCCAGAACCTGAGACCAGAGATAAGTCCGGCGGTTCGGTGACATAGGTTTCCTTAGAGGCGGAGCCTGTGTTCGGCTCCAACGCTGATGAGTGTGCGGTCTCCATGGCGGGGTCCATCCGCCCGTCCCCGGATGGCGCGATCTGCTCCAGATTAAAGGTCGGGGCAGCTGCAGGTGCGATAGTCCGAATACCGTCCGAGGGCAGATCTAAGTCATGCACGTCGTGACTGTTCGGCGTTCCTGACACGGGCTCGAATCCGTCGAAGATCAAGTCTCTGCGAATATCAGCCGTGTAGTTCAAGTTTCCAAATCTGACCTAATGGTCAGGGGCGTAGCTGTCGATCTGCTCCAGATGGCCAAGCGAGTTGACCCGCAGTGCGAAGCCGCCGAATACGAAGATCTGTCCAGGGAGAAAAGTCTCACCCTGGATTGCATCGTTGCTCATGATTGGAGAAGTCATCGAGCCTTATAGCGATGACACAGTGGAACTCTCAATGAAAGCACCAATGTCGGTGTCAAAACCGACGGATCTCGGGTAGGGGGTCCCGAACTGTGCGTCTAAGGCTAATGGTAATAGGAGGCGGTGGATACGATATTTACCCAGGTTCGGGCCCTCTCGATGGAGGTAATACCTTACTTCCTGCTTGATTGATCTTGATGATATGAGTATTACAAGAGTTGATCTACCACGAGATCGTAGAGGCTAACCCTAGAAGCTAACCTATGATTATGATTGTCCTTGTCCTACGGACTAAACCCTCCGGTTTATATAGACACCAGAGGGGGCTAGGGTTACACAGAGTCAGTTATAGAGGAGGAGATCTACATATCCGAATCGCCATGCTTGCCTTCCACGCAAAGGAGAGTCGCATCCGGACACAGGACGAAGTGTTCAATCTTGTACCTTCATAGTCCAACAGTCCGGCCAAATGATATAGTCCGGCTGTTTGGATACCCCTAATCCAGGATTTCCTCACGCATCTCGCGTGCGTCCGCTTCGTGTCCGCGCTGACGCAAATCAGGCTCAAAATTGGGCAGGAAATGGGACGACAGACGGACGAAAAGTGGACACGCGTCTGCTTTGGTCGGCACGTTGGACCGACTTTTTGTACGCATCGAACTCAAACAAATGCGTGCGGACATAACGGGTATGCGCGTGGGGGCAGAAATCACAGATTTGACCTAAGGCAGAAATCAAATCACAAACTGACCTGTTCAGGAAAAAATTTCACTCTGCTGACCCTTTGGTGTGGCGCCCGACATCTAGGCGCCGCACCCTACTATGCAGCGCCTTCCCCTTAGGCATCGCACATCCTGCCAGCGTGGCAGCCCTGGTCCAGTTGCGGCCCCACACGCACCTGTGCAGCGCCTAAGAGCTAGGCGCCACACTTTGACGTGCAGCGCCTAGCCTTTGGGCGCTACACAGTGACTTAAGCGCGGCCGCCCCAGCCCGACCAGGCAGTTCTTCATCTCTCCGCTCTCTGTACAGAGAGCAGCGGCGGCGGCGGAGCCCCCATCTAATCCCCCCACATCCCTCTCAGATCTGAAGATTTGATCTGTGGATTCGATCCCCAATCCATCCTACTAGGTAAACTCTTCCCTTCTCTTTCTTTTGCTCCGTAAATTTGTTGCCATTCTAGAGATTTGTCCATGATTTGATGGAACCCTTGATTTGTTTGGTTTGCTTGATTTAGGATGTGTATTCATATTGGTAGTACCGTAGTGTTATTTATTAGTTCACAATATATGATTCTTGTTGTTGAAACCCTAGATTGTTTAGTTTTTTTAGATATATATGAGATGCCTATTTTTGTTTAGTTTATTTGAGATGAAGATGAACTTTTATATGTTTATTGTTTGAAATTGTAAGGATGGTTTGGCTTCTGGACGATGTCTACGACGTGCAACACCGGGCCTACATGATGCGCGAGAAGGATAAGGTAATAATGAGTAATCTAAATATTTTGCAAATTTGCCTTCAGTTGAAATTTACATGCCCTAAGATTTGTCATTACTTGTTTTTTGCAGAAGCTTGAACCTCTAAAGATTCGGTATCACGGGGTCTCTGGTCCTGCCATGCCTTACGATGAGCGGTACACACCGTACATCAAGCAGGCATGACTACTCCCGTGGATTCTGTTGGTCAGCCGGTCCACGCCGAATCTGAACGCTCCACTGGTGTCTGCTCTTGTTGATCGGTGGAGGCCAGAGACCCACAGTTTCCATCTTCGGACCGGGGAGATGACCGTGACGCTCGAGGATGTCTCGTTGATCACCGGTCTTGCTATCGACGGGAGGCCTCTATGTATGAGCACCGATTCTGATGGGTGGCGCGAGCAGATGATTGCTCTTATCGGTATGGCTCCTACCGAGGCTGAGGATGATGTAGAGGAGGGAGAAGAGAAGAAGAAGAGGGAAAGGAAGGCAGCCGGAGCTGCTTTCACGTGGATTCAAAATAACTTTGCGACGTGCCCTCCGGATGCAACTGATGATGTGATCCAGACACATGCTCGTGTGTATATGTGGTACATTGTGTCGAGGACTTTGTTTCTTGACTCCACTGGCAAGAACGCTCCATGGATGTGGCTGAAGGCGTTGACCGTCTTCGATAGCAAATGGAGCTGGGGTTCAGCGACTCTTGCCTACTTGTACCGACAGGTAGTTGGTCTGTTTTGTGATCAACTCATTTATTCATTAGCAATGCAAGCTTGCTGTCAAGTTAACATTGTTTTTCTTTCATATGTAGCTGGATGATGCGTGTTGCAGGATCACACCTAGTGCAGGCATTGGTGGTAATCTTCTTCTACTTTCTGTATGGAGCTGGGAGCGTCTGCCTGTTGGACGCCCGAAGAGCGTCAGGTTTGATCCTTGGTATGCAGATGAACATGACGAATTACGGCGCCCCACGTGGGCTTACAAGTGGGATATCATTTCCGAGATGACGAACGATGTCAATCTCATGTACCAAAAGTACATTGCCGAGTTGGACACGATTACGCCTGAGCAGGTAAGGAGGTCATTACTTTAGTCCTTTCTCATGCTTGCTTGAAAAATAGTTATCAAATTTGCATTGTTGCCCTGTTTCATAGGTGGAATGGCAGCCATATGGCGCGGGTGAGAGCTTGGGGTACACCGCGGACTTCCGCCTCAACCCGATGTGCTTGCGGGATAAGGATCTCTGGCTTATGCGGTGCCCACTGATATGCAACTGGGCGGTTGAGTTTCATTTGCCGCATCGCGTGTATCGTCAGTTTGGTCTTTTCCAGCCTCACCCGCCGGATTGGGTGGACATGGATAAAGCACTTCATAGGTAAGAGAGCATGTGTGTGTATTGTCTAATCATCGGGACTCCTTTTGATTGTGCTGATGTTTGGTTTTATACCACGCAGGTTGGATAGGAGAAGGCAACGGAAGATAAAGGACTGGGCCAAGCATCATTCTGCGTATGTTACCCGCTTCCAGCTTTGTGTGGAGCAAGCTCGTAGCACTGCACGCGCCCCGCTTCGTGAGCACAACTCACTTGCTTTTGATAACTACGTACGATGGTTTATTGGAACTACTCGAGTTGAGATATGCCCGCCGGCATATAATGAGGATATTCTTGAAGAACCCGTAAACTTTGAGGGTCTAGCAAAGGGGAAGTACAACAGAGATGTCAGGCTAGGGCAAGGAGTCCCTGCTGTTCCGGTGATTAACTATGTGGTAAAGTGTTCCCCTCTTTACTTTCCTGTTGACCGTATTACACATGTTTGAATGGCTAACGCATTCATTTTTTCTCATCCGCAGCGCACCAAGATCAAGAAAGCAGCTGATGAGAGCCAGTCTATTCTGGAGAAGACACCGGTTGGAACTGGCAATGATGATGGTTCACTACGAGCATTCCTCAAGGTACATATTGCATTCACTATGAGAGCCAGTCTATGTTGCGAAGTTTGATATCTTACACACTTGTTCGTGTTACAGCGTCAGGCCAAGAAGTTAAGGCGGTTATCGAACCTTCTCAGTTGTCGTGATCCTAAATATGATGAACCATCTGCCTCTAGGTCTGGTACACCATCAGACCCCGCACCTCACCATGAGGGGGACGATGTGAGTTCCTCATATGCTTATATGGATGATGAGGGTGGAATCACCCAAGAGGTATGACTAATCCTTTAGATGTGATTCTCACTTGATTACGACATCGGCCTTCACCATATTGTTTCGTTGTGTGATAGGGCGATGAGCTTGATGATGACATGACTTTGGCGGACGCTCAAGCTCGGTCCGCATATGTGTTCAAGCCTAGGCAGCCCAGACGCCGGTACACGCCCAACGACTATGACAACAGAGGCAACCCAAAGGTGGTCGTAGGGACCTCACGGATGGCTAGCTTGGATGATGAGGCGGAGGAGGAGGCGGAGGCGGAGGCGGAGGCGGAGGCAGAGGCGGAGGAGGAAGTGCACGAAGAGGATCCTCGTGCTCCTAAGAAGAAGAAGCTTGCCTGCAGGCGTGCCACCAGGAACACGCGCGGAAGGCATTAGTGCTTGTTCATGTTAATTGTAGCCGTTTAATTAGGTTGACGAACTTGTGAGGTTATGTTATATGTTGGTGAACTCTTACTAGTGTGGTATTTGTGTTTGCGAACCTGAAGTAATGTTGAATTGTCTTAAATGATATGATGTTCAAGTTATTAGTTTCTGCAGTTTACAGTATTTTTATTATGTTATATGTTGGTGAACTCTTACTAGTGCAGTTTACAGTATTTTTATTGTGTGAGTGCTGCTGCAGGAGGCCAAAATGGCATCTGTTTCTGCAGTTTTGCTTATAGCAGCACTGCAGCGCCCAACATATAGGCGCTGCACTGTACTGTGTGGCGCCCAACAATTGGGCGCTGCACTGTATAGTGCAGCGCCCTGTCCTTAGGCGCTGCACTACTTCCAACATCTCACATCCAGAGAGCCACAGTTGGCTTGCATCACATCCACAATACTTACAATGACTACAGCATCACAACAATTTAAACATTACTACGACATGGTTCACGACACATTCATAACTTAAGACAATTCAAACATTACTACGACATGGTTCACGACACATTCATTACAAATGACAAATGGCAGCTTGCCCTAGAAGATAGTTCACCAACATCTCACATGCCCTCACAACTTCATGACACATTCATTAGAAAATAGTTGACAACGAGTGCACCGAAGCGAAGTCCCTACTGAGTAGAGCGAGGCCATTTCCCCTTCTTGTCACGTGCCGAGTCCTCCTCTTGCGCCTCGCGAGCCTTTGCAAGCTTTCTTGCCCTCTCCTCCTCACGAGCAAGTTTCGCTTGACGTGCCCTCTCCTCCTCTCGTTTCTTCCGCTCCATCCTCTCCTTCTGACGACGCTCTTCCTCCAAGCCTCTTCGAAACGATTCTTCGAACCGTCGTTGCTGCCTAAGACAATCTGCGTATTGGTCCTTTTTCACATCTTCTGGCACTTCAAGATCTATCCACGTGAAGTACTTTCATAGAGGAGGCGGTGACTGCATAAAAATTTGTTGTTAGTGTTAACACACATTTGAGAGTAACATTTTACTTCTCGAGCTTACCGGTGGTTGGTCATAGGCGTTAGTTGGAAGTGCACGATCATAAGCATAGTTCGGGCATACAAAATATCTCCGCCCTTCCGTCCATGCTTTCTTTCGGTCGGTGGACACCTTCACCTTGCAAACATCTCCACACCAACAAGGCGGGATGTTGACATCTTTCTCCTTCACCTTGTCCAAAGATGCGTCCTCCCACTTGTTCGGCATGTCTTCTTGGTTAGCACACGGTGGCCTCGTCATGGAACCGGATGAAGCCATGCCTACAAAACCGAGAATTATTGGTCAACCCTAACCCCCACTTAACAATAACCACAACCCTAACACCAACATAACCCTAACCCTAGCATACTATGAAAACCTAACCATACCAAATTAGCAAAGAAACACAAATTTCCAAATCCTATCAAAAACTAGGGTTTCCCCCAAACTAGCAAGATTTGAGCAAATGTGACAATTCCTATGGATGAAAACGAGGGGATCGGAGGAGATTACCTTAAGGGAGGGGTTGGCTTCGAAATCCACGGTCAAATACTCCGGATCTGAGAAGGATTTGAGAGGGGGAGAGAGGAGGGCAGAGGGGAGGCACTGAGCTTCGGGTTTGTGTGGAGGGTGGGGTGTGTGGGGTGGAGATGGGTGGGAGGGAGTTGGTGCAGCCTAATAAATGTCCAGGGGTGCAGCGCCTAAGGGAAAGGCGCCACACTACACAGTGCAGCGCCTCTCCTTTAGGCGCTGCACACCTGGACATTCCAGTCCAGAGAGCACCAGGAGCGTTCCAGTTGGTTTTGCACCCCAAAAAATGCTAAGTCAGTGTGCAGCGCCCAAGGGAAGGACGCCACACTATACAGTGCAGCGCCCATGGATTAGGCGCTGCACTGTATAGTGTGGCGCCTTTCCCTTGGGCGCTGCACACTGACTTAGCAATTTTTGGGGTGCAAAACCAACTGGAACGCTCCTGGTGCTCTCTGGAATGATTCTGTTCCTCTCTGGACTGCCATGTCCAGGTGTGCAGCGCCGAAGACCGAGGCGCTGCACTGTGTAGTGTGGCGCCTTGGCCTTAGGCGCTGCACTAACTGCTATTTTCAAATAACTGCTGGTTTTTTTGTTTTTTGATTCATAAAGATGCCACATAATCATATCCAAATTAAATGCAGGCGTCCAAAACACAGAAATAGTAGTCTAAATCACATAGTCATACACACATAGCACATATACTTGTCCAAATCATATAGTCATACACACATAGGGATCTCACATAGTCATACACAGAAATATTAGTCCCCTCACATAGTCATACACACACAGCACATATACTTGTCCAAATCACGGTCCATGTAGTTTCTTATTCTTCTCCCTCCTCCCACCACCAAGGGATCTCACCTTCCCCCTCCGTGTCCTCCACCCCCTTCATTGTTTCCATACCTATGAAAATGGCAATATAATAGTTAGTCACACAATACAAAATGACAACACAAGCATTGAGCCAAAAGAACAAGATCATAGTAAGTCACATACGGCAATGGTCCATTGAGCCAAGAGAACACTCCTCCACTACGGCCGCCGCCAAGGCCAAGATCACCACTGCCTCCACCATCACCACTGCCTCCACCATCACCACGGCCTACACCACCACCGCGGCCTCTACCGCCACCACCACGGCCTATACCACCACCACCACCACGGACTCTACCAGCAGCACGGCCAAGACCACCACCACGACCTCTACCACCACCACGGCCAAGACCTTCACCACGACCAACACCATCACCACGACCTCTACCACCAGCACGACCAAGACCATCACCACGGCCAAGACCACCACCATGGCCTCTTCTAAGACCAAGATGACTCCCTCTTTGTTGCCTAGTTCCTCGTTGGCTTGTTTGATTTGAGTGGTTTGGCACTCCACCACTTGTTTGACTTGGTTGGCTACCCCTTGGTTCACTTGGTTGGCTATCATTTGTTTGGCTTGTGCTTGCACCATTTTTCTTTGATCTCTTTCTTGGTTTGGGACAAGTTCTTGTGTTGTGTCCCCCATTACTGCAGCCCCCACAACGGGATTGCTCACGAGGCTCTTGGAATTGGCCAGTGCCGTATTCTCCACCACCACCACGGCCCCATCCGTCCATGTCACCTCTAAGACGCTTTGTCTTACGTCTTCCCCGTCTAACGATCTTCAATTCTGGGTCCGGCCATAGTTGAACTCCATGATACTCCGGCCATTGTGATTGGTCCAAGTATGGCTGGAACTGTGGAGTCCATGTATTCTTTACCGTCATGATTGAGAACCCGGACTTCCTCACGGTAAGAGGATGATTGACGTCCACATTCCTAACCGGGGATGCATTTAACAAGTGCGAGCATGGGAGATGAAGCAAAGACGGCCTCATGCAGCTGCAATCACACCGTGTTAGGGAGACCTTGAAAGCCCGGCCTCCGTGTTGGCGGCCATCGTTTGTGGTTCCTCCGGGCTCTTTCACCTCAGACTTCCACTCGTTGTCGTCATATAGTACAGCTTCTTCGGAGTCTGCCTTTCGTGATTGAAATTCCAACCATTCTTCGACCTTTGGTGGGAAATTGTACTTGTGCTTATCCTTGTTCTCACCAGCAATCTGCTTATCAGTCTCCATTGAGTGCTTTAAAAAGTATTCATTCAACTTGTCAAATGTGTATTGAACTATTGCCGTCACGGGTAATGCACGTACACCCTTGAGCACCTTATTGAAGCATTCTGCCATATTGCTTGTCATTTGACCGTACCTCCGGCCATCTTCATCGAAAGCACGTGCCCACATATTCCTTTCGGCAATGTTCTTATTCAGAAACTCCTGACCACCGGGGTCAAGTTTCTTGTGTCTGAGCAATGCATTGAACAATGTGGAAAACCACTTGTTGGTGAAAGCGAGACAACAATCCTGAAGATCATCGGCCAACTCCTTGATACCACATGCCCTATAGAAGTTTGCACAAAAATGCCTCATGCACCATCGATGATGCAACTTTGTATGTCCGGGAATGTCAACCACCACCGCATTTAGAATTCCAGGATGGCGATCCGATATGACACAAATTTCCCTTTCAGCAGGTAATACCCTTGTTCTCAGTTGATGCAAGAACCACTCCTAGTTATCATTGTTCTCCACCTCAACCAAAGCGAAAGCCAAAGGCAACACCCGGTTATTGGCATCACTTGCTATTGCAACCAATAAAGTGCCCTTGTATTGTCCGGTCAAGAACGTGCCATCAATGGCGATGATGGGCCGACAATGCTCAAAAGCCCTCACGCATTGCTCAAAGGCCCAAAATGCACGGCCAAATACTCGGACGGTCCTCCCGTTATGAATCAATGTTTGGTGCCCATGAGGCTCAACCACGTGAACCATGTCTGGGTTTGTGGCAGCCATAGCTAACAACAACCTAGGGAGTCGGTTGTATGCTTCCTCCCAATTGCCATACAACATCTTGAATGCGGCTTGCTTCGCCTTCCATGTCTTGCCGTACTTCACCTTGTAATGAAAGATGGCTTTCACAAGGTCAATGACACTCTTGATGCTCATTGTTGGAAGTGTGGATATTTGGTTGGACAGCCTGTAAGCAATGAACTCGGACGTGAGTTGTCTGTGTTGTTGGTACACAAGCTTGCCATCCGCATTCTTGTGCCGGCACATGTGAGTTGGTAGACAACTCACTATGCGCCAAGTGGGACCTCCTTTCCATGGCCTTGCACGCACAATCCATGGACATGTTGGCACTTCACATTTGACCGTGTAACGCACATTCACGTCCGAGTTGGCCACTTTATGTGGACGATAATGTGTAACCGAGTAGTTGTCGAGCCACGTCTTCAATTCCAAGAAGGATTGAAACTCACAACCGGGATATATCCCGTTCTTGCCGTCTTCCAAATCACGGTGAGAACTTGGCCTAGCTCCAAGAGATATGCATTTTCCATCATCCACAACGGCTTCATCCGCGAGACTAAGATCCTTGAACAATGGTGTCTTGTGATCCCGCCCGAATACCTTCTTGAATGCTTCGGCCTCCTTCGATGTGAACCCCTCCTCATCAACTTCTTCACCAGGACCATCGTCATCCGAGTCTGATGCATATGCACGGGAAAAAGGGATGGATTGGTCCATTGTCTCTTGCACATGATATTGGTCGAGATCACCCACATTGTTGTCATGGAGGTCAACTTCGTTGTCATCCTCCTCGTACTCATCATTCTCCTCTTCAAAACCTTCATTTTGGTTGTTTGGAGTCGGGCTCAATGTTGGTCAATCTTCTTGCGTGAATTGAGGTTCACTCATTTGATCTTGGTTCATGGGTGGGGGAGTGCTAGCAACCAACGGGGAGGGGTTCCGGTTCAAATCTAAATTCAAAGTAGACTGAACCTTCTTGGAGGCAAATAACTCAAGAGCCTTGTCTAGAGATTCCGCAACCGTCTCCTTGTATGCAACCCAACGTTTCTCGGAGTTCACACGCATTGTCTTCCAACGGATGTGCATTCCTAAACCAACATTATGCCTTCCCTCGAACTCAACAACGTCACTTGGGTCCATCCAATTCAAATCTTTCCTCACTTGTTTCAAAAGCTCCGCATAGCTAGGACTACTCTCAAACACCATGTCAAGCTCATCCGGGTCCGTCTCAACATTGCCTTTCAAAAAGGCCTCTTTATCCACATGATGAACATAAACACATGTTCTCCCCATCCCTACAATAATCAAAAACACACATATATCAAGTAAATACTTAAGAAAAATATTTGCACACATATGCCCTAACATATATATGAATTAATAACCCTAACCCCCACATAACAATAACCACAACCCTAACACCAACATAACCCTAACACCAACATCAAACACACATAACCCTAACCCTAGCATACTATGGAAGCCTAAACAACCCAAATTAGCAAAGAAATATAACATCATTCAACACAAATTTCCAAATCCTATCAAAATCTAGGGTTTCCCCAGACTAGCAAGATTTGAGCAAATGTGACAATTCCTATGGATGAAAATGAGGGGATCGGAGGAGATTACCTTAAGGGAGGGGTTGGCTTCGAAATCCACGGTGTGTGGCGGATTTGCAAGATTTGAGAAGGATTTGAGAGGGGGGAGAGGGGAAGAGAGGAGGGCCGCAAGTCTAAGGGTTTGGGTCGGGTGGGGTGTGTGGGGTGGGGGTGGGAGGGGAGAGAGGGTGGGGCCAGCCCAAGTGGAACACAGACTGTGCAGCGCCCAAGAGCTAGGCGCTGCACATTACAGGTGTGTGGCGCCTAGATCTTAGGCGTTGCACAGGTGCGTGTGGGGCCGCAACTGGACCAGGGCTGCCACGCTGGCAGGATGTGCGACGCCTAAGGAAAGGGCGCTGCACAGTAGGGTGCGGCGCCCGGCTGTCAGGCGCTACACCAAAGGGTCAGCAGAGTGAAATTTTTTCGTGACCAGGTCAGTTTGTGATTTGATTTCTGCCTGAGGTCAGATATGTGATTTGTGCCGCGCGTGGGAGTTGCTCTGACGTCGTAGACTCGTAGCAGCGTGCAACGGTGTGGTAGTGCGGGCGCCCAGACGTGTACGCACACTGTAGCGACCGGCGGACGGTGGGCATCGGTATCGCCACACATCCGCGCGGCGGGCGACGGTGACGTCGAGGGAACAGGCGCAGGTACGAGCGTGCGGAGGGAGCGTGGTCCCCGCGGGGACAGGGGGCCGCACAGTGCACGTGAGCCGAGCGCCCCGTCCCCATCCCCATCCCGCGCACGGAGCCGCACCGTTTTCCCCCCAGCCCAACATGCCACCACGTGATCACGGAAACCCGAGGCCCCTCGAGCCCACGCCCCCCGCTCCGCTCATCCTCTACGCCACCTCTCCCGCGTGTGTGTCTGTGTGGCCGTCCCCATTTGTGTGGTGCCAGTCCACAACAGTATTACAACACAAGTGTCCAATTTCAGGGAGAGAAATAAATAAATGTACACTAATCGTACCACGGTATTTTCTTGTAGTCCCATCAGAAATTCCGTTATTTTTCTGGCCGGCGGTACGGGGGGCCTGTTTTGCCGCGGTGAAAGCTGGAAAAGGTGCTGCCGTACGCATGGATGCGAGGAGCAAGTTTCTTTATTTACTCGAGACTGACAGTCCTGTGGCCATGATCAGCTGCTGGCAGCCGTGCTAATTAGTCCGAGTTATTGGGTCATGTGATGTTCGTGTCGCCTGCCGTCCCTGACAAAACCACAGCAAACCAACGCGGACCGTATGACCGACGTCCAACCCATCCAACTACACACCTGCAGACAACTGGGGCAGGAAGGCAGCTGGGACTGAAGCGCCCCAGTACTAGCCTCGGACGCTCGCGGGTTCCCGCTCGGTCTGGCTGACCGGAATAAACAAACAAACAAACCACAGGACTACACGACGCCCAGAGGGGTGGGATCTGGATTTAAAGCTGGGGCGCGACCCCATTTTGTTCGCCTCTGTCCGTTTGAGATAAAAGGAACAAACCGGAAGGCTCAGAGCGCGATGGTCTGGACCCATCCTGTTCGTTTTGTGTTCGGGCCGATCCATTTCGATCGCAAATTTGCGTCTGGTTTGGGTCGCGGCGGACGGCGAACGGACGCGCGCTCGTTCGCGTCGGGGCCGCGTGGCAGACGGCCACCTACCTCCCATCTGCCAACATCAATGCGCACGGGCGGGTGGCCTCACCTGTCATCCGGCCATCGAACGGTCGTCGTCCTTCTTAAATGGGACCCGTGGACCGGTCGTCGTCCTCACTTCCCACTCCGGCCCCTCTTTGCCCCCTCGAAAGCCGACACGCTCAAACCCTAGCCTCTCCCCGTCCTCGAGCTCGCCGGTCGCCCGCAGCCATGGCGCTCTGGAACTACGACCGCAAGGGGAAGCATGGCCGCGAGGCCGACTCCTCCTCGGGTCGCCGTCGCGTCTCCGTGAAGAAGGAGGAGCCCGCGTCACCGCCGGGTTGCTCCCGTCGAGCCCCCGCGTCGGCCCCCTTCACCATCGCCCCTAGGCCCGCCGGCGAGCGCGACCGGCAGTACCTCTGCGCGGACGTGTGCCGGCGCTACTGGGAGACGAGGACGCCGGTCCCGTGGAGCGACGTCCACCTCCCCAACGGATGGCACCTCAGCGTCGCCTGGGTCCCGATCCCGCCGGTGCCCGTGAGCGTCCGTGCGCGCCGCGATGAGATCGAGCGCCGCCGCCGGCTCCTCCCCGACAACCTGTACTACGACGACAGGTACACCCCCGATTCCGTGTTGTGGGACACATGGCTCCAGGACGAGCACGACACGCGCCGCGCGTCGTCCTTCACCGGCACGGTGTCGGGGCCGCGGCGGCCACGTCGAGAGGTGCACGGCCTCACGCCCACGCCGTCGCCTTCCCCGTCTCCGTCACCACCTCCACCTCCTCGCATGACAATGGAGGAGGAGGCCCGGCTCGTGCAGCGTGTCATGGAGGACTCCATGAACACGCACGACGAGCGCCAATGGGACGGCTTGGAGGAGGCCATGGCACTCTCTGCCGCCGGCGACGTCGCCTTCCCCGAGCTGCAGATGGCGGCCGTCAAGGAGGAAGAGAGGAGGGAGGAGGCGATGGAGGAGGAGCCGCTGGCCGCGTTCCACCCGGGCCTGGTGGGCCAGCAATGGAGCTGGTCGTGCACCGCGCCGGAGATGGTCGTGGGCGTGGGGGCGTGAACTGGTGCCCCACGCCGTCGCGGTCACTGGAGCGGGAGGCCTCACCACGGGAGGAGGTGGTGCGGGCACCTCCGGCCTTCCAGGGCGCCCCCATGTACCACGTGCCGCCGCCCCACCTCTGGACGCCGCCGGCCTACGTCGACCTCGTCAACGACGACGACGACACTGGCGGCCAATGATGAAGACGGCGAGTGCCATGGCATCGACGGGAGCGTCTGGAGAGCGCAACGGAGTTTTTTATATTGTTTTATGTTAATTATGGCACTGTGTGAACTGCTAAAGTGGGCCGTTTTGTGGCCGTGACCCCCTAACTAAGTTTTATGTTTATTAAACTGCGCTTATTTACTTTTTTAGTCATTTTATTTACGTATTTCTGTTTTTTTTAAATCATGTCCAACACGGACGTGATTTGGGGTGCGGCCGCGCGGTGGGCGCACGCACGACCCAATGGACAAAACGGGACACGGGCGAATCCATCGGCTCCCCGAAAAGACAAAATCCGGCCAAACCGGACGTCTCTTTAGGGTCGTACGATGGAGTTGACCTTAGGCTTATGATGCGCAGTTACCTGGAAGCAGCGTAGAGGAGCAAGAAACCGAGACTCTTCTGATCATCAGTGGCGTGCACCACAGATCGCCACGCTGAAAACGACCTCTTTGAACGGTTCTCAGTTTCTTCTTATACAAAACTAACTTGCCGATGTTAAGGATGCATCACAGTTACAGGGGAACGTACGTATCTTGCGAGAAAAGGTGGTAAGAAAGTGACGGTGCATTCCAGATTTTTGGCGGATAAAGGAGATCCGATGCCAATTGGAGCCTCCGGAGCACATGAACGGCACTGCCTCGATTACACTAATAAAAGCACTGCCGGCTAAGCGCATACGCGGTCAGGCCTTTTTAATTGAATTCCTGACTGAAGGGAGGGAGACCAGATTTTTCGAGGTGCAGGTTTGAAGACTGTACCTATGTCAAAAACTAAATGGCATTGGCCTGTAGCAGCGTAATGAACATCACGTGGAAGCCAGACTGATGCTGGACTATTTGCCGGACGAACCGCCTTTCTTCAGGGGGAGTCTGCCTGTCCGTGAATATCAATCAGGCCGAGTTACTTCGCTGCACTGCAATGATCAGTGAACAGCAAACGCACTGCGAATCTGGTAGCACCCATGCTTCAAGTGTCGGCGACGTCTATGTGGAATATATATTTTTTTTGCAAGGTAATACGTTTCTCATTCATAAAATAAAGATCCGGTTACAAGACACGTAATCACCGACATTACAGTACTGAAAGGATAGGATAATCCTACACAAAAAACCAGCGCTTGTTCCTCTCCTTCGGCATCACCGAAGCGACCACCAAGAGAGAGAAGACAAATCACCTCTTCACCCGAACTCGACGCGGCTCCATCGCTGATCTGCAGCTTTATGGACCTCCAAAGTAGTTTGCCAAAAGCAAAACCATTGCCGTTGAAAAAATCAGACCGGGGCAACGTGTCCCCGGACATGTCATCGAACTCCAGACCTGACATCCCCACACGACTACAACATTGGAGGAGAAAACTAGAGCTGTCAGCCTCCAACCACACACCCAGCACATGATGCACCATCTTCCAGCTGTCAACTACACAGGCTGCCGTCTGCGCGTACTCCCGGACGACAAAACCTCCCTGCTCCACCATGACGCCGGAGACAATGCCACAGCAACGGGGACAGAGCAGAAGGAGAGACACGCCTGATGGAGTCGCCACCACCGCCTCATCGACACCATCCATGAACCCTAACTTCGTCGATCTGAAGGATCGGCAAACACACGATGCCATCAACTCCGAGACGCCGCCATGAAGGACACCGCCGGTGTGGGAGTGGAGTTGAGGCAGATTTATTCGTCCGGGCGCCGCACCCACCACCCCAACGACGCACCACGACATACAAAACCAAAACCTAACTACAGAGTGGAGGAACCAGGTCCCCCCTCCCTCCCGCCGCCGGAGCAGCAGATGGAGGGAGAGGGGACCAACGATCTCGCCAGTGAAGATCGGTGGTAGGCTGGTCGCCTGCCTGGTCGAGCGGCTAGGTCAGGGAAAACGATTGGACTCAGGTTTTTATGTGGAATATATACTTGTGCCAAGCTAAATGACACACACAGATGAAGAAAACCGCAAATGGTAAATGATACCAACTATTAGTACTTTTATTAATTGTTAATGTAATGGTCATGAACACACACTGGAACAGGTACAATGGACTGGGAGACGCAAGCAATGTCGAACAAGCATGTTTCAGCATTGTCAGACAAGATGCTCAAGCGAAAAGGATCTTGACAAATATGCAGAGCTGACCAAGGGGGGAGAACCATCGTGTCATCACTCATCAGTTTGTTTGATATCATATCAGTCACCGTCAACTGCCTGGCAAACTCCCCTTGCATCATGAGGCGTGTCACAAAACTTAATTAATTTGTCAGCATAACAGGAAAAATTGTACTACCAAATTGTCCCATAAACCAGAGCTATGATGGAACAATATCTTACCGAAGTTGAACAATCAAGCAAAAACAGAATATATTTACACTACACTAAGCTAATAGCATTGAGGGTTCACCATTAGCTACACACCACATATTGGTAAAAACCAAAGAGAAAAACAAAGACGAAAAATCCATCGAGGTCAGCAGTCTTAACTTCCAGGTATTGTCTGAATGAAACATGAACATCAAATAAATGTGGCCATCACTCTATTAGTTGCTTCAGGTCATGTTACAATGCTTGAGGCACAAAAGAAAATTAAGAGTGGGAAAATGAACCTAAATCTACCTGACATGTACATAGTACCTCCACTGATTACGAATTATCCTCAAAGCACTTAAATGCTTAGATTTATGGTGTCCTTGAGAAGTTTGCGGACACTAGCTTTTACTTCAGCAGTAACCTGTAGTGGCTCAGGATATGCATCCAGTACAAACAAAGCAAGGATCCTCATAGTATCTGACAAGATCACTTTATCATACCTAGGCACCTCCTGGTTAATAAACTGGCATGAACTTCTTATCTTGCAAGAGCTGCATACCTGAAAGAGTACAACATGTGAGAGGGAAATCTCAAGCATGTGTTGAGAACAAATTCTTCTACTGAAGTTACCGAATTGAAAATTGCATACTTTCTCTTCTGGCAAGTTGAAGAAAGCTCGTAATCTTTTTGATGCAAAAACTGTTCTTCGCTCAACAGATGGGCAGCCAAACAATGCTACCTTCTTCAAGTCACTTCCCGACAACCATCTGCAATGACAAGAAAAAGGTTCAACAACAGATGAATCAAGTGATTTGTAACAGTTCTGCCATGTTAGTTCCGCCTTTTACCTTCGGCTAATAATATAAAACACATTGGTTCACACACACAAAAAAGAACTATGCAGCTGCCTTTTCACATTATTCAGGGATAAAACAAAGGCAGCAAACATGGGGAACAAGATCAATATTGTTTTCGAAGATGTTGATGCAATATGCCTTAAAGGCCCCAAACCACCATTAACCTTGGCATGGCAGCAGCCATAGCACTGAAAATTGAACACAAAGAGTTCCCACTTTCAAAAAAAATTGACCCTCCGCAAATTATTAATCCACTAGTTTGTCTTAAGATGCTGTTCTCTAGAAATGTAGCTAAGACTAGACCATATAGATGGAATAATGGACTCAATTCGACAAAATAGAAGCATCCATGTTCTCCTCCGGTAGGTCAGCACACTGATCGACAAGGGTTATAAGATCTAGCTTATAGATGGTATTTCAAACATACATCATACATGAGAATAAATTTGGTTCTTGCACTATCTCTAAATAATGTAGTCGCTTGAAATGATCTGTTGTCGACAAATGCCTTCAAATTTACAAGTTACAACTACCAAATTCAATCTCTCTGGAGCAAAATAAAGCAATTCATTTCTAGAATCACATTGTGATGCCTTGCCATGCCAAAGACCCCAGGAAAGTCAATGTTAGAAAGAATAAAAATGACACTGCAATCCACAAGATAAAAACCGTAGCCAGAAACTCAGAGCATTCAATGTCCAATTCAAGTCAAGCTACACAATACATAGTGCTATTTCTCCTGGATATTTTACCTGAAAACATACTTTCCCAGGTCAATGAAATCAGTACTTTGTACTAAATCAGCGACACTTATTTTGGGCCGGAGGGAGTACTATCTTTTTTCCAGAAATGTTCATGCAACAAATGGACTGCTAGTGACAACCGAGACCCCTAAAAAGTCAGCCACTTAGCTCTCTAAATCTGAATATTTCATGGCACTCAATAGCATCCATGATCTCTCTTCCATACGAAGTATCCATCTGAGCCAACTGTCAAGGATGCTATAATAAGACTAAGGTTACAAACAATACGAGAATCAGAACTCACTTGGCGACGACCTGGTGATCGTTGCCGAACCGCTCGGCGGCGGCCTTGACAGCGTCGGGGGATACTACATGCGGCGCATCCGGGAGGTAGGGTCCCGGCAGGTATCGCCCCTCGTGAAGCCGCCGGAGAAGCGCTGCCGCATCCTCCCCACACGGGTGCCTTGATCTCGGCCTCGGCTTCCGCCGCCTAGGATCATCGCCGGACTCCGGCGGCAGCGGGCGAGGCTTAGGAGTGGGTCCGGGCGTGAAGAGGGAGGAGAGTTTCGGAGCGGCGGCGGCGGAGAGACGGCGAGAGGCGGGGAATGCCATGCACGGGTTTAGGGCTTGTGTGCCTGAGATGGGGAAGAGGGAGACATCTCCGGCTGTGGTTCTTAACCGTCCGATCAACATTTCATGGTGTAGATCTCACAAATTTTCCTGTCTCATGTGAACTCAATATAGAGGTTATCGGACCCGCTTTCTGTTTCAGATTTCCAAAGATTCAGGGAACATTTTATAGATATTATTAAATAATTTTAAATTTAAATGAATCAACTCACTTGTCTGTATTTTTGGGAAAATATCTTATGATCTACTAAATTCAATGGTTTAATCGACAAATTCGCAGTTTGATAAATGACTCGATTGAACCAATCAATATCTTATATCTCAATTTTCAAAAATAATAATATCTTATATCTCCAAAAAAAAAGGAAATAAACAACTACAGTAATAAGGAACAAAGTAGATAACACAGATTTTGCTAACATGTATTTTGCTGAGAAGTGGTTCTTTAGTAAGGTCACAATGACATCCCAAAATTTATGTTATATTCAAAATGAAATTAGTATCCCGTGGAAGGGTTTTCGAGTGAGAGATTATGCTCAGAGATTTCTTTGCTCCTGCAGATCGGATAGTCGTTCCCCTCGACTCCAGCACCCTTCGGGGACTCGTGTGGATGTGGCGGCGTGTCGATCTGGGCTATGGCGGTGTATCTCAATAGGTTTTGGTGTCTAGATGAGGGGGTTGGGACGATTGTGGGATGATGACCTCCCCGTTGAATAAGCCCCTCCCGGCTCTATATATGCTCTGAAGATATGTTGTTTGCCATTGGTAGTGAGCGAGAGTATAGATGGGTCTTTGCTAATCGAATATTCGTTTTGACTATGTGACACTCCCTCCTTCCCAAAATATAAGACGCGCTTGGCTTTGCACGTATTTAATGCATGAATTTAACCACTACTCACTCTATTTCATAATGTAGTGCATATAGATTTTTTGTTCAAAAGTCAAATATTACAAACTTTGACTATATTTATTGATAAACATATGTACATTCAAAATACCAAATGCATATCACTGGATACAACATCAATTAAATTTTCATGCTGTATATGTTTGGAATTGTATATATATTTAATAGTTTTCTCTGTAAACCCGGTCAGAGTTAATCAAAACTGGTACCCGAGCCAGTTTTCTCTGCCCCCACCCTCCCCCTCTTTGTCGTTCTCCGCCTCCCTTGGGTGTTCCCCGTGGATCTCCGGGTCAATGCCGAGCCTCTCTAGTCGAAATAGCCGGTCGGAGATGGCAAAGGAGAGACGCCGACATCTCTGTACATGCTAGTTGTAGGTTTTGGTTTAGGTGTCAGCTTGATGCTCATGCTGGTAGTTGGCGCTATGCCGGGAGAGAAGCTGCATATCTCTTTGGCCAGATCTCTAGCGTCCTCGTGCTCTTCCTCCTCGTGGTGGTACTCTAGTGGTCAGAGCCAGATGCGGTGGGGAGGATGGCGGTGGGGATCTCCGTTTACAATAAGGCTGGCTTCTTCTGCGAATTTGGTGCTGGCGATCGTGGCCTGCAAACTGTGTTCTCTGGTCTTGGTGATCTAGAGGATGCCGGTCTGCAGCTCATGCATCGGCTGGCGCAAGATCTACAGCGGGGGAGTATGGAAGCTGCTCCCGGGAGCGAAATCACGGCGGCTCTTTGTTGATTGTCGTCTAAGATGGTCGAATGGCGATCGCTCCCTCCCTCTTCGTCGGCATCGGTTCTCTCCGGTCGGCGTTTGCATGTGAACATCAACCTCCTAGCTTCTATGCCGTTGTGGAGGCCCCTTTGCTTCGGTGCAGTTGGCTCTTGGCACCTCGCCCCAAGTGGTGTTGTCCCCGGCGGCGTTGTGCTTGACTGTACCGCGGTGTGCAGAAGCGATGGTGATGGAGCTGGACTCGATGGCGTTTTCTTCATATCTTTTAGGGTCCTTAGTGCAAAAAGTCAGGACATGGTTGTATTTTATTTATCTTTGATGGTCCTCTGTGTAATTTTGCCATTGTTTAATGAAAGCTTCTAGGCCCCTCTGGGACAACCCCTGGTTAAAAAAAACAGTGAGTCAAGTAGCTTCAGAAAACTCAAGGATGATTTCCTTGGCAAAGGGCACACAAACCTCCCGTAACCATTAGGACCACGGAAACCATTCAACATCGACCTGTATGGTCTGCCAGATAGTTCGGACGCGATTTCTCCCACAAATTGGAGACAAAAGTGTGGGAGGTTTGTGGGAGCCCAGACACCCGGACACATAGGACTTCGACACCCTTGGCCCACCCAATCCTTCCTTCCTTCCTTTCCTTCCACCCTGCCCCTTCTTCCCCTTATTTTGCATCCGCACCCCACCTTCGCCGTCGCTCATGTTCATCTATGGCCACCACAGAGGTATTGACAAACGTTCACAAACAACATCGACGCGCCCGGCTCGCCGTTTCTCCCTAGAGCCATTTTTACCATGTACACTCCGCCCCCTGTCGATGACCTCCATGGTGGACACGACGCCCGACAGGTGTTCAATCAAATGCTTTGTTGTTTTCATAGTACGAAGGCTGGTGAGCTACTCGGCCATGGAGGATGAGTTGTGCGATGCGTGGATGGCTATATATGCGGATTTCATAGGCAGGATCAGAAGGGAGGCCTTCTGGGAGCAAGTCATCAAAAGTTTCACACACGAAAGCACATTGCATCCTACGACATGTACATCATTAAACCAGGCAACGTTAGGTCGTTGTCGTATCGCTGGTGCGCTATCCAGGTCGGTGTGATCAAGTTTTGCAACTTGGTTAGTCAGCTTGAGGCAAGGTGGCCATTGCATGCGGACATGGAGGAGATGGTAAGTTTTACTTCCTCTTGCTCAACTTGTTGATTGACTCATTCGTTCAATGTTGGTCTACACATTATATGTAGTCCGCACGCATCACTGTGGTGTACCACAAGACAGAGGGGCAGCCATTTATGTGCACACACTGTTCGATGAAGCTGAAAGGGGAGTTTGTGTGGAACAACATGATCCGTTCATGGAAAACTTGCTGGGCATCCGGGATCTAGTCGAATTAGAGACATTGTTGTACTAAAATTAATTTGCATGCTATGTATGGATGATTTGTGCTATTTTCTATCTGAACTTATATCGGCTGTTTTCCATGAATCTCGTCTGAATAGTTAAAATGCAGTTTGAAATGTATACACCTAGCGTTGGATGACGCCCTCCCATATCCCTATCTGCAGACATACATGAGGATTTTTGCAAGTTAATGTTAGAGATGCCCTTAGAGAAACTCCAACGGGGCGACCCATTTCGTCCGCGGGCGTCCGTTTGGGTTGACATGACACAAAAGTCGTCCCAACATGCTGACCCAAACGAACGCGTGTCCGCTTTTCGTCCACGGGTGACCCATTCCCGACCCAATTTTGAGCCGGATTTGCGTCGACGCGGACATGAGACGGAAGCGCGCGCGCTCGCCTTCTCCTCCCCCTGGCTCGTTGGTTGGTGGCACATTGGATATCCTCTCCCATTCCAAAAAGCCCTCGCCAGCCTCCTTCGTTGTCGCCGCCACCGCCCATTTCTCCGGTGGCTCTGCCAGCTGCCGGCTGAAGGAAATATGCCTGAGGCAATAATAAAGTTATTATTTATTTCCTTATTTCATGATAAATGTTTATTATTCATGCTAGAATTGTATTAACCGGAAACTTAGTACATGTGTGAATACATAGACAAAACAGAGTGTCCCTAGTATGCCTCTACTTGACTAGCTCGTTAATCAAAGATGGTTATGTTTCCTAACCATAGACATGTGTTGTCATTTGATGAACGGGATCACATCATTAGGAGAATGATGTGATGGACATGACCCATCCGTTAGCTTAGCATTATGATCGTTACAGTTTCATTGCTACTGCTTTCTTCATGACTTATACATGTTCCTCAGACTATGAGATTATGCAACTCCGAATACCGGAGGAACACTTTGTGTGCTATCAAACATCACAATGTAAATGGGTGATTATAAAGATGCTCTACAAGTGTCTCCGAAGGTATTTGTTGGGTTGACATAGATCAAGATTAGGATTTGTCACTCTGTGTTTCGGAGAGGTATTTCTGGGCCCTCTCGATAATGCTCGTCACTATAAGCCTTGCAAGCAATGTGACTAATGAGTTAGTTGCTGGATGAAGTATTATAGAACAAGTAAAGAGACTTGCCAGTAACGAGATTAAACTAGGTCAAAGATCATGGATGTCGCCTAGAGGGGGGGGGGGTGAATAGGAGTTTTAAAGTAATTATGGTTTAGGCTTGAACAAATGCGGAATAAACCTAGCAGTTAATTTGTCAAGCACAAAACCTAAAACAACTAGGCTCACCTATGTGCACCAACAACTTATGCTAAGCAATATAAGCAACTATGTGATAGCAAGATATATGACAAAGAACAATATGGCTATCACAAAGTAAAGTGCATAAGTAAAGGGCTCGGGTAAGAGATAACCGAGGCACGCGGAGACGACGATGTATCCCGAAGTTCACACCCTTGCGGATGCTAATCTCCGTTTGGAGCGGTGTGGAGGCACAATGCTCCCCAAGAAGCCACTAGGGCCACCGTAATCTCCTCACGCCCTCGCACAATGTAAGATGCCGTGATTCCACTAAGGGACCCTTGAGGGCGGTCACCGAACCCGTACAAATGGCAACCCTTGGGGGCGGTCACCGGACCCGTACACTTTGGCAACCCTTGGGGGCGGTCACCGGTACCCGTCAAATTGCTTGGGGCGATCTCCACAACCTAATTGGAGACCCCGACGCTTGCCCGGAACTTTACACCACAATGATTGAGCTCCAAACACCACCAACCGTCTAGGGCACCAAGGAACCCATGAGGAACAAGCTCTAGGGTGCCCAAACACCCAAGAGTAATAAGCTTCTCAAACTTCACTTCCATGTATCACTGTGGAGAACTCAAACCGATGCACCAAATGCAATGGCAAGGGCACACGGAGTACCCAAGTCCCTCTCTCCCAAATGCCACAAAAGCAACTAATGCTAGGGAGGAAAATGAGAGGAAGAACGAAAGAAGAACACGAAGAACTCCAAGATCTAGATCCAAGGGGTTCCCCTCACTTAGAGGAGAAAGTGATTGGTGGAAACGTGGATCTAGATCTCCTCTCTCTTTTCCCTCAAGAACTAGCAAGAATCATTGGAGGGATTGAGAGTTAGCAAGCTCGAAGAAGGTCAACAATGGGGGAAGAACACGAGCTCAAAGGATTAGGTTCATTGGGGAAGAAGACCCCCTTTTATAGGACCTCCCGAATCCAACCGTTATGTGCTCAGGTTGTGCACAAGCGGTACTACCGCTTGGAGGAGCGGTACTACCGCTTAGCATGGCCAAAACAGCCCAAACGAGAGAGAAAACACGAGATTTTGGTCCGGGGCGGTACTACCGCTTAGGAGCCACGGTAGAACTGATCTGGAGCGGTAGTAAAAAATTACATCCGCTCTAGTCGCGGTAGTACCGCTGCAGCCTTTACCAAAACAGCCACAACTTTTGCAAACGGACTCCGAATTCAACGAAACCAAGTTTGTTGGAAAGCTAACGACATGGGCTAACACAATATTGATAGAAATATCAACAATAAGCAAATGAGAAAATTCCCATAAGAAAATGGTGAGAACCCTTCATCGGATAAGACCGGTAAAACCTCCAACGCCGAAAACATCATAGAAGACGCATGCGAACTCCGTTTTCGATGAACTCAAGCTTGTCATCAAGATGACCATAAGCTCTAAGACTCACAAAGATAACCAAACAAGAACCAAGAAACATGATGCAAGGATGCAATGGTTTGAGCTCTCTACTAACGATATGATCAAGCTACCAACTTGAGAGCCCCCTTGATAGTACGGCAAACGATCCTATAACTCGGTCTCCCAACTACCACCACAAGACCGGTAAAATAGAAAATCTATAAAGGGAAAACCTTTGCCTTGCACATGGTCCACTTGAGCTAGATGAAGACGATCTTGACTCCCTCAAGTTGGACCACCTTTCTTGATTGCTTTGGCTCGATGAAGACTAGATGATTGCTCCCCCATAGTTCACTATGGGTGAGCCACTCTTCGGCACATCTTCACAAGTCCAGTGACACCACAATGGATGGCAATATTCAAGCACTTGATCTCTTCGTGATGCTCCACTTGAACTTGCACACGGCAATCTTGATGACGATCACCACTTGATGTCATCCTTTCCATGGGTTGTATGATATCTTCCTCTTGACGCAAGCCCATGGATAGGTACCTAACCCCACATACAACTCTCACATAGACCATGGGTTAGTACATGTAATGGACAATGCTTACCATACCATGGGATCACTTGATCCCTCTCGGTACATCTTCTACACTTTGTGAGTTGATCAACTTGATTCACTCTTGACTTAGTCTTGATCAACCTTGAATCTTTGCAACTCTCTTAATTTGGATGATGTCTTGAAGGTAAACATGAATGATCACACAACCTTCTTCTTCAAGACATGCTTGCAATAAGCTCAACACTCGCATGACCAATCTTTGGATAATTCCTTAATAGCACCTTGGTCAACTAAAAAACTCCTTGAAACCAACACATGGACTTCAAGAAAAACCTATGGACAAATCCTTCAAATACAACTCAAGACAACCATTAGTCCATAGAGATTGTCATCAATTACCAAAACCAAACATGGGGGAACCGCATGTTCTTTCAATCTCCCCCATTTTGGTAATTGATGACAATCACTTTCAAGAGAGTTTATATAAGGAATTATGCATCACCATGCAATGTAACAACTAATAGTGCATGCGAATGAGATGTAAATGCTAAGGAACAAAAACAAAGCAAGAAGAGATAACTCTCTAAACTTCTCCACAAAACTCTCTGAAACTTCTCCCCCATTGGCATCGATTGCCAAAATGGGCGAAAACCTAAGAAGGCCAATATAAATTGTGGTCCTTCATAAATTGTGTATTTCTCAACAAGAGAGTGGAATGCAATACACATACCCAACTGCCAATACTTGGAGGAAGACAAACTATACTGATGCCCAAAGATTGCAACAGAAAGATATGCCACAAAGACATAACAAAGAGAGACACAAGCAATCAGAAGATACCAATTGAAGCAAGCAATCAACGGATATCAATTGAACCAACTAGACCAATGATCCTACCTGCCACAAGAATAAAGATATTATGAAAAGCGCAGAGGAGTGTTCTAAAGAAACTAGAGAAGCTCCCCATGATTTGTGCACACATAAGAATTTTTGTATTTGAATACAAAGTGCACAAAATAGGATCATAGCTTCCCCAAAATCAATAGAAACTCACATCCAGTGCAAGTGCGCATATAGGAAACAAAGCCTAGCGCTTGCAACAAGCACATGGTTGAGCAACATGTAAAAGAGGCAACTTAAGAATAGGCTCAACCAAAATGATGTGTGTGAGTCATGGCGAAGCACTTGAGAAGACTAAGATTAGGATGAGCATTAAGCATCAACATAGTCTTGAAAGAATGAGGCACACGGTGCAAGGCCTATCATTCCCACACACAACTGGCAAATGGGTTCACAAGCTTACTAATAAGCAAAAGAGAACCTATGCTTGTGACAACCCGTGGTGAAGATAGACGAGGGGAGGCTCATCAAGACGAGGGATACCAATTAAGATGGCAAAAATCTCGTAAAGATAAGCAAGAGGAAAATAATCTTCACCACACAAGAGTGCAACAAGATGCAACGATAGAGGACACACACTCAAGGCAAAAGCTTTCATGCAGCCACCAAAGAAATAACATAAGAAAGACAAGGTGGACGTGAAAGAAAAGATATCAACAAGAGATGTAATTTCTCTCAAGTGTATAAGGTTCTATGTAGACGAAATCATGATGATATATATATCTACAAAGAAGGATGTACACCCGAAATAGTTACAACACGAAGGAACAAGATATCCACAAGGAAGTCATAAATATACCAATAAGATATTTGGTTGAAAGCATAGCACTTGGCTAGATATGGTCTTATTGTATATAAATGAAGTCCAAACACACATCCATCGAAGGCATCACAACTAGCAACAAGAGATCGTCGTTGGGATGCTTTGAGAAAGGAAACAAGTATCACAAGATATGAAATGAATATCATGCCAAAATGCAACCTACACAAGGTTGAATGCAAGAGGAGAAAGCATGAATAGATACTTGTTACCGAGATATCATTGGAAGGATGTAGTAGATACCAATTGAAGGTAGATAGTAGTTCATTGATCATTCTAGCTTGACTCCAATATGCACATGGTCACAACACCTTCCTTGTGAGTGAGCCGAGCATCCAATGCATCTCCAAATGTTCCTAGAAGAACAACACAAACTAAACGGTACCCAAACTCATTGGGACCAAATAGTTAGAAAAACCAATACATAGGACAAACTCCACATAGATATGTGCATATAGATATGAAAATGAATTTCATACACATCTCATCCGATTTGAGACTTGGTGGAGATCCCCCTATATATTGAGTCAAAGAAAGAAAGCATGCCAAATAAAATACATGAAGTAAACATGCATGCTCAAGACTTTCAAAACCCGAAACCTAAAGAGAAAGAAATGCCAAGTGAAAAGGATACCAAATGGAGAAATCATCACTTGGAAGATATCATTAAAGATACATCAAGGAATGAGATATCCATTGATACACACTAAACTAAAGATGTCAAACTCCCAAAGAGAGGATGGTTCCAAACAAACCAAGCTCTCAACAAAGTTTCATGATGGCACAAAGTACCAAAAAGAAATGGCTTGCCTTCCACCAAAACACACTTGATAAGGATCACAAGAAGAGTGTTCTAAAGAAAATAGGATAGCTCCCCCACAAGTTGTGCATTATATAGGATTTGCATTTGAATACAAAATGCACAAGGTGGGATCACTACTTTCACTATATCTAGAAAACACTAGACAAGAACAAGAAATAAACAAGATCCACAAGTGGTAGGGAAGACACCGGGAGTTGACACAAACCTTGGCAAGAGAAAAGGCAAATAAAAACAAAAGCCAAAGTAAAGATGATCAACAAATTCTACCACACATAAGTGACTACCAATTGTCAAAAGACAAGAAGTATTTGGAAATAATTCCCGGTGGTAGATAACAAGGACATCCAACATCATCTTCACAACAAACACAAGAAAATTGCAACTCGTAGAGCTAACATGCCACCTAGGAACAAGATAATCTACACTATCAATTCTAGGTGACAATATCTCAAATGTACACATTTTCTAGGCTTGTAATATGCACTTAGCATATTACTCCCCCATAATCTGATACCAATAAGAACTTAACAAGAGACAATAAGAGGAACAAACAAGAGATAATTAATGGACTATTTAGAATTTGAATTTCTCATGAGAGATATACCACCTAGCGACTAGATAATCTTGTAATATCAATACTAGATGGTATTCCTCATGTACACATATTTATAGGATTGTGAGGTGCACAAAGCACATCACTCCCCCAAAATGGGATGTTCCATTAATCTCTCACACGAGCCAACTAGGATACAAACAAGAAGCATAAAGGCTCAACGCACGACACATACGTACATGGTGTGCAAACCAACACACACATACTTGATTGCTCAAGATAAGCAAGTTGGAATCACAACATATACAAACACATGCAAGGAACAAAACCAAAACATGCAAGGCGGCAAGTAACTTTCAATGTAAGCAATTTCAAGTACAAGTTACCGCAAGGAGGCACATTGGATATAAGATATAAACTTGATGATTCAATTGACTTGGCTTGAGACAATAAGAGTGATGAAGCCCCCTTAATTCTTCATAATGTAGCCAAGTCTCCAATGGCCTCCAAAAACAACTATTGATCAAGTTTGAGCTTGTTGGTCCCTAACCAAGTTGGGTCCTAAGAGGTTAGTCACAATATGCTTGGCTACCCAAATGGTTCTTTTCTTGACACCACTTTGAGTACCAACAAACTTGGCAAACACATTGCCAACCTTATCCTTCCCAAGAGAATAGATATCATCAATAATAATTAGGTTGGATAAGTTACCACTAGTGCATGAAGAAGCGTCGTGACCTTTCTCACGACATAAGTAGCAACGTCTACTCTTCACTTTCTTCTCACTTGATTTTTCCACAAGAGAAGCATTAGCTTGAGTCTTCTTGGGAAGTGGCCTTTCTTCAACTTGAGGTTGAGCATGAGATTGAACTTGTGCCCTCTTCCCTTGTTGCTTGACACTAATGGCCTTCTTCTTCAATGGGCAAGATCTAACATGATGCCCTTCTACTTTGCACTTGAAGCAAACAATCTTGGCCGAATTCTTGACTTGTTCTTGGCCCTTCTTTTTGTTCATCTTGGACTTCTTCTTCTTATTGGAGTTGAATCCAAGTCCACCTTTGTCATTGGGGGATTTTTGCACACTCAAGATATTGTTGAGTGTGGATTTCCCTTCATGACACTTTTCCAAGTCTTTCTTCAAAGAAGTGACTTGGGCCTTTGTCACGCCCAATATGCGATACTATCCTAAAGAGACTAGAAGGTCCCACCAAGGATAGAACCGCATATTGAAACGCTTTTGCAAGGTGGATATCATTACATCAACATTACATAATAGATGGGGATACATGCAAAAGGCATACAATGCCACACGAATACAACATCATCTTACATAAGAACACCATCCGACTACGGATGAAACACAAACAGAAACTCAAACGACATCCACCCTGCTAGCCCAGGCTGCTGACCTGGAACCTATCCCCTGATCGAAGGAGAAGCAGAAGAAGAACTCCAAGACAAGCAAACATCGCTTTCGCGTCATGATCATCGCATACCCTGTACCTGCAACTGTTGTTGTAGTAATTTGTGAGCCACGAGGACTCAGCAATCCCATTACCATGGGTATCAAGACTAGCAAATCTTAAAGGGGAAGGAAGGGGTAAAGTGGTGAGGTTGCAGCAGCGACTAAGCATGATATGGTGGCTAACATACGCAAATAAGAGCGAGAAGAGAAGCAAAGGAACGGTCGTGAAGCTAGCAATGATCAAGAAGTGATCCTGAACTCCTACTTACGTCAAACATAACACAGAAACCGTGTTCACTTCCCGGACTTCGCCGAAAAGAGACCATCACGGCTACACACGCGGTTGATGCGTTTTAATTCGGATCTGGTGTCAAGTTATCTACAACCGGACATTAACAAATTCCCATCTGCCTATAACCGCAGGCACGGCTTTCGAAAGTTTATACCCTGCAGGGGTGTCCCAACTTAGCCCATGATAAGCTCTCGCGATCAACGAAGGATATACCTTCTCCCAGGAAGACCCGATCAGACCCGAAATCCCGGTTTACAAGACATTTCGACAATGGTAAAACAAAACCAGCAAAGCCGCCCGATGCACCGACAATCCCGATAGGAGCTGCACATATCTCGTTCTCAGGGCAACACCGGATAAGTCAAGCTATGAGTAAAACCAGCCCTCGAGTTGCCCCGAGGTGGCCCTGCAGGCTGCTCAGTTCGGACCAACACTTAGACAAGCACTGGCCTGGGGGGGGGGCTAAAATAAAGATGACCCTCGAGAGAGCGACTCCCAAGGGAAAAGTAGGTGGTGGTGAGGCAAATGGTAAAACCAATGTTGGGCCTTGCTGGAGGAGTTTTATTCAAAGCGAACTGTCAAGGGGGTCCCATAAATCACCCAACCGCGTAAGGAACACAAAATCCGCGAACATAACACCGGTATGACGGAAACTAGGGCGGCAAGAGTGGAACAAAACACCAGGCATAAGGCCAAGTCTTCCACCCTTTACCAAGTATATAGATGCATTAATTAAATAAGAGATATTGTGATATCCCAACCAAAAATCCTGTCCACCATGGAGCAATCTTCAACTTCACCTGCAACTAGCAACGCTATAAGAGGGCTGAGCAAGCGGTAACATAGCCAAACAACGGTTTGCATAGGAAAGGTGTCAAAGGTTAGAGGTTCATGGCAATATGGGAGGCATGATAAACAGGTGATAGGTAGTGCAGCAAAGCGATAGAACGAAGCAACTAGCATAACAATGATAGTAGTGAGATCCAGGGTAGCGGTCATCTTTCCTGAAATCCCGCAAGGAAGAAGAACGAGTCCATGAAGAAGACGAACGGATGAAGCTGAACCAAGCGTAGACGAACGAATCCTCACGATCGCAGCGAAACAGGAACTATCGAAAAGAAGCACACAACAAGGTAAACACACCACACATGAACAACGCATGATGCACAACAAGCATGATGCATGACAAGACTACATGAAGCTACTGATGGCAAGAGATGATGCAAACAAGAGCAACACATCAAGGCAAGTTTAAATGAGGCCGGGAACAACATATAACAATTCCGGTAAGTCCTCATATGCATATTTCAAAATTGGTCCAGATCTGAATAAACCTTATGTTCAAGTTGTTAAACAGCAAGTTAAGATGCACCAAGATGATCTACACGAGATTCTAGTCAAGTTACATATAAAGTTCATTTAGTTCGGAGCTACGACCTAGAAGATATGAGCGAAACAAGTTAAACATGGCATAGATGCAAAATGCATTCAAACATCAAGCAAACACACCAAAACAAGAATGCAACATGATAATATGAAACTACAAGCAAAATCAAGCAAGTTTCATATAAAGCACACTCAAAACGGAGCAACGGTTCAATACACACACATGAAACAAGTTTAGAGGACTAGCTTTCCAAAACAGCAACTAGGCATCTTGCAAGCATCAAAACAACATGCTACGGCATCCTAACATGATAACAAAAGGCATGGACATGATGTACAGGTAAAGCATAACAAAACATGAACACTGAGCTATCTCCAGAAATCACTAAAACATGCTCAAACACACATGGCAAGATTGCAAATAATAACAGTTCAGACTTTGCAGAAAATAACATCAGGTTGCAATGTTTAGAGCTATCAAACAACATGTTACAGGAACTTATCATGGCAAAAAAAGGCATGGCATGAATCTACTAAACTCATAGATCAAAAGTCCCTTACTGACCATGATCCAAAAAGGATCATAAGATATGATGGCACCCACATAAACATAGCAAGTTTCGTTAACAGATTCAGCAAACAGGGCATGGCAGGAACAACGATAAGTAGGCATGTCGGTGAGCTTGTAACACTCACCATAGAGCAATAAATGGCATGGCAAGGCACCCAACAGTAAGAAGACATGTTTATGAAGCTAAGCATGGCAATAACAAGTTCATAGGGTACATGGAACACTAGCAACAATCATGGCAACAACTGAACTTAATGTTAACAGGCTGACAACAACATTATATAGCAACTTTGGAGCAAGATTACAACAAGCTACAGCAGGCTATAAATGCAACCAGGGACATGAATGGATAGAGCATGACATGTATAACAAAACACCCTTAGTGAACATCTCCAGATTATGCATAGAATGATTTGTAGAAGCAGGTTTACACATAGCATCACCAAATAACAGATTCAGCCTAGCAAAACAGCAACAGCGAGTACACTACTTAACAAGCTTGATTCGCTCACCACAAGTCTTTGCATGACAAGATAAGCATAGCATCAGCAAGAAGACATGTTTATGAAACAATCCAAGGCAAGAACAAGTTCATAGCGTGCAAGGACCAACTATAACAACCTTGGCAAAATTGAAATACATGTAAAAAATCTGCCAGGAAACATTTTGAAGCAAAAGTAGAGCACGAAAATGACATGCTAGACTACTCCATAATTGCAACCAGGGGCATGGATGGATAGACAATAACCATATGTTCAAAACATCCTTACTGAAGTATCTCAAAATATGCATGGATCTCTCTGTAGCAACATGTTTATATGGCATAAAAATAATAGCAGAATAGGGACTGAAATCAGCAATATCACGAAGCCTAGTTTGCATGCTTGTGCTAGTCACCACATTGATCACAAAAATACATGATAAGCATCTCTGTAAATAAGACATGGCATAGTTCAAAACACATGTATACATCAACCTCATAGGATGCACACATCAATCATGGCAAAAATGACAAATGAGCAAGTTCTGGTAAGAAACAGGAACTAACATTATGAAGCACTCTTGCAACGATGATTCAGGCATCAAGATGATCTCAAATGAACATGATACAATGGAATGAAATGAAGTACTCATTGAGACGAACAATTTGCCATATTACACGCACAAAACGGAGCTACGGATGCAGAGATACGATGCGATGAACATGGCATGATAATGTAAATATTTCGGGGACAGTGAAAATTGGACCTCGGGGAGAGTGGACGGAGGGGTTCCGGGACGGAGCGGGGCCGTTTGGATCAGATCCCGGTGGATCTCATCCACCTTGCAGGTTCCGGGCCGGATCTTGCCGGATCCGGCCGGAGTTCTCACCGGAGACGGCCAGGACGGCGGCCGGAGAGGACGGGGATGGCCGGGGCGACACCGGAGAAGTCGGGGACGAGGGAGGCGGCCAGCGCCGGAGGAGCTGCAGAGCTCCGGCGGTGCGGAGCTCGGACGAGCGCGCGCGGATCCAGGGCGGCGCGGGCTGGAGCTGCGGGCGGAGGCGACAGCCGCGGCGGCGGGCGGCGGCGGCCCAGGCCGGCGGCGCATCGGGCGGCGAGGCACCGGGCCAGAGGCGTGGAACCGTGAGGCGGCGGGGCCGGAGGGAGCTGGCGGCGGAGGCGGGCACAGCGGCGCTCGGGCGCGCGGTCGCCGGCGGGAGGCACGAGGCGGCGGGGCACCCGAGCGGCGGCGGCGGGCGCGGTCGGGCTCGCACGGGCCCGCGATGGGCTCGGCAGGCCGCGGCCGCGGGGACGACGGTGGCGGATAGGTGGCGTGCTCGGATTGGGGCAGCGGCGGGGCGGACATGTCCGGGCGGCGGGTGGACGTGTCCGTCGGCGGAGGGAGGAAGAGGACTAGGGTTAGACCGGGATTTCGGGGGAGATGCACATATTTATAGTTTCTGGGAGCTAGGAGAGTCCAAATGAGGAGCGGTTTTCGGCCACGCGATCATGATCGAACGACCGAGAGCATGGAGGGGGTTAGGATGGGTTTTGGGCCACTTTGGAGGGGTGTTGGGCTGCAACACACACGAGGCCTTTTCGGTCCCTCGGTTAACCGTTGGAGTATCAAACGGACTCCAAATGGCACGAAACTTGACAGGCGGTCTACCGGTGCTATACCAAGGCCACTTGGCAAGCCTCGGTCCATTCCGAGAACGTTTAACAACCACTCATGAAAAGAGAGAAGAGGGGGACGCTGGAGGACATAGGAGCGCCGGATTGCAAAACAGACAACGGGGAAAATGCTCGGATGCATGAGACGAACACGTATGCAAAATGAGATGCACATGATGGCATGATAAAATGCAACAAGCAAGCAAATGACATCGCAACAACGGCGAATAACTGGCAGACACCTGGCGCATCGGATCCGGGGCGTTACAACACTCCTCCACTAACAAGAGATCTCGTCCCGAGATCTTAGGACCGAGACGGGAGAGAAAAGGGATGAGGTGAAACAAGAACTCAATAGAAGAAGCAAAGAATCGAGAGCACTCGAGAAGAAGAGAGGAACGACGAGAATGACGAGAATCAAAAGTTCACGGGATCAGATAGACTATGAAACCACTCCGGTTAGAACGAGATACGAAACGAATAAGACTGAAAGGATTTAGGCAGCACTCCAGTTGAAACATGGAAGAATAGAACACGAGCTTCAGAAGACGAGAAGGCACTTGATGAGATGAACAATGCAATGCCTCCGGAAGAATTAAGAGAATGAAATGAAAAGAACGGAGAAGAAAATGACAACTTGTGCCACGAATGAAATAGAAAGCAACCTTAGAAGAAAAGATTGAATGGAGTTGTTGAGAAAATTCAACAACGGAAAGAATAAGCTTGTTGTGGACTTATGGAAAACATCTCAAAATTCTGAGGTGATCACCGACCACAAACGGAAATGATTGAATAGCTGAGAAGAACGAAGGAATGCAAAACTCCACTTCAAAAGAACACGGAGAATTAATTGCACTTCGAGACGCGAGAAGAAAAGATACTTGAACTCCACCAACAAAATCTTGATGAACTCTTGAAGAATGAACTAAATCATGAAGAACCACCATGAAGAACTCCGGTGACAAAAGGATGATAAGATAGAATGAAGGATGAAAGAATAAGATGAGCCTTGCGATGATTTAGATGGAGGTTCTGACGAAGTGGCCGAGGAAATTGAACTCCGGGAAAAGAAAAGATGAAACACTTGGAACTAGAATTTATTCATGAAGAACAAACTCCGAATGAAGGGATTACTCACTTGGATGAAATAAGAATAAGATTTATTGTATGCTTATCCTTCATCAAATTAAATTGATGACCAACAATGGATTTCACATACTACTTATTCTTCTAGAAAAGGATTGAGAAGTGACATATCACAAACTTGAGAAGGTCTTCAAGAACCACCGGTAGGATTGAAAAGAACGAATGGATTAAAATGATAATCAAGGAAAAAGACTGTGAAGGAACCACCGTAAGAATTCGAAAATGACTGATGAAAGAGAATGAATCACCGGGAAGAATTAGAAGAACAAATAAGCTGGAGGGGATTTAGATGTAAAAGAACAAAGAGATCATGAGCTGATTAAAGAACACTTGAACGAAGCACTGAGATAAATAGAGAACGATAGCTGAAATGTGAGGACGAAGAATTCTTCTTGAATGATGGCCTCCGGTGAAAAGAAACGGGAATACAACTTCTAACATACTCCGGATGGTTAAGAAAGAATATCTGACAACTGAAATAATTCGAGAGGATGATATGAAGCTAGAACAACGAATCTCCGGGAGAACGGACAAGATTTAAGAGGAACTCTTCTTCGATCTTCAAATGATGACGAGAAACAACACCAAAATTACTAAGATACTCCGGAATAATGAAAAGCGAAGAGGTTGAGCCAACAATGAAATAATTTGAAATCGATCTTGAAAGGCATCTGACTGATGAAATCCATTCTTACGTCACACTTGAAAAGAATTTGAGAATAACTCCAGGGGAATTAGAAGAGTCAGGTAAGATCCTGGGAAAAGACCTGTGGGTTAGGGCCCACTAACGAGAAAACACCGTTGGAAAGGGATGTTGAACAGATAGATGATGCACCGGAACAATTGAAATATTTGAATGGGGTGACAACCTCGAATTAATTGGAACACAGACGAATCTACTGAGATGTCTTGAACTCTCCGGAAGGATAAACTGGCGAGAGGCGAACGAGCAAGGAGAACACTTGGTCCAAGGAAAAGAATGTGATCAACTCGAAAAACTTGAATTGAATCCACCGGAAAGAAAAAGAGATGAAGAATGTCGAACAAAACGAGAATTCACCGGTCGAAATGATTGAGGGAAGACTGAAGAGGCTCCACACGAAGGAAATTGATGGTCGAGAGAGAGTCCGACTCGGGAAGAAAAGGGTGGGAGGGCGGGAAAACAAAATCATCTTGGAAGGGGAAATCGACGAATATCTGGAAGAGAAAACACTGGTTGAAATCATTGAGGAAAGAAAGAAAGACTTCACATGAGTAGGATGGATACTCGATTATGGACTCCGGTTTCGAGAAGAAGAAGGGTGGGCGGGTGGGAAAAGAAAACAACTGAGGACAGAGAAACAACTTCATTGAGAGCGAACTGAGGATTGAACTCAAGATGAAGAGGGTCGAGTCGGTTTGACGAGAAATGCACCGGATGAAAAGAGCTGAGAAACAACGATCGGAAAACCAACTGCGTGATCCTAAAGAAAATTTGAAGGGGAAGAGAAGTAATTCAAAACACCTATGTCAAGATTCCTTACCAGAGCGACGAAGGGGCTGAGGAGTAAAAAGAATTCCTACTCTCCGATATAACTAGACTCCGAAAACAGTTTTCTTCTAGACTCAACAACGGCCAAACTACACAATCAATCAAGGGGGCTCCTAGGGTCGGTCGAGGCTCTGATACCAACTTGTCACGCCCAATATGCGATACTATCCTAAAGAGACTCGAAGGTCCCACCAAGGATAGAACCGCATATTGAAACGCTTTTGCAAGGTGGATATCATTACATCAACATTACATAATAGATGGGGATACATGCAAAAGGCATACAATGCCACACGAATACAACATCATCTTACATAAGAACACCATCCGACTACGGATGAAACACAAACAGAAACTCAAACGACATCCACCCTGCTAGCCCAGGCTGCCGACCTAGAACCTATCCCCTGATCGAAGGAGAAGTAGAAGAAGAACTCCAAGACAAGCAAACATCGCTCTCGCGTCATGATCATCGCATAACCTGTACCTGCAACTATTGTTGTAGTAATCTGTGAGATACGAGGACTCAGCAATCCCATTACCATGGGTATCAAGACTAGCAAAGCTTAAAGGGGAAGGAAGGGGTAAAGTGGTGAGGTTGCAGCAGCGACTAAGCATGATATGGTGGCTAACATACGCAAATAAGAGCGAGAAGAGAAGCAAAGGAACGGTCGTGAAGCTAGCAATGATCAAGAAGTGATCCTGAACTCCTACTTACGTCAAACATAACACAGAAACTGTGTTCACTTCCCGGACTCCGCCGAAAAGAGACCATCACGGCTACACACGCGGTTGATGCGTTTTAATTCGGATCTGGTGTCAAGTTATCTACAACCGGACATTAACAAATTCCCATCTGCCTATAACCGCAGGCACGGCTTTCGAAAGTTTATACCCTGCAGGGGTGTCCCAACTTAGCCCATGATAAGCTCTCGCGATCAACGAAGGATATACCTTCTCCCAGGAAGACCCGATCAGACTCGGAATCCCGGTTTACAAGACATTTCGACAATGGTAAAACAAGACCAGCAAAGCCGCCCGATGTGCCGATAATCCCGATAGGAGCTGCACATATCTCGTTCTCAGGGCAACACAGGATAAGTCAACCTACGAGTAAAACCAGCCCTCGAGTTGCCCCGAGGTGGCCCTACAGGCTGCTCAGTTCGGACCAACACTTAGACAAGCACTGGCCCGGGGGGGGGGGCTAAAATAAAGATGACCCTCGAGAGAGCGACTCCCAAGGGAAAAGTAGGTGGTGGTGAGGCAAATGGTAAAACCAATGTTGGGCCTTGCTGGAGGAGTTTTATTCAAAGTGAACTGTCAAGGGGGTCCCATAAATCACCTAACCGTGTAAGGAACGCAAAATCTGGGAACATAACACCGGTATGACGGAAACTAGGGTGGCAAGAGTGGAACAAAACACCAGGCATAAGGCCCAGTCTTCCACCCTTTACCAAGTATATAGATGCATTAATTAAATAAGAGATATTGTGATATCCCAACCAAAAATCCTGTCCACCATGGAGCAATCTTCAACTTCACCTGCAACTAGCAACGCTATAAGAGGGCTGAGCAAGCGGTAACATAGCCAAACAACGGTTTGCATAGGAAAGGTGTCAAAGGTTAGAGATTCATGGCAATATGGGAGGCTTGATAAACTGGTGATAGGTAGCGCAGCAAAGCGATAGAACGAAGCAACTAGCATAACAATGATAGTAGTGAGATCCAGGGTAGCGGTGATCTTGCCTGAAATCCCGCAAGGAAGAAGAACGAGTCCATGAAGAAGACGAACGAATGAAGCTGAACCAAGCGTAGATGAACGAATCCTCACGATCGCAACAAAACAGGAACTATCGAAAAGAAGCACACAAGGTAAACACACCACACATGAACAAGGAATAATGCACAACAAGCATGATGCATGACAAGACTACATGAAGCTACTCATGGCAAGAGATGATGCAAACAAGAGCAACACATCAAGGCACGTTTAAATGAGGCCGGGAACAACATATAACAATTCCGGTAAGTCCTCATATGCATATTTCAAAATTGGTCCAGATCTGAATAAACCTTATGTTCAAGTTGTTAAACAGCAAGTTAAGATGCACCAAGATGATCTACACAAGATTCTAGTCAAGTTACATATAAAGTTCATTTAGTTCGGAGCTACGGCCTAGAAGATATGAGCAAAACAAGTTAAACATGGCATAGATGCAAAATGCATTCAAACATCAAGAAAATACACCAAAACAAGGATGCAACATTATAATATGAAACTACAAGCAAAATCAAGCAAGTTTCATATAAAGCACACTCAAAACGGAGCAACAGTTCAACACACACACATGAAACAAGTTTAAAGGACTAGTTGTCCAAAACAGCAACTAGGCATCTTGCAAGCATCAAAACAACATGCTACAGCATCCTAACATGATAACAAAAGGCATGGACATGATGTACAGGTAAAGCATAACAAAACATGAACACTGAGCTATCTCCAGAAATCACTAAAACATGCTCAAACACACATGGCAAGATTGCAAATAATAACAGTTCAGACTTTGCAGAAAATAACATCAGGTTGCAAAGTTTAGAGCTATCAAACGACATGTTACAGGAACTTATCATGGAAAAAAAGGCATGGCATGAATCTACTAAACTCATAGATCAAAAGTCCCTTACTGACCATGAGCCAAAAAGGATCATAAGATATGATGGCACCCACGTAAACATAGCAAGTTTCGTTAACAGATTCAACAAACAGGGCATGGCAGGAACAACGATAAGTAGGCATGTTGGTGAGCTTGTAACACTCACCATAGAGCAATAAATGGCATGACAAGGCACCCAACAGTAAGAAGACATGTTTATGAAGCTAAGCATGGCAATAGCAAGTTCATAGGGTACATGGAACACTAGCAACAATCATGGCAACAACTGAACTTAATGTTAACAGGCTGACAGCAACATTATATAGCAACTTTGGAGCAAGATTACAACAAGCTACAACAGGCTATAAATGCAACTAGGGACATGAATGGATAGAGCATGACATGTATAACAAAACACCCTTAGTGAACATCTCCAGATTATGCATAGAATGATTTGTAGAAGCAGGTTTACATAGCATCACCAAATAACAGATTCAGCCTAGCAAAACAGCAACATCGAGTACACTACTTAACAAGCTTGATTCACTCACCACAAGTCATTGCATGACAAGATAAGCATAGCATCAGCAAGAAGACATGTTTATGAAACAATCCAAGGCAAGAACAAGTTCATAGAATGCAAGGACCAACTACAACAACCTTGGCAAAATTGAAATACATGTAAATAATCTGCCAGGAAACATTTTGAAGCAAAAGTAGAGCACTAAAATGACATGCTAGACTACTCCATAATTGCAACCAGGGGCACGGATGGATAGACAATAACCATATGTTCAAAACATCCTTACTGAAGTATCTCAAAATATGCATGGATCTCTCTGTAGCAACATGTTTACATGGCATAAAAATAACAGCAGAACAGGGACTGAAATCAGCAATATCACGAAGTCTAGTTTGCATGCCTGTGCTAGTCACCATATTGATCACAAAAATACATGGTAAGCACCTCTGTAAAGAAGACATGGCATAGTTCGATACACATGTAGACATCAACCTCATAGGATGCACACATCAATCATGGCAAAAATGACAAAAGAGCAAGTTCTGTTAAGAAACAGGAACTAACATTATGAAGCATTCTTGCAACGATGATTCAGGCATCAAGATGATCTCAAATGAACATGATGCAATGGAATGAAATAAAGTACTCGTTGAGGCAAACAATTTGACATATTACACGCACAAAATGGAGCTACGGATGCAGAGATACGATGCGATGAACATGGCATGATAATGTAAATATTTCGGGGACTTAGTGAAAATTGGACCTCGGGGGAGTGGACGGAGGGGTTCCGGGACGGAGCGGGGCCGTTTGGATCAGATCTCGGTGGATCTCATCCACCTTGCAGGTTCCGGGCCGGATCTCGCCGGATCTGGCTGGAGTTCTCGCCGGAGACGGCCGGGACGGCGGCCGGAGAGGACGGGGAAGGCCGAGGCGACACCGGAGAGGTCGGGGACGTGGGAGGCGGCCGACGCCGGAGGAGCTGCGGAGCTCCGGTGGTGGGCACGGGATCCGGCGGCGCGGAGCTCGGACGAGCGCGCGTGGATCCAGGGCGGCACGGGCTGGAGCCACGGGCGGAGGCGACAGCCGTGGTGGCGGGCGGCGGCGGCCCAGGCCGGCGTCGCATCGGGCGGCGAGGCACCGGGCCGGAGGCGTGGAACGGTGAGGCGGCGGGGCTGGAGGGAGCTGGCGGCGGAGGCGGGCACGGCGGCGCTCGGGCGCGCGGTCGCCGGCGGGAGGCACGAGGCGGCGGGGCACCCGAGCGGCGGCGGCGGGGCGCTCGGGCCCGCGGGGCGCGGCGGCGGGCGCGGTCGGGCTCGCACGGGCCCGCGATGGGCTCGGCGGGCCACGGCCGCGGGGACAATGGTGGCCGACAGGTGGCGGGCTCGGATTGGGCGCGGCGGCGGGGCGGACATGTCCGGGCGGCGGGTGGACGTGTCCGTCGGCGGAGGGAGGAAGAGGACTAGGGTTAGACCGGGATTTCGGGGGAGATGCACATATTTATAGTTTCTGGGAGCTAGGAGAGTCCAAATGAGGAGTGGTTTTCGGCCACGCGATCGAGATCGAACGACGGAGATCATGGAGGGGGTTAGGTTGGGTTTTGGGCCACTTTGGAGGGGTGTTGGGATGCAACACACACGAGGCCTTTTCAGTCCCTCGGTTAACCATTGGAGTATCAAACGGACTCCAAATGGCACGAAACTTGACAGGAGGTCTACCGGTGCTATACCAAGGCCACTTGGCAAGCCTCGGTCCATTCCGAGAACGTTTAACACCCACTCACGAAAAGAGAGAAGAGGGGGACGCCGGAGGACATAGGAGCGCCGGATTGCAAAACGGACAACGGAGAAAATGCTCGGATGCATGAGACGAACACGTATGCAAAATGAGATGCACATGATGACATGATAAAATATAACACGCAAGCAAATGACATCGCAACGACGGTGAATAACTGGCAAACACCTGGCGCATCGGATCCGGGGCGTTACAGCCTTGAGCTCTTTGATTTCCTCTACATGGTTAGTCTCAACACAAGTACTAGAGGAAGTATAAGCTTCATCGTTAGAGCAACAAGGCAAGGAAAGCAATTCATCACAAGATGTACCAACATTGTGAGTAGATGAATTACAAGGACTAGCACATGGCAATATACTATGTTGACTAGAAGTAGTGCTAGTATTCACATGAGGCTCACTGGATGTTACCTTAGCAATCATGGCCTCATGAGCTATCTTTAGCACACTATGGGATACTAGAAGATCATCATGAGAGCTTGAGAGCTTTTCATGACTTTCTTCCAATTTCCCATAATTGCTAGATAGCACGTCAAGTTGAGCCCGTAGCTGAACATTCTCCTTCAAAATGGATGCTTCACAAGTAATAGAATTAGTAGCACAAGCATAATCATTAACAACAAGAGGAGAAGGCAACTTGGCAAGATCTTTTAAATAAGAAGCTTCAAGTTGGGCATGAGACTCGGTGAGTTTGATGAGCTCACCCTTGATGACCCTTGAGCCATTTTCGAGGTGCTCAAAATCCTCAAGGAGTCTAGCATGAGAAACTTCAAGCTTAGCATTTTTAGTTTTGAAATCATTGGGTACCTCAAGAGCTCTATCATGAGATTCCCTCACTCTAGATAGTTCTAGAGCAAAAGTCTCCTCAAGAGATTCGGAGGTGGTTTGTTCATGTTCAAGAGCTTGAGATAGCTCCGCGAGCTCATTTGCGTAATCACGCCCATGAGCTTCCATTTTCTCAATGGTGGCCTCATGCTCCTCTAGATGAGATTCCAACTCCTCAATGTATTTCTTGCCATCAATGGCAATGGACATTATTTCCATGAAGTTGGAACGAGCAATTTTATTTTTATGAAGAGCTTTAAAAATCATTTCCCCCTTAGTTTTTAAGGAGGCAACATTATCATTCTCTTCATCATTATCCTCATCATGATTAGCATCAACATCATCATCAAGAGACATATTGGGGTACAAAGTAGGAGATACCTTTGACGCCTTAGCCATAAGGCAAAAAGCAATAGATTATGATGTAGGATCCCTTGAGGCACCATTAAACACCACATCTTGTTCCATGGAGTGTTCGGTTTCCTCTACATTGTTAGCACAACAATTCGAGGAAATAGATGCATTTTTATCATGGCAACAAGACATAGCAAGCATATCATCATGAGATTTAGTCAAGCAATTTCTACATGATATGCAAGGACTATCAACACAAGCATGTGAAACATTTGGAGTGCTCGAAGTGTTAAAGCCCAAAGAAGGAGCATTGCAGTAATATAGTGATGAAGGATCATCCACAATAAGCATACTATCATCATTGCAAAGACCAAGACTACTCACCATATCATTACCTTGTGGCAAACCACATGTAGGTGAAGTAGAAGAAGTTGAGAAGACTATACGACCGGAGGTGGAGGGGGAACAATCATCCCCACAAATATTGGACACACCATATATATCTTGAAGCTTTGTCCACAACTCATGAGCATCCCGGAACGGCATGAGTTGAAAAATAACTACATTGGTCAAAGCATCAAAAAGCACATTAGAAGCTTGAGCATTGAGATAAGAGTTTTTCTCATCCTCTAAAGATAATCTTTGGGGATCCTTTGGAGGAGAAAAACCCATATCTACAATCCGCTCTAAATTTGGGTCCATGACCCTAAAGAGATTAAGCATGCGAATTACCCAAACATCAAAATTTGTGCCATCGAAACTAAGAGTGTCAGAGAATCCTAATCCCCTAGTCGACATCATTACTCTCTAGGCGGTTAAGCCTAACAAAGAGAGACGAGGCTCTGATACCAATTGAAAGATCGTGGATGTCGCCTAGAGGGGGGGGGGGTGAACAGGCATTTTAAAATAATTACGGTTTAGGCTTGAACAAATGCGGAATAAACCTAGCAGTTAATTTGTCAAGCACAAAACCTAAAACAACTAGGCTCACCTATGTGCACCAACAACTTATGCTAAGCAATATAAGCAACTATGTGATAGCAAGATATATGACAAAGAACAATATGGCTATCACAAAGTAAAGTGCATAAGTAAAGGGCTCGGGTAAGAGATAACCGAGGCACGCGGAGACGACGATGTATCCCGAAGTTCACACCCTTGCGGATGCTAATCTCCGTTTGGAGCGGTGTGGAGGCACAATGCTCCCCAAGAAGCCACTAGGGCCACCGTAATCTCCTCACGCCCTCGCACAATTAAAGATGCCGTGATTCCACTAAGGGACCCTTGAGGGCGGTCACCGAACCCGTACAAATGACAACCCTTGGGGGAGGTCACCGGACCCGTACACTTTGGCAACCCTTGGGGGCGGTCACCGGTACCCGTCAAATTGCTCGGGGCGATCTCCACAACCTAATTGGAGACCCCGACGCTTGCCCGGAGCTTTACACCACAATGATTGAGCTCCGGACACCACCAATCGTCTAGGGCACCAAGGCACCCAAGAGGAACAAGCTCTAGGTTGCCCAAACACCCAAGAGTAATAAGCTTCTCAAACTTCACTTCCACGTATCACCGTGAAGAACTCAAACCGATGCACCAAATGCAATGGCAAGGGCACACGGAGTACCCAAGTCCTTCTCTCCCAAATCCCACTAAAGCAACTAATGCTAGGGAGGAAAATGAGAGGAAGAACGAAAGAAGAACACGAATAACTCCAAGATCTAGATCCAAGGGGTTCCCCTCACTTAGAGGAGAAAGTGATTGGTGGAAACATGGATCTAGATCTCCTTTCTCTTTTCCCTCAAGAACTAGCAAGAATCATTGGAGGGATTGAGAGTTAGCAAGCTCGAAGAAAGTCAACAGTGGGGGAAGAACACGAGCTCAAAGGATTAGGTTCATTGGGGAAGAAGACCCCCTTTTATAGGACCTCCCGAATCCAACCGTTATGTGCTCAGGTCGTGCACAAGCGGTACTACCGCTTGGAGGAGCGGTACTACTGCTTAGCACGGCCAAAACAGCCCAAACGAGAGAGAAAACACGAGATTTTGGTCCGGGGCGGTACTACCGCTTAGGAGCCACGGTAGTACTGCTCTGGAGCGGTACTACCGCTTAGGAGCAGCGGTAGTACCGCTCTGGAGCGGTAGTAAAAAATTACATCCGCTCTAGTCGCCGTAGTACCGCTGCAGCCTTTACCAAAACAGCCACAACTTTTGCAAACGGACTCCGAATTCAACGAAACCAAGTTTGTTGGAAAGCTAACGACATGGGCTAACACAATATTGATAGAAATATCAAGAATAAGCAAATTAGAAAAGTCCCATAAGAAAATGGTGAGAACCCTTCATCGGATAAGACCGGTAAAACCTCCAACACCGAAAACATCATAGAAGACGCATGCGAGCTCCGTTTTTGATGAAATCAAGCTTGTCATCAAGATGACCATAAGCTCTAAGACTCACAAAGATAACCAAACAAGAACCAAGAAACATGATGCAAGGATGCAATGGTTTGAGCTCTCTACTAACGATACAATCAAGCTACCAACTTGAGAGCCCCCTTGATAGTACGGCAAACGATCCTATAACTCGGTCTCCCAACTACCACCACAAGACCGGTAAAATAGAAAACCTATCAAGGGAAAACCTTTGCCTTGCACATGGTCCACTTGAGATAGATGAAGACGATCTTGACTCCCTCAAGTTGGACCACCTTTCTTGATTGCGTTGGCTCGATGAAGACTAGATGATTGCTCCCCCATAGTTCACTATGGGTGAGCCACTCTTCGGCACATCTTCACAAGTCCATTGACACCACAATGGATGGAAAGATTCAAGCACTTGATCTCTTCGTGATGCTCCACTTGAACTTGCACACGGCAATCTTGATGACGATCACCACTTGATGTCATCCTTTCCATGGGTTGTATGATATCTTCCTCTTGACGCAAGCCCATGGATACGTACCTAACCCCACATACAAATCTCACATAGACCATGGTTAGTACATGAAGTGTAATGGACAATGCTTACCATACCATGGGATCACTTGATCCCTCTTGGTACATCTTCTACGCTTTGTGAGTTGATCAACTTGATTCACTCTTGACTTAGTATTGATCAACCTTGAATCTTTGCAACTCTATTCATTTGGATGATGTCTTGAAGGTAAACATGAATGATCACACAACCTTCTTCTTCAAGACATGCTTGCAATAAGCTCAACACTCGCATGACCAATCTTTGGATAATTCCTTAATAGCACCTTGGTCAACTCAAAAACTCCTTGAAACCAACACATGGACTTCAAGAAAAACCTATGGACAAATCCTTCAAATACAACTCAAGACAACCATTAGTCCATAGAGATTGTCATCAATTACCAAAACCAAACATGGGGGCACCGCATGTTCTTTCACTAGGTATGATGATACCGACAATCGAATCTCAGGCAAGTAACATACTGATGACAAAGGGAACAATGTATGTTGTTATGTAGTTTGACCGATAAAGATCTTCGTACAATATGTAGGAGCCAATATGAGCATCCAGGTTCCGCTATTGGTTATTAACCGGAGATGAGTCTCAGTCATGTCTACATAGTTCTCGAACTCGTAGGGTCCGCATGCTTAACGTTCGATGAAGATATGTATTATGAGTTATGTGTTTTTGATGACCGAACTTTGTTTGGAGTCCCGGATGAGATCACAGACATGACGAGGAGTCTCGAAATGGTCGAGACATAAAGATTGGTATATTGGACCATGTTATTCGGACACCAGAAGAGTTCCGGAAAGTTTCGGGTAAAACTGGAGTGCCGGAGGGGTTACCGGAACCCCCCGGGGAACTAATGGGCCACCATGGGCCTTAGTGGAGAGAGAGGAGGGCGTCCAGGGCAGCCCCCCTTGGAGTCTGAATAGGACAAGGGAAGCGGGGGCGGCGCCCCCCCTTTCCTACTCCCTCTCCCTTTCCTTCCTTCCCCCTCTCTCCCTTGCGGTGGAATTCTACTAGGACTAGTAGTCCTAGTAGGACTCCTCTCTTGGGGTGTGCCCTAGGGGTCGGCCGGCCTCCCCCTTGCTCCTTTATATACGGGGACAGGGGGGCACCCTAGAACACACAAGTTTCTCTTAACCGTGTGCAGTGCCCCCCTCCACAGTTACGCACCTCGGTCGTACCATCGTAGTGCTTAGGCGAAGCCCTACGCCGGTAACGTCATCATCACCATCGCCACGCCATCGTGCTGACAGAACTCACCCTCGTCGTCAACTAGATCAAGAGCACGAGGGACGTCATCGAGCTGAATGTGTGCTGAACACGGAGGTGTTGTACGTTCTGTACTTGATCGGTTGGATCATGAAGAAGTTTGACTACATCAACCACGTTATTGAAACGCTGCCGCTTTCGGTCTACGAGGGTACATGGACACACTCTCCCCTCTCATTTCTATGCATCACCTAGATAGATCTTGTGTGATCATAGGAAAATTTTGAAATTACCGCGTTCCCCAACAGTGGTATCAGACCCAGGTCTATGCGTAGATGTTATATGCACGAGTAGAACACAAAGAGTTGTGGGCGATAATATTCATACTGCTTACCACCAACGTCTTACTTTGATTCGCCGGTATTGTTGGATGGAGCGGCCCAGACCGACATTACATGAGCGCATTCATGAGACTGGTTCTACCGATGTGCTTTTGCACATAGGTGGCTGGCGGGTGTCTGTTTCTCCAACTTTAGTTGAATCGAGTTTGACTATGGCTGGTCCTTGTTGAAGGTTAAAACAACACACTTGATGAAAACTCATTGTGGTTTTGATGCATATGCAAGAACGGTTCTTGCTAGAAGCCCGTAGCAGCCACGTAAAACTTGCAACAACAAAGTAGAGGACGTCTAACTTGTTTTTGCAGGGCTTGCTGTGATGTGATATGGTCAAGACATGATGTGATATAAATTGTTGTATGAGATGATCATGTTTTGTAACAAAGTTATCGGCAACTGGCAGGAGCCATATGGTTGTCGCTTTATTGTATGCAATGCAATTGCCATGCAATTGTTTTACTTTATCACTAAGCGGTAGCGATAGTCGTAGAAGCAATAGTTGGCGAGACGACAACGATGCTACAATGGAGATCAAGGTGTCACGCTGATGACGATGGAGATCATGAAGATGCTTCGGTGATGGAGTTCATGAGCACAAGATGATGATGGCCATATCATCTCACATATTTTGATTGCATGTGATGTTTATCTTTTATGCATCTTATTTTGCTTAGCACGATGGTGGCATTATAAGATGATCCCTTACTAAATTTCAGGTATAAGTGTTCTATCTGAGTATGCACCGTTGCTATAGTTCGTCGTCCAAGACACCACGTGATGATCGGGTGTGATAATCTCTACATTCGCATACAACAGGTGCAAGCTAGTTTTTGCACACACGGAATACTCGGGTTAAACTTGACGAGCCTAGCATGTGTAGATATGGCCTCGGAACACTGAGACCGAAAGGTCGAACGTGAATCATAAAGTAGATATGATCAACATAGTAATGTTCATCATTGAAAACTACTCCATCTCACGTGATGATCGGACATGGTTTAGTTGATTTGGATCACATGATCATTTAGATGACTAGAGGGATGTTTATCTAAGTGGGAGTTCTTAACTAATATGATTAATTGAACTTTAATTTATCATGAACTTAGTCCTGATAGTTATTTTGCATGTCTATATTATTGTAGATCAATGGCCCGTGCTACCATTGCTTTGAATTTTAATGTGTTCCTAGAGAAAGCTAAGTTGAAAGATGATGGCAGCAACTACACGGACTGGGTCCATAACTTGAGGATTATCCTCATTGCTGCATAGAAGAATTACATCCTGGAAGCACCGTTGGGTGCCAGGCCTGCTGCAGATGCTACTGATGACGTTAAGAATGTCTGGCAGAGAAAAGCTGATGACTACTCGATAGTTCAGCGTGCCATGCTTTACGGCTTAGAATCGGGACTTCACAGACGTTTTGAACTTCATGGAGCATATGAGATGTTCCAAGAGTTGAAGTTAATATTTCAAGCAAATGCCCGAGTTGAGAGATATGAAATCTCCAACAAGTTCTACAGCTGCAAAATGGAGGAGAATAGTTCTGTCAGTGAACACATACTCAGAATGTCTGGGTACCATAACCACTTGACTCAGCTAGGAGTTAATCTTCCTGATGATAGTGTCATTGACAGAGTTCTTCAATCACTGCCACCAAGCTATAAAAGTTTTGTGATGAACTATAATACGCAAGGGATGAACAAGACTATTCCCGAGCTCTTCGCGACGCTAAAAGCTGCGGAGGTAGAAATCAAGAAGGAGCATCAAGTGTTGATGGTCAACAAGACCACTAGTTTCAAGAAAAAGGGCAAAGGGAAGAAGGGAAACTTCAAGAAGAACAACAAGAAAGTTGATGCTCAGGAGAAGAAACCCAAGTCTGGACCTAAGCCTGAAACTGAGTGCTTCTACTGCAAAGGGACTGGTCACTGGAAGCGGAACTGCCCGATGTATTTGGCGGATAAGAAGGATGACAAAGTGAAAGGTATATTTGATATACATGTTATTGATGTGTACTCCCTTCGTCCGAAAATACTTGTCATCAAAATGGGTAAAAAGAGATGTATCTAGAACTAAAATACATCTAGATACATCCCCTTTTATCTAGTTTGATGACAAGTATTTCCGGACGGAGGGAGTACCTTACTAATGCTCGTAGTAGCGCTTGTGTATTTGATACTGGTTCTGTTGCTCTTATTTGCAACTCGAAATAGGGGCTACGGATTAAACGAAGATTGGCTAAGGACGAGGTGACAATGCGCGTGGGAAATGGTTCCAAGGTCGATGAGGGAGTCCTGGATTAGGGGGTATCCGGATGGCCGGACTATGACCTTTGGCCGGACTCCCGGACTATGAAGATACAAGATTGAAGACTTCGTCCCGTGTCTGGATCGACTTTCCTTGGCGTGGAAGGCAAGCTTGGCGATACGATATGAAGATCTCCTCCCATTGTAACCGACTCTGTGTAACCCTAGCCCTCTCCGGTGTCTATATAAACCGGAGAGTTTTAGTTCGTAGGACGAACAACAATCATACCGTAGGCTAGCTTCTAGGCTTTAGCCTCTTTGATATCGTGGTAGATCAACTCTTGTACTACCCATATCATCAATATTAATCAAGCAGGAGTAGGGTTTTACCTCCACCGAGAGGGCCCGAACCTGGGTAAAAACATCGTGTCCCTTGTCTCCTGTTACCATCCGCCTAGACGCACAGTTCGGGACCCCCTACCCAAGATCCGCCGGTTTTGACACCGATATTGGTGCTTTCATTGAGAGTTCCTCTGTGTCGTCACCTTTAGGCCCGATGGCTTCTTCGATCGTCAACCACGATGCGGTCCAGGGTGAGACTTTTCTCCCCGGACAGATCTTCATATTCGGCGGCTTTGCACTGCGGGCCAACTCGCTTGGCCATCTGGAGCAGATCGAAAGCTACGCCCCTGGCCATCAGGTCAGGTTTGGAAGCTTAAACTACACGGCCGACATCCGCCGGGACTTGATCTTTGACGGATTCGAGCCACGGACGAGCGTGCCGCACTGTCCCGATGGGCATGATCTAACTCTGCCGCCGGACAGCGCCCAGAGTGCTGCTCAGGTGTCCGCTCCGACCATTAGCTCGGAGCCGACTGTGCTAGCCGGGGATGGACGGTTGGACGCCGCCCCGGGAGCCGCAATCTCTACGGCGATAGAGCCAAATACCAGCCTAGTCCTTTGCAAGGCCCATGACTCCAAGGTGCCGGACTCCGTTCCAGACTCCCAATCTTCTGCACCCCTTCCGATTGAACCCGATTGGGCTCCGATCATGGAGTTCACCGCCGCGGACGTCTTTCAGCACTCACCCTTTGGCGATATCCTGAACTCCCTAAAGTCTCTCTCTTTGTCAGGAGAGCCCTGGCCGGACTATGGTCAGCAGGGTTGGGATGCGGACGATGAAGAAATTCCAAACCCACCCACCACCCACTTTGTAGCCACTGTCGACGATCTAACTGACATGCTCGACTTTGACTCCGAAGACATCGATGGTATGGACGCCGATGAAGGACACGACCAAGAACCAGCACCCATAGGGCATTGGAAGGCCACCTCGTCATATGAGATATACATGGTGGACACCCCCAAAGCAGGGGATGGCGATGAAAAAGCGGAGGATGACCCCTCCAAGAAGCAACCCAAGCGCCGACGTTAGCGGCACCGCTCTAAATCCCGCCAAAGCAAGAACGGCGAATCCGGTGCCGAGGACGTCAACACCCCGGACAGTGCCGAAGACATCCCCCTCCAGCAGGATTCAGCGCAGGAGGACGAAGGAGCCAACCCTCATGAGAGAGCGGCCGACAGAGAGGTCGAGGACGACAATTATATGCCTCCCTCCGAAGACGAGGCAAGCCTCGACGACGACGAATTCGTCGTGCCAGAGGATCCCGTCGAACAAGAGTGTTTCAAACGCAGGCTTATGGCCACGGCAAGCAGCCTCAAGAAAAAACAGCAGCAACTTAGAGCTGACCAAGACCTGCTAGCCGACAGATGGACTGAAGTCTTGGCGGCCGAAGAGTATAAACTCGAACGCCCCTCCAAGAGTTACCCAAAGTGCAGGCTGCTACCCCAACTAGAGGAGGAAGCAACTAAACCTACATCACCAGCGTACGATGCGCCCGATCGGCCACCCCGTGGCCGTGACAGAGAGGCCCTTTGGCCTTCAATCCAAGCCGCACCCCGGCGCCGCTCCAAGAATACCAGAGCACGGGGAAACGCAACAGACCTGCGAGACATATTGGAGGATAAGGCAAGGCAAACAAGATCGATCTACGGATCGCACGGGCGCCCCACATCACGTGATGATAACCGTCACACCGGATATGATATATACGGCCAGGCCGAATACAACAGACCAAGCTCAGCCGAGCTGCGTCGTGATATAGCCCAGTACAGGGGCGCCGCACACCCACTATGCTTCACAGACGAAGTAATGGATCATCAAATCCCTGAGGGTTTTAAACCCATAAGCATCAAATCATACGATGGCACAACTGATCCCGCGGTATGGATCGAGGATTATCTCCTTCATATCCACATGGCCCGTGGTGATGATCTACACGCCATCAAATACCTCTCGCTCAAGCTTAAAGGACCAGCTCGACATTGGCTTAACAGCCTGCCAGCAGAGTCAATTAGTTGCTGGGAGGACCTGGAATCCGCATTCCTTGACAACTTCCAGGGCACTTATTTGCGACCACCAGACGCCGATGTCCTAACCCACATAATCCAGCAGCCAGAGGAATCGGCCAGGCAATTCTGGACACGGTTCCTAACCAAGAAAAATCAAATAGTCGATTGTCCGGATGCCGAGGCCCTTGCAACCTTCAGGCACAACATCCGAGACGAATGGCTTGCCCGGCACCTAGGACAGGAAAAGCTGAAATCTATGGCAGCCCTCACGACACTCATGACCCGCTTCTGCGCGGGCGAAGACAGCTGGCTAGCTCGTAGCAATAACATAACCAAGAGCCCTAGCAATTCGGATACCAAGGACAACAATGGCAGGTCACGTCGCAACAAGCACAAGCGCCGCATTAACGCCGACAATACTGAGGATACGACAGTCAATGCCGGATTCAGAGGCTCTAAACCCGGTCAGCGGAAGAAGCCATTCAAAAGAAACCCTCCGGGTCCATCCAGCTTAGACCGGATACTCGATCGCTCGTGCCAGATACACGCACCCCCGAACAACCAGCCAACCACACCAACAGGGATTGTTGGGTGTTCAAGCAGGCAGGCAAGTTAAGTGCCGAAACCAGAGACAAGGGGCTGCGTAGCGATGATGAGGAGGAGCCCCGGCCGCCGAACAATAGAGGACAGAAGGGATTCCCCCCGCAAGTGAGGATGGTGAACATGATATACGCAACCCACATCCCCAAAAGGGAGCGGAAGCGTGCTCTCAAGGACGTCTATGCATTGGAGCCAGTCGCCCCAAAGTTCAACCCATGGTCCTCCTGCCCAATCACTTTTGATCGAAGGGACCACCCCACCAGCATCCGTCACGGCGGATTCGCCGCATTGGTCCTAGACCCAATCATTGACGGATTTCACCTCACCAGAGTCCTCATGGACGGTGGCAGCAACCTGAACATGCTTTATCAGGATACAATGCGAAAAATGGGTATAGATCCCTCAAGGATTAAACCCACAAAGACAACCTTTAAAGGCATCATACCAGGTGTAGAAGCCAGCTGTACAGGCTCGGTTACGCTCGAAGTGGTCTTCGGATCACCGGATAATTTCCAAAGCGAAGAGTTAATCTTCGACATAGTCCCATTCCGCAGTGGCTATCACGCCCTGCTCGGACGAACCGCATTTGCAAAATTCAATGCGGTGCCGCACTACGCATATCTCAAGCTCAAGATGCCAGGCCCTCGCGGAGTGATCACGGTAAATGGAAACACCGAACGCTCTCTCCGAACGGAGGAGCACACGGCGGCCCTGGCGGCGGAAGTACAGAGCAGCCTCTCAAGACAACTCCCCAATCCGGGTGTTAAGCGTCCGGACAACATCAAGCGCGCCCGAAGCAACCTACAACAAAGCGGACTGGCGCATTCCGAGCAAGCATAGCAGCGCGGCACCAACCCCAGCCCTCGCCAGAAGGTGATAAAGGTACCACACGTACATAATTACGCTTTGAAAATACCATGGGCATAAGGGGAGGGGCACAACTACGACACACCCAGAATGCGGCTCAACCGCACTTAGGGGCTCCCTATTCTGCCGTTTCTTTTTTTATATACTTTCAGGACTCAACTAGTCGGAGGGCCTGTCCGGCAATACACTCGCCGAACACACGATGCAACAGGCAAGGCAAGAACAAGCCACGTCGAATGTCCAGGTGGTCTCTATAACGAGTTAAATACCTGTTTTTACTTAAAGTCCCGCAGCTTGCCCCTGGAGGGGGACATGTCAAATAATCCCACCTCTTGCTTATCGCACTATTTGTATCGTTCTGCTTTCATAGCAGCCCTTTTTAATAAACAAGACATAGCTCTTATCTATTATTGTATTCATCTATTTTTATACCACATATGTTCAGTCATGACATTATGCAACCGTACACTTTGGTACGACCAATACACCAGGGGCTTAAGCACCCCATAACGTGGTGTGAGAAGACCGAACACTCTTCTAAGTGCGGCACCCCGAACTTATAGCACTATATGCATCGGCTCCGAATCATGTCTTGGGTCAATAGTTGGGTTTGCCCGGCTCCCATGGTTTGGTACCTTACGTTCTGCAATGTTGGCTAAGGTAGCGCTGGGAGAACTACTGCGATTGTGCCCCAGTTGAGCTGGGTTAACACCTCAGTAGAGAAAGCTAAAACTGACTGTCATGATAGTGCGAGAGACCGGTCGCTGTTCGCGAGGTTTTTCGAGTCCGTAAAGACTTATGCCGCTTAGAGCGAGGAGCCGGATTTATCTGGCCTAGGCGTGGATAGCGCCCCGAACTCGGTCTTCCGAATACTAGGGGCTTCGCCGAAATTTAAAATTATAGAATTCTATGGCTAAGTGAGAGTGATAAAGCATTATAAGTCCGATGGCCTGGTTCGTTGTGCTGAGCGCCTCCCTAGATGGACCCAAGAATGGGAACAAGAGCGCTCAGGTTTATCCCGAACACCCCAGCACTCGTGGCATGGGGGTAGAAGCCGACGACTTGCATCTCTCAGATTTGATAAACGGCCGCACAGAAGGTAATATTTTAAATTAACAAAGCGTTGCTTAACGCATATGAACAAAGTTTTCAGCGTACAGGATAACAGATGCGAGTCTACTCAAAAATTACATCTTTGGAGCATTCACCCGCTATAAGGCGGGCACCCTTCAGGACGCCCTTATAATACATCTCGGGCGTGCGATACTCCTTGCCCGGCGGTGGCGCGTCCGTCAAAAGCTTCTCCGCGTCCAGCTTGCCCCAGTGCACTTTAGCACGGGCGAGGGCCCGACGGGCACCTTCAATACAGACGGAGCGCTTGATGACCTCAATCCACGGACACGCGTCCACCAGCCGCCGCACCAGACCGAAGTAGCTCCCAGGCATGGCTTCCCTAGGCCACAGCCGAACTATGAGGCCCTTCATGGCCTGTTCGGCCACCTTGTGGAGCTCGACCAGCTGCTTCAGCTGGTCGCTCAGGGGCACCGGATGTTCGGCCTCAGCATACTGAGACCAGAACACCTTTTCCGTCGAGCTCCCCTCCTCGGCTTGGTAGAACGCGGCAGCATCAGACACACTACGGGGCAGATCGGCGAACGCTCCTAGAGAGCTCCGGATTCGGGTAAGTAACAGATAATTTACTTTTATATTCTTGCTTTGCATAAAGAATGCCTTACCCGCCACTATCTTCTTCATCGCCTCGATCTCCTGGAGGGCCTTCTGGGCTTCGGCCTTAGCGGTCTTGGCACTCTCAAGAGCCAATGCGACCTCAGACTCTCGAGTCTTCGAGTCACGCTCCAAACTCTCATGTTTTTCCACGAGAGCCTGGAGCTCTTGCCGCACCTCCGCCACCCACGCCTCCTACTTCTCTTGCTCGGTGCGTTCCAAGGCCGCCCTGTTTTTGGCCTTGGACACCGCTTCCTTCAGGGTCGCCACCTCGGCCGTGGCCCCTACAACATTTACGTTGGTCCTGTCATTATTTGCAATCAAGTATTTCTATATACATTCACATACGGTATTACATACCCTCCTTGTCCTCGAGCTGCTTCTTGGCACGGCCGAGCTCGTTCTCGGACCGCTCGAGGCTCTCCTTCAATGCATTAACCTCCGTAGTCAGTGCGGCAGAGGTCAGCAGTGCAGCCTGCATTCCCATATTGACATATTTATGTTAGACTCCCGCGTATATCTTTTTAGATCCTCAGCTCGGCTTTTCTTTCCGAACACCAAACTGAGCATCAGGGGCTACTGTCTATGCGGTAACATTTTTATATGTTTTGAATACATACCTCAAAGCCTGTTAACAGGCTTGTACAGGCTTCTGTCAGCCCGCTCTTGGCGGACTGAACCTTTTGAATCACCGCACTCATAACAGTGCGGTGCTCCTCTTCGATGGAGGCGCCGTTAAGCGCCTCCAATAAATCGTCCGGTGCCTCCGGTTGGACGGAGGCCACCGGCGTAGTAGGCGTGCCCTTCTTGTGAAGGCGCTGCCTACCGGTCTCTAGAACCGTTGATGGTTCCGGAGCAGTGTCCGGCCCAGAGCCGGACTTGGATCCCTCCGGGGCTTTACCCCCTTTGGGCCTGGAGTCCGGGAGGTCGCCTTGCGGCGCCTTTAGGACCACCTCCCCCTGGTTTAGTTCCTTTCGGGACCCCACCTCGGCGTTGTCCATAGGAAGAGGGAAGGAGGCCGTCGAAAGTGAAGCGCTATTCACGTCCGACGAATCCAAGGAGCCGCTCGTCGAATCTCCGAGCTGAGCTTTGGGCGGACTGCATAATTGAATTCGGCGTTAGAGGATACCGAATAATACAGGAGCGCCAGAAGTTATTCGGGTATCCGGACACTTACGATTTTGCCAGGGGCTTGACCCTGGATGGCCATTCCTCCCCGCCGTCTTAGGCATCGGAGGCGTAGTCCGGCAGAAGGGTCTTCCCCTTCTTGGACCCTCCGGCCTCCCCAGTTGGGGCGGCCTTCCTTTTCTTTCCTCCCCCCGTTGGAGGGGGAGAGGCTTCTTCTTCTCTTCCTCCTCCTCGTCTTCAGAGGCGGAGGGTGCTTCGGGGTTGTCGGGCGATGAATCCGACACCACCAAGCGCCGGGAGCTCTTTCGAGTCCCCGTGGCCTTCTTCTTGGCCTTCTTCTCCGGCACCACGTGAGGTGCCGGAACCAGCAGCCCCGTCAATCGGGCGTCCGCTGGGTCTTCTGGTAAGGGCGCCGGACAGATAACCTGCCCGGACTTCTTCAGCCAGTCCTGTCAAAGGTAGGGGAGTTTAGATCCCGCATAGAGTCAGACTATGAAAGACAAGAGTCCCGTAAAGGGTAGAATAGCTTACCTCGTTGGCCTGACGCCGCGAGCTGAATCCGCGATCTTCGGTAGCGGATGCGGGGGCCTCGGCGCCCTTAAACAGCACCTTCCAGGCATCTTCGTACGTGGTGTCGAAGAGCCCGCTCAAGGTTTGGTGCTGTGCCGGATCAAACTCCCACAATTTGAAGGCCCGTTGTTGGCATGGGAGGATCCGGCGGATAAGCATGACCTGGACTACGTTGACGAGCTTGAGGTTCTTGTTCACCAGCTTTTGGACGCAGGTTTGGAGTCCGGTCAGCTCTTCCGAATCTCCCCACGTTATGCCCGTCTCTTTCCAGGAGGTGAGCCGTGTGGGAAAGCCGGATCGGAATTCGGGGGCCGCCGCCCATTTGGGGTCGCGCGGCTCGGTGATGTAGAACCACCCCGATTGCCACCCTTTTATTGTCTCCACAAAGGAGCCCTCGAGCCATAGGACGTTGGCCATCCGGCCCACCATGGCACCTCCGCACTCCGCTTGGCGGCCGCCCACTACTTTCGGCTTGACATTAAAAGTCTTCAGCCATAAGCCGAAGTGGGGCTGGATGCAGAGGAAAGCCTCGCACACGACGATAAACGCCGAGATGTTGAGGATGAAGTTCGGGGCCAGATCGTGGAAGTCCAGGCCATAGTAGAACATGAGCCCCCGGACGAACGGGTGAAGAGGAAAGCCCAGTCCGCGGAGGAAATGGGGGAGAAAAACAACCCTCTCATGGGGCCTAGGGGTGGGGATGAGTTGCCCCTCATCTGGAAGCCGGTGCGCGATGTCGTCAGACAAGTATCCGGCCTTCCTCAACTTTTTGATTTGCCCCTCCGTGACGGAGGAGGCCATCCATCTACCTCCCGCTCCGGACATGATTGGAGAAGGTTGAGGTGGGAAGTGCGGACTTGGGCGTTGGAGCTCGAGTGCGCAGGGATGGATAAGCAAAGGAGGAAGAAGGCGTAAATGGAAAGGGTAGATTCCTTATCCCCTTATATGGGCGGCCGAAACTACGAGCCCCCACCGGCCTAATAAAACTCGCTTATCTCCCAAGCGCCGCGGTTAATGGCGCGGTTGGGTTACCCACGCCCGTATTGATGAGAATCCCGGAATAAGGGGACATGATCTCTGCTTTGACAAGACGTGCCAAGGAAACCGCCTCGCTAAACGCGCTGAGGTGGAACAGTAAAACGATTCGAATAAAGGCTTGGCCGTGGCGTGATGTCACGCTGCGGAATACGTCAGCAGATTAGATTTGTGCAGATATTATTCTCTCTACGGTGGTATGTGGAACTTATTTTTGCAGAGCCGGACACTATCCTTGTGTTCAACATCTTCTATGAAGTATTCGGAGGAGGAACCCGCCTTGCAATGCCGAAGACAATTTGCGCCGGACTCGTCGTCATTGAAGCCTGGTTCAGGGGCTACTGAGGGAGTCCTGGATTAGGGGGTGTCCGGATGGCCGGACTATGACCTTTGGCCGGACTCCCGGACTATGAAGATACAAGATTGAAGACTTCGTCCCGTGTCCGGATGGGACTTTACTTGGCGTGGAAGGCAAGCTTGGCGATACGATATGAAGATCTCCTCCCATTGTAACCGACTCTGTGTAACCCTAGCCCTCTCCGGTGTCTATATAAACCGGAGAGTTTTAGTCCGTAGGACGAACAACAATCATACCATAGGCTAGCTTCTAGGGTTTAGCCTCTCTGATCTCGTGGTAGATCAACTCTTGTACTACCCATATCATCAATATTAATCAAGCAGGAGTAGGGTTTTACCTCCACCGAGAGGGCCCGAACTTGGGTAAAAACATCGTGTCCCTTGTCTCCTGTTACCATCCGCCTAGACGCATAGTTCGGGACCCCCTACCCGAGATCCGCCGGTTTTGACACCGACAGTCGATGTGATCGCTGTCGGCATGCTACCTCTACATCTACCTTTGGGATTAGTTTTAGACCTGAATAATTGTTATTTGGTACCAGGGTTGAGCATGCACATTATATGTAGATCTTGTTTCGTGCGAGACGGTTATTCATTTAAATCAAAGAATAATGGTTGTTCTATGTATATAAGTAATATCTTTTATGGTCATGCACCCTTGTTGAGTGGTCTATTTTTGTTGAATCTCGATCGTGATGATACACATATTCATAATATTGAAGCCAAAAGATGCAAAGTTGATAATGATAGTGCAACTTATTTGTGGCACTGCCGTTTGGGTCATATCGGTGTAAAGCGCGTGAAGAAACTCCATGCCGATGGACTTTTGGAATCACTTGGTGCTTGCGAACCGTACCTCATGGGCAAGATGACTAAAACTCCATTATCCGAAACAATGGAACGAGCTACTAACTTATTGGAAATAATACATACCGATGTATGCTGTCCAATGGGTGTTGGGGGGGCTTTCCTACTCCCTCTCCCTCTCCTTCCTTCCCCCTCTCTTCCTTGTGGTGGAATCTTACTAGGACTAGTAGTCCTAGTAGGACTCCTCTCTTGGGGCGTGCCCTAGGGGCCGACCGGCCTCCCCCTTGCTCCTTTATATACGGGGGCAGGGGGCACCCTAGAACACACAAGTTTCTCTTAACCGTGTGCGGTGCCCCCTCCATAGTTACACACCTCGACCATACCATCGTAGTGCTTTGGCGAAGCCATGCGCCGGTAACATTATCATCACCGTTGCCACGCCGTCGTGCTGACGGAACTCACCCTCGTCCTCAATTGGGTCAAGAGAACGAGGGACGTCATCGAATTGAATGTGTGCTGAACGCGGAGGTGCCATACGTTTGGTACTTGATTGGTTGGATCATGCAGAAGTTCGACTACATCAACCACGTTATTGAAACTCTTCCGCTTTCGGTCTACGAGGGTACGTGGACACACTCTCCCCTCTTGTTGCTATGCATCACCTAGATAGATCTTGCATGATCGTAGGAAAATTTTGAAATTACCGCGTTCCCCAGCACCGGCGCCACAACATCCCCTCTGCAACACCGCCACCTTCCATGTCGCCCGTTGAGGGAGTCCTGGATTAAGGGCTCCTTGGACAGCCGAACTATATACTTTAGCCGGACTGTTGGACTATGAAGATACAAGATAGAAGACTTCGTCCCGTGTCCGGATGGGACTCTCCTTTGCGTGGAAGGCAAGCTTGGCAATACGGATGTATATATTTCCTTCTCTGTAACCGACTCTGTGTAACCCTAACCCCCTTCGGTGTCTATATAAACCGGAGGGTTTAGTCCTTAGGACAAGGACAATCATAATCATAGGCTGGCTTCTAGGGTTAGCATCTTCGATCTCGTGGTAGATCAACTCTTGTAATACTCATATCATCAAGATCAATCAAGCAGGAAGTAGGGTATTAGCTCCATAGAGAGGGCCCGAACCTGGGCAAACATCGTGTCCCCCGCCTACGCTTACCATTAGCCTTAGACGCACAGTTCGGGACCCCCTACCCGAGATCCACCGGTTTTGACACCGACATTGGTGCTTTCATTGAGAGTTCCACTGTGTCATCATCATAAGTTCTGATGGCTCCTTTGATCATCTACAACAACGCGGTCCAGGGTGAGACTTTTCTCCCCGGGCAGATCTTTGTATTCGGCGGCTTCGCGCTGCAGGCCAACTCACTTGGCCATCTAGAGCAGATCGATAGCTATGCCCCTGGCCATCAGGTCAGGTTTGGAAGTTTGAATTACATCGCCGACATCCGCGGAGACTTGATCTTCGACGGATTCGAACCAATGACAGCCGCGCCCTGTAGCCACGATGAGCATGACTTAAATATGTCATCAGGCTATGCTTAGGAGACAGCACATGTGACTGTCCTGGCCCTAGATCCAGAAAAGATCGCTTCGTCTAGGGACGGGGGCTGGACCTCGCCACGGAAGCCGCATACTCTACGATGCTGGGCCGAACATAGATCTAACCTCTATTGAGGTGTGTGCTATCGGACCCTCGGACTCATCTCCGGATACAGGTCCCGAATCACATGTGTCCGCGCCCGTTGGTTGGGCGCCGACCTTGGAGTTCACCTTCGTGGATATCTTTCAACACTCGCCCTTGGGCGATGTGCTGAACTCATTAAAATCCCTCTCCTTGTCAGGAGACTCTTGGCTGAATTATGTTCGGCTTGAGTGGGAAGCAGACGATGAAGAATTTTGTCACCCACCCACCACCCACTTGATAGCCACCATCGACGACTTAACAGATATGCTTGACTTCGACTTTGAAGACATCGACGGTATGGACGACGATGCGGGAGAAGAAGAGGAACCACCGCTCACAGGGCGCTGGACAGCCACCTCATCATAGGACATTTACATGGTGGATACCCCCAAAGAAGACAACGGCGAGGAAAAAAAAGATGTAGGTGGGGACACCCCCCCCCCCCCGAGAAGCAGCCGAAGCGCCGACGTCAAAGGCGTCGCTCTAAACCATGCCATGGTAGAAACAGCAATACCGGCACAGGAGACAATAGCACTCCGGACAATGCCGAAGATAACGAGGACGACCCCACCCAGCCAGGTTCCGAACAAGACGGACGTGAGGACGGGCAAGCCAGCCCTGATGAACAGTCCACAAACGAAGACTCGGAGGACGACAATTATATGCCCCTCTCCGAGGATGAGGTGATCCTCGGCTACGACGAATTCACCGTGCCCGAGGATCCCGCTGAGCAGGAATGCTTCAAGCGACGGCTTATAGCCACGGCGAAAAGCTTGAAGAAGAAGAAGCAATAGCTTCGAGCTGATCAAAATCTGCTAGCTGATAGATGGAGTGAAGTCCTGGCAGCCGAGGAATACGGACTCGAGCGCCCAACTAAAAGTTACCCCATACGCAGGTTGCTACCTCAATTCGAGGATGAGGCATTAGAGCCCATACTACCTGATACGTCTCTGTCGTATCTATAATTTTTGATTGTTTGCCAATATTATTCAACTTTTATATACTTTTGGCAACTTTTTATACTATTTTTTGGGACTAACATATTGATCCAGTGCCCAGTGCCAGTTCCTGTCTGTTGCATGTTTTTGTTTCGCAGAAACCCAATATCAAACGGAGTCCAAACGGGATAAAAACGGACGGAGATTTTTTTTGGAATATTTATGATTTTCGGGAAGTAAAATCAACGCGAGATGGTGTCCGAGGTGGTCACGAGGTAGGGGGCGCGCCCTACCCCCCCAAGTGCGCCCCTGACCCTCGTGGTCCACCCGTAAGGTGGTTGACGCTCTTCTTTTGGCGCAAGAAAGCTAATTTTATGAGAAAGATCTGGGCGAAAGATTCACCCCAATCGGAGTTAGGGATCTCCAGATATAAAGGAAACGGTGAAGGGGTAGAACCAGAGAACACAGAAACAGAGAGATAGATCCAATCTCGGAGGGGCTCTCGCCCCTCCCAAGCCATGGGAGCCAAGGACCAAAGGGGAAATCCTTCTCCCATCTAGGGAGGAGGTCAAGCAAGAAGAAGAAGAAGGGGGGCCCTCTCCCCCTTGCTTCCGGTGGCACCGGAGCGCTGCCGGGGGCCATCATCATCACTGCGATCTTCACCAACAACTTCACCGCATTCATCACCAACTCTTCCTCCCTCTATGCAGCGGTGTAACCTCTCTCTTACCCTCTCTAATCTCTACTTAAACATGGTGCTCAACGCTATATATTATTCCCCAATGATGTATGGCTATCTTATGATGTTTGAGTAGATCCGTTTTGTCCTATGGGTTAATTGATGATCGTGATTGGTTTGGGTTGCATGTTTTATTATTGGTGTTGTCCTATGGTGCTCTCCGTGTCGCGCAAGCGTGAGGGATCCCCGCTGTAGGGTTTGCAATATGTTTATGATTTTCTTATGGTGGGTGGCGTGAGTGATAGAAGCACAGACCCGAGTAAGTAGGTTGTTTGCGTATGGGCTAAAGGGGACTTGATACTTTAATGCTATGGTTGGGTTTTACCTTAATGATCTTTAGTAGTTGCGGATGCTTGCTAGAGTTCCAATCATAAGTGCATATGATCCAAGTAGAGAAAGTATGTTAGCTTATGCCTCTCCCTCAAATAGAATTGCAACAATGATTACCGGTCTAGTTATCGATTGCCTTGGACAAATAACTTTCTCGTAACAAAAAGCTCTCTACTAAAACTAATTTAGTTGTGTCTTTATCTAAACAGCCCCAAGTTTATATTTACGTGTTCTTTATTATCTTGCAAACCTATCCAACAACACCTACAAAGTACTTCTAGTTTCATACTTGTTCTAGGTAAAGCGAACGTCAAGCGTGTGTAGAGTCGTATTAGTGGCCGATAGGACTTGAGAGAGTATTTGTTCTACCTTTAGCTCCTCGTTGGGTTCGACACTCTTACTTATCGAAAGAGGCTACAACTATCCCCTATACTTGTGGGTTATCAAGACCTTTTTCTGGTTGCGTTGCCGGGGAGTCATAGCGTGGGGTGAATATTCTCGTGTGTGCTTGTTTGCTTTATCACTAAGTAATTTTTATTTGCTGTTCTTAGTTGTTCTCTATCTTTAGTTATGGGTAGGAAACGCAAAATACCAAAAAAATTAGTTGTACCTACTGCTCCAATGGTTGAAGAACCACTCAAAATCTATCACACTACTGAAGCTTTTTACTTGGATCATCTTCGATCCCTATGTGCTCGTGCTGAAAGCCCCACTAGTTTAGTTGAGGGCAAATCTTTAGATGAGCATGCTTGTTATGTGCGACACCGTATATCTGAAAAAGGGAAACTATTATGGGGTCAAATTCAACGTTTACAATGCTATGCTTGGAATTTATGTTGGGAATATGATTTTACTTGTTGTTCTGAAAACCCTAAAAAACACCTTCCCTACCAATGTGAGTTTATTGATAATGGGATCTTATCTTCGTATGCTAAGGGTGTTTATAGTTACTATGATGTTTAACAAATTGAAGAATTTGTTGCTTTTAAGGGTGCTTTTGAAATTGCTACTTTGATTGAAAAGTATGATACTACTCTTTACAAATCTTAAAATTTTGCCATACTTGAATATTGCTATGAGAATTATGCTTCTAATGCCTATGTTAAACAATTTATTAAGGAGGTCTCCGTTGTCCAAGAAGGGACTAATATTTTGCAGGAAGCTATGGAAGAAGAAATTGATGAAATTGTGAGCTCATTGGATGAAAAATATGACGAGGAGACCGAAGAACAAAGGGAGGAAGAGCGGATTGATCACCCGTGCCCACCTTCTAATGAGAGTAACTCTTCAACTCATACATTGTTTAATTCCCCTTCGTGCTTACCGAAGGATGATTGCTATAATGATTGCTATGATGATTGTTATGATCCCTATGATTCTTTTGAAATATCCCCTTTTGATGATGCTTGCTATGCTTGTGGCCAAGATGCCAATATGAATGATTCTTATGGAGATGAACTTGCTATAGTTCCTTATGTTAAACATGAAATTTTTGCTATTGCACCCACACGTGATAGTCCTATTATCTTTTTGAATTCTCCCGATTATACTATATCGGAGAAGTTTGCACTTATTAAGGATTATATTGATGGGTTGCCTTTTACCATTGCACATGATGATTTTGATAAATATAATATGCATGTGCTTGCTGCTCCTACTTGCAATTATTATGAGGAACTCTATCTCCACCTCTCTATGTTTCCCATACTATGAAATTGCAAGAAACTGCTTATACTATGCATTGGCCTTTACTTGGTGTGCATGAATTGTTCTTTTATGACATGCCGATGCATAGGAAGAGAGTTAGACTTCATTGTTGCATGATATATGTTACTTTGTGCTCACTACTAAATTACAAATCATTGTTAATTAAAATTGGCTTTGATATACCTTGGGATCCGGGTGGATTCATTACTTGAGCACTAAATGCCTAGCTTAATGGCTTTAAAGAAAGCGCTGCCAGGGAGACAACTCGGAAGTTTTAGAGAGTCATTTATTTCTGTTGAGTGATTTTATATACTACCTCCGTTTCGGTGAATAAGTCATTCACGTAGTTCTAGGTTGACGATTTAACCATCTAAATATGTATTATATGTGACAAAAAATATATATTCAGAAACTACAACCTTGTAGAAATCTAGTGATATACTTTTCATGACATATAACATATATTTAATTCCTCAAATTGATGACCTAGAACTACGCGAATGACTTATTCACCTAGACAGAGGTAGTAGTTTAAAAACAAAAAAAATAAAGAGGAGAACCTAAAACTTTTCAAAAAGGAAAGTGAAAGTGAGAGAGACAAGCATTGTTGAAGTGGGAGAGCTCCTTGAACTTTGTTCATGCTCATGGAAACTTTGTGAATCTTGATTACAGAAACTTTTCAACAAAAATAATTATCCCCTTGTACAATTTCATTGTATTATAAAAATAATGTGCCAAGGTTTGCCTTTAGGATGTTTACAATGCTTGTTGGTTTGTACGGTGCAGGACAGAAACTTTGGCTGTAGTGCTCGATTTTACATTTTTAACTGGAACGTCAAACGGTTCTGATTCCTTTTGCACTGTCTTTGTATACAACTTGTTTATGTTTCCTAATTTTGGTAGAATTTCTGGGGTACCAGAAGTATGGTGGATATTCAGATTGCTACAGACTGTTCTGTTTTTGACAGATTCTGTTTTTGATGCATAGTTTGCTTGTTTTGATGAATCTATCAATTTATATTAGTGGATTAAGCCATGGAAAAGTTATATTACAGTAGACACAATGCAAAAACAAAATATGAATTGGTTTGAAACAGTACTTAGAGTGGTGATTTGCTTTATTATACTAACGGATCTTACCGAGTTTGCTGTTGAAGTTTTGTGTGGATGTAGTGTCTAATCGAGGATGTTTTGATGTGAGAAGAAGGAAGAGATGCAAGGGATCAAGCTTGGGGATGCCCGAGGCACCCCAAGTAAATATTCAAGTAGACTCAAGCGTCTAAGCTTGGGGATGCTGGGGAGGCATCCCCTCTTTCTTCAACAAGTATCGGTATGTTTTCGATTTCGTTTCGTTTATGCATTATGTGCAAGTCTTGGAGCGTCTTTTGCAATTAGGTTTTCATTTTTCTTTTATGCACCATGCTGGTATGAGATAGTCCTTGGTTGATTTGTAGAATGCTCTTTTGCTTCACTTATACTTGTTAGAGCGTGGGCATATCTTTTGTAGAAAGAATTTAAACTCTCTTGCTTCACTTATATCTATTTAGAGATATGACAGGAATTGGTCATTCACATGGTTAGTCATAAAATCCTACATAAACTTGTAGATCGCTGAATATGATATGTTTGATTCCTTGCAATAGTTTTCCGATATAAAGGTGGTGATATTAGAGTCATGCTAGTGGGTGGTTGTGGATTGTAGAGACACTTGTGTTGAGGTTTGTGATTTCCGTAGCATGCACGTATGGTGAACCGCTTTGTGATGAAGTCGGAGCACAATTTTATTTATTGATTGTCTTCCTTATGAGTGGCAGTCGGGGACGAGCGATGGTCTTTTCCTACCAATCTATCCCCCTAGGAGCATGCATGTAGTGCTTTGGTTTTTGATGACTTCTAAATTTTTGCAACAAGTGCATGAGTTCTTTTGATTAATGTTGAGTCCATGGATTATACGCACTCTCACCCTTCCACCATTGCTAGCCTCTCTAATACCGCGCACTTTTCGCCGGTATCATACACCCACCATATACCTTCCTCAAAACAGCCACCATACCTACCTATCATGGCATTTCCATAGCCATTCCGAGATATATTGCCATGCAACTTTCATCATCATCATCATATACATGACTTGAGCTTTTCATTGTCATATTGCTTTGCATGATCGTAAGATAGCTAGCATGATGTTTTCATGGATTGTCCGTTTTTTGATGTTATTGCTACACTAGAACATTGCACATCCCGGTACACTGTCGGAGGCATTCATGTAGAGTCATATCTTTGTTCTAGATATTGAGTTGTAAGTAAATAAAAGTGTGATGATCATCATTATTAGAGCATTGCCCTAGTGAGGAAAGGATGATGGAGACTATGATTCCCCCACAAGTCGGGATGAGACTCCGGACTGTATGAAAAATAAAAGAGGCCAAAGAAGCCCAAATAAAAAAAAGAGGCCAAAGAAGCCCATAAAAAATATTAAAAAAATGAGAGAAAAAGAGAGAAGGGGAAATGTTACTATCCTTTTACCACACATGTGCTTCAGAGTAGCACCATGTTCTTCGTAGAGATAGCCTCCTATGATTTCACTTTCATATACTAGTGGGAATTTTCATTATAGAACTTGGCTTGTATATTCCGATGATGGGCTTCCTCAAATGCCCGAGGTCTTTATGAGCAAGCAAGTTGGATACACACCCACTTAGTTTCAGTTTGAGCTTTCATACACTTATAGCTCTAGTGCATCCGTTGCATGGCAATCCCTACTCACTCACATTGATATCTATTTATGGGCATCTCCATAGCCCGTTGATACGCCTAGTCGATGTGAGACTTTCTCCTTTTTTGTCTTCTCCACATAACCCCCACCATCATATTCTATTTCACCTATAGTGCTATATCCATGGCTCACGCTCATGTATTGCGTGAAAGTTGAAAAAGTTTGAGATTATTAAAGTATGAAACAATTGCTTGGTTTGTCATCGGGGTTGTGCATGATTAAATACTTTGTGTGATGAAGATAGAGCAACAGCCAGACTATATGATTTTGTAGGGATAACTTTCTTTGGTCATGTTGTTTTGAAAAGACATGATTGCTTTATTGGTACGCTCGAAGTATTATTGTTTTTATGTCAAATGATAGACTATTGCTTTGAATCACTCGTGTCTTAATATTCATGCCATGGTTAAACATATGATCAAGATTATGCTAGGTAGCATTCCACATCAAAAATTATCTTTTTTATCATTTACCTACTCGAGGACGAGCATGAATTAAGCTTGGGGATGCTGATACGTCTCCATCGTATCTATAATTTTTGATTGTTCCATGCCAATATTATTCAACTCTTATATACTTTTGGCAACTTTTTATACTATTTTTTGGGACTAACATATTGATCCAGTGCCCAATGCCAGTTCCTGTCTGTTGCATGTTTTTTGTTTTGCAGAAACCCAATATCAAATGGAGTCCAAACGGGATAAAAACGGACGGAGATTTTTTTGGAATATTTATGATTTCGGGAAGTAAAATCAATGCGAGACGGTGTCCGAGGTGGTCACGAGGTAGGGGGGCGCGCCCTACCCCCCCAGGCGCGCCCCTGACCCTCGTGGTCCACCCGTAAGGTGGTTGACGCTCTTCTTTTGGTGCAAGAAAACTAATTTTATGAGAAAGATCTGGGTGAAAGATTCACCCCAATCGGAGTTACGGATCTCCAGATATAAAGGAAACGGTGAAGGGGTAGAACCAGAGAACGCAGAAATAGAGAGATAGATCCAATCTCGGAGGGGCTCTCGCCCCTCCCAAGCCATGGGAGCCAAGGACCAGAGGGGAAACCCTTCTCCCATCTAGGGAGGAGGTCAAGCAAGAATAAGAATAAGGGGGACCCTCTCCCCCTTGCTTCCGATGGTGCCGGAGCGCTGCCGGGGGCCATCATCATCACCGAGATCTTCACCAACAACTTCACCGCCTTCATCACCAACTCTTCCTCCCTCTATGCAGCGGTGTAACCTCTCTCTCTTACCCGCTGTAATCTCTACTTAAACATGGTGCTCAATGCTATATATTATTCCCCAATGATGCATGGCTATCTTATGATGTTTGAGTAGATCCGTTTTGTCCTATGGGTTAATTGATGATCGTGATTGGTTTGGGTTGCATGTTTTATTATTGGTGTTGTCCTATGGTGCTCTCCGTGTCGCGCAAGCGTGAGGGATCCCCGCTGTAGGGTTTGCAATATGTTTATGATTTTCTTATGGTGGGTGGCGTGAGTGACAGAAGCACAGACCCGAGTAAGTAGGTTGTTTGCGTATGGGATAAAGGGGACTTGATACTTTAATGCTATGGTTGGGTTTTACCTTAATGATCTTTAGTAGTTGCAGATGCTTGCTAGAGTTCCAATCATAAGTGCATATGATCCAAGTAGAGAAAGTATGTTAGCTTATGCCTCTCCCTCAAATAGAATTGCAATAATGATTACCGGTCTAGTTATCGATTGCCTTGGACAAATAACTTTCTCGTAACAAAAAGCTCTCTACTAAAACTAATTTAGTTGTGTCTTTATCTAAACAGCCCCTAGTTTATATTTATGTGTTCTTTATTATCTTGCAAACCTATCCAACAACACCTACAAAGTACTTCTAGTTTCATACTTGTTCTAGGTAAAGCGAATGTCAAGCGTGCGTAGAGTCGTATGAGTGGCCGATAGGACTTGAGAGAGTATTTGTTCTACCTTTAGCTCCTCGTTGGGTTCGACACTCTTACTTATCGAAAGAGGCTACAACTATCCCCTATACTTGTGGGTTATCACTACCAGCGCATGATGCGGCTGACCGACCACCGCATGGCCGGGACAAAGCGGTGTATCAGCCCGAACACTAGCCCGCACCCTGTCACCAAACAAATAGAAACACAAAGGCTCGGGGATACAAGCATGACCTGCGGTACGAATTGGAAGACAAAGCAAGACAACCAAGATCGATCTATGGATCGCGGGGCACGCCTCAACACGCGACGCTGACCGTGACGCCGGATACACTACATACAAATGCACCCGGGCCAAATACAGCAGACCAGCTACATTTGAACTGCGTCGCGAAGTAGCTCGGCACAGAGGCGCCGCACACCCCCTATGCTTCACTGGCGAAGTAATGGAACATGAATTTCCAGAAGGGTTTAAACTCGTGAACATTGAACCATATGATGGGACAACAGATCCCGCGGTTTGGATTGAAGACTTCCTTCTCCATATTCACATGGCCCGCGGTGACGATCTTCATGCCATCAAGTACCTCCCACTAAAACTGAAGGGACCAGCTCGGCACTGGTTGAACAGTCTGCCAGAAAACTCCATTGACAGTTGAGAGAACCTGGAAGATGCATTTCTTGACAACTTTCAGGGCACTTATGTACGACCACCGGACGCTGATGACTTAAGTCATATAACCCAACAGCCCGAGAGTCAGCCAGGAAATTCTGGACTCGGTTCTTAACTACAAAGAACCAAATCGTCGACTATCCGGATGCCGAAACCCTAGCAGCCTTTAAGCATAACATCCGCGATGAGTGGCTAGCCCGACACCTCGGCCAAGAGAGGTCGAAATCCATGGCAGCCCTTACGGCACTTATGACCCGCTTTTGCGCGGGCGAGGATAGCTGGTGAGCCCGTAGCAGCAGCACATCAGGAAGGCCTGGTGCTTCAGACGCCAGAGATAGCAACAACAAACCCCGACACAACAGATTCAAGCGTCGAAATAATGGCGATAACACCGAAGATACGGTCGTCAATGCCGGATTCAGTGGCTCCAAGTCCAGTCAGCAGAAGAAGCCATTTAAAAGAAACAATCTGGGTCCGTCCAGTTTGGACCGCATCCTTGATCGTCCATGCCAAATCCATGGCACCCCTAATAAACCAACCAACCACACCAACAGAGAGTGTTGGGTGTTTAAACAGGCGGCAAGTTAAATGCCGAAAACAAGGAAAAGGGGCTGCACAGCGATGACGATGAGGAGCCCCGGCCACCGAACACAGGGGGACAGAAGAAATTTCCTCCCCAAGTCAAAACGATGAATATGATATATGCGACCCATATACCCAAGCGGGAGCGGAAGTGCGCACTAAGGGACGTCTATGCGATGGAGCCGGTCACCCCAAAATTCAATCCATGGTCTTCCTGTCCGATTACCTTCGACCGCAGAGACCATCTGACTAGTATTCGTCATGGCGGTTCAGCCGCACTGGTCCTTGACCCCATTATCGATGGATTCCACCTCACACGAGTCCTCATGGACGGGGGCAACAGCCTGAACTTGCTGTATCAAGACAAAGTGCGCAAAATGGGCATCGTTCCCGCAAGGATCAAACCCACCAAAACCACCTTTAAAGGTGTCATACCAGGTGTAGAGGCTTGTTGCACAGGCTCAATCACACTGGAAGTCGTTTTCAGATCACCGGATAATTCCCGAAGTGAGGAGTTGATCTTCGACATCGTCCCCTTTCGCAGTGCTTATCATGCACTGCTCGGACGAACCGCATTTGCTCGATTCAATGCGGTACCAAACTATGCCTACCTCAAACTCAAAATGCCTGGACCTCGCGGCATCATAACAGTCAATGGGAATACGGAGCGCTCCCTCCGCACTGAGGAGCACACTGCAGCACTGGCAGCAGAAGCATAGAGCGGCCTTCTTAGGCAGAACCTCAATTCGGCAATAAGGCCCCCGGACAATCTTAAACGAGTCCGAGCTGATCTGCAGCAGAACCGCCCGGCTCGCCTAGAGCTCACCTAGCAATTCGGCCTCCGTTCTAGTCCCAATGAAGCGGTACAATTTGTGCTGCGCGTACATAACTGTGCACTTAAAATACCATGGGCATAGATGGAGGCACAACTAGACTGTGATCCACGCCACGGCTCAACCGCTCTTGGATCCGCATACCCTCACTTTTTCTTCTCCTTTCAGGTTTTCTCTTCTTGAGGCTTTTTCTGATAACCTGATCATCGAACCCATCGCGGAAGAATACACCAAGAGAAGCCATGGGCTTTGACGTACAAGGGAATTCCCAGGTGGTCTCTACTAATGATCATTATTCCTGTTTACATACCCGCACGTAGCCCGCTCTTGGTAATGGCATGTTAAATAGCCTTGTTCGCTTCTCGCACGAGTGGTACAAATATGCTTTGACGTATTATTCAAATTACAATGGAAATTAACTTGATGTGTTTTGCTCTTTATTCATCTTTTTCCTTGTCTCTGTATTTACTCCATTCGTACAATCTGGTACGCTTTAATTCGCCAGGGGCTTCAGTGTACCCATAACACGACAAGAAAGACCGAACACTTCATAGCATAGTTCGGCACGCCGAACTTATAGCATTATATGCATTGGCTCCAAATCATGTCTTTGGTCAAATGTTGGGTTTGCCCGGCTCCCATGTTTTGCCACCTTACGTTCCGCTATATCGGCTAAGGCGACACAGGGAGAACTACTGCGATTGTGTCCCGGTTCTTCCGGACGAGCACCTCAGTAGAAAAGCCAAAAATGACTGTCATGATGGCGAGAGCTGGTCGCTGTTCGAGAGGTCTCAAAAACCTTAAAGATTTTTTCCGCTTCAAGCGAGGAATCGGTTTTTGCCCGATTTAGGCGTGTATATATAGCGCCCCAAGTTCGGCCTTTCGAATACTAGGAGCTTCGCCACAATTTAAAGTTATAGAACTCCTATGGCTAAGTGAGAGCGATAAAGCCGTATAGTTCGATTGCCTTGTTCGTTGCGCTAAACACCTCCTTAAAGGACCAAAAGACTTGGATAAAGAGTGTTTAGATTCATCCCAAACACCCCTATACTAGTTACATGGGGGCAGAAGCCGACGACTGGCCAACTCTCAAAATTTCATAAACGGCCGCACAGGAGAGACAATTTTAAATAAAACAAGCAATACATATTGCATAGCGAACTTGTTTCATATTACATGATAGGATAAATGTATTCATTCAAAGATTACATCCTTCGCATATTGCTTCGCCACAAGGCGGGCTCCCTCTAGGACACTGTCATAATACATTTCGGGACGACGGTGCTCCTTGCCCTCTGGCGGTCCCTCGGTCATCAGCACCTTGGCATTCATCTTCGCCCAATGCATCTTTGCATGGGCAAACGCCATCCGCGCACCCTCAATGCACACCAACCGCTTTATGACGTCAAGTCGCGGGCAGGCACTCAGAAGCCACTTCATGAGTCTGAAGTAACTGTTAGGCAGGGGCTCGGTAGGCCACAACCGGACTATAAGGTCCTTCATGGCCAGTTCGCCCGCCTTGTGCAGTTCGACTAGCTGTTTCAGCTGGTCACTCAAGGGCCTCGGATACTCTGGCCCAAGGTACTGAGACCAGGACAACTTCTCCGTCGAGCTCCCTTCTTCGGCTCGATAGAACTCCGCGGCATCTGATATGCTGCGCGGAAGATCCGCAAACGCTCTTAGAGAACTCCGAATTCGGGTAAGTAAAAAGAATGTTTCCTTCACATGCTTGCTTTGCATAAGAAAAGCCTTACCCGCTGCAATCTTTTGGGACGCCTGGACTTCCTGGAGGGCTCTCTAGGCTTCGGCTATGGCGTCTTGTGCGCTCTGGAGGGCCTTGGCAAGCTCAGACTCTTTAGTCTTCGAGTCACGCTCCAAGGATTCCTACTTCTTGATGGCATCATGGAGCTCTTGTTGCACCTCGCTGACCCGGGACTCATGCTTCTCGCATGCGGCGCGTTCCTTGGCCGCTTTGTCTTCGGCCTCGGCTAACACCTTCTTCAGGGTCGCCACCTCTGTCATGGCCCCTATAACAGTTCATAACGCTTTCATCAGCATGAACCAATTATCATTCATAAGTATAAAGGCAGTGTACTATATACCTTGGCTCTCCTCAAGCTGCCTCTTCACAAGGCCGAGTTCTTCCTTGGTCCGCTCCAGGCTCTGCTTTAGTCCAGAGACCTCCGCAGTACGAGCGGCAACGGCTAGCAGCGACGCCTGCTTATTCACATAAGACATCTTTTGTTAGACTCTCGCGATTATTATTTGATCCTCTGTTCGGTTTTTCTTTCCAAACACCTAATAGAGCATCAGGGGCTACTGTCTATACCGTGACATTTTTCCACAATTTTATTGCTTACCTCAAAGCCTATTAGAAGGCTAGTGCAGGCTTCAGTCAGTCCACTTTTGGCGGACTGGACCTTCTCAATCACCATACTCATTAGAGTACGATGTTCTTCATCAATGGAAGCGCCGCGAAGCGCTTCCAGCAACCTGTCCGGTGACTCTGGATGGACGGAGGTCATCGGTACAGATGGCTCGCCTCCCTTGCTAGGGAAGGCCCGCTTCCTTGAATCCGGAAACGCTTGGGTTTCCGGAGCTGGATTCGGCTGGGGGCCAAACTGGTTGCGTCCCCCAGTCTCGGTGTCCGTGTGGGCCTTGCCCCCAAGTGTTCGGTAGTCGGGGTTTCACCGTCAGGCGTCTCCAGAACGGTCTCCCCTTGGCCTGATATCCTTCGGGACAACACCTCGGTGTTGTCTGCGCCCTTGGGGGAGGACGCCATCGGGAGAGACTCGTTGTTCATTGCCGTCGGGTCCAACGATCCCTCCGAAGAGGGGGATATCTCGATGTTGGACTTGTCCAGACTGCAGGTGCATATCTGGTACGGTAAGAAGCGATAAAGCAAATAGACCTGAGTTACTAGTATGTCCGAACACTTACAATTTGGCCAGGGGCTTGACCCTGGGCTCCCACTCCTCAGCGCTGTTGGTAGCTGCAGCGGAGTAGACCGGAGGGAAAAATCTTTCCCTTCTTGGACGTTTTGGCCTCCCCGTGTGTGTATACCTTCCTCTTCCTCCCCCCAGTAGGTGGGGGATGGATTTCCTCCTCCTCCTCCTCATCTCCTTCGGTGGAGGAGTTCGTCTCGGTGTCCTTAGACATCGTGTCCGAGGCACCCTTGCGTCGGAGACTATCTCTGGTCCTCGTGGCTGCCTTCTTGGCCTTCTTCTCTGGCACCTCATAGGGCGCCGGAAATAGCATCCTCGTCAGGAGAGGTGATTATGGATCTTCAGGTTGCGGGGCCGGACAGTCGATCCGCTTCGCTACCGCTACCCAATTCTGAAAGATTGGTATGGAGGCTTAGGTTCCTCCTGCAGGCATGTTAGTAAAAGGGCATGTCTCGCGAATATGAAAACTCACCGGATTAGCTCGGCGTTATGCGCTGAGCCCGCGATCTTCGGTCGTGGGCGGTGGTGTCTCGCCGTCCTTGAAAAGCACCTTCCAGATGTCTTTGTTCGTCGAGCCGAAGAGTTCTTTCAGCATCTGGTGTTCGTCCGGATTGAACTCCCACAAATTGTAAATCCGTCTCTAGCACGGAAGAATCCGGCGGAAGAGCATGACTTGGATCACATTGACGAGCTTGATTTTCTTGCTCACCATGTTTTGGACACATGTGTGGAGTCCTGTCAGTTCTTCCGCTAAACCCCAGGATAGGCCCTTCTCCTTCCAGGAAGTGAGCCGCATGGGGACGCCAGATCGGAATTCGGGGGTCGCCGCCCAGTTGGTGTCGCGCGGCTCGGTGATGTAGAACCACCCCGATTGCCACCACTTTATGGTCTCTACAAAGGAGCCTTCGGGCCAGGTAACATTGGGCATCTTGCCCACCATGGCGCCTCTGCACTCCGCTTGTTGGCCGCTCACCACTTTTGGCTTTACGTTGAAAGTCTTCAGCCATAGGCCGAAGTGAGGTGGGATGCGGAGAAAGGCCTCGCACACGACAATAAGTGCTGAGATGTTGAGGATGGAGTTGGGGGCCAAATCATGGAAGTCTAGCCCGTAATAGAACATTAGTCCGTGGACGAATGGGTGGAGGGGGAATTCCAGCCCGCGGACGAAATGGGAGAGGAATGCCACCCTTTCCTGGGGCTCCGGGGTAGGGATGACCTGCCCCTTGGCCGGAAGCCGATGCGCGATGTCCTTGGACAAATATCCGGCCTCCCGGAGCTTCTTGATGTCCTCCTTCTTGACGGAGGAGGCCATCCACTTGCCTCCTGCACCGGACATGTTCGGAGTGTTTTTGCGGAGAAGGTGAGAGCTTGGGCGTTGGAGCTCAAGAAGGGATGAGCAGAGGAAGGAGAAGGCGTGGGTGAGAGAAGGAAATCCTTATCCCTTTATAAAGGCAGATCATGCGCCTCCCCACATACCCTAAAACTCTCTTATTCCCCAAGCGCGTGCTAATGGCTCGGTTGGGTTACCAACACCCGTATTGATGAGTATCCCGTGATAAGGGGACACGATCTCTGCTTCAACAAGACGTGCCAATGAAACCGCCTCGCGAAATGTGTCGTGGCAGGCTGATAAAATGGTTCGAATAATAACCAGGCCGCAGTGTGATGTCACGCTACGGAGAGACTATCAGTAGCTTATATTCATGAAATATTATATTCTCTACGGTGGTATGTGGAGTTTGTTTTGCAGAGCCGGACATGATTCTTGTGTTCAAGATCTACTTTGGAGTATTCGGAGGAGCAACCCACCTTGCAATGCCGAAGATAATCTGCGTGCCGGACTCATCGTCATTGAAGCCTGGTTCAGGGGCTATTGAGGGAGTCCTGGATTAAGGGGTCCTCGAACAGCCGGACTATATACTTTAGCCGGACTGTTGGACTATGAAGATACAAGATAGAAGACTTCGTCCCGTGTCCGGATGGGACTCTCCTTTGCGTGGAAGGCAAGCTTGGCGATACGGATGTATAGATTTCCTTCTCTGTAACCGACTCTGTGTAACACTAACCCCCTCCGGTGTCTATATAAACTGGAGGGTTTAATCCGTAGGACAAGGACAATCATAATCATAGGCTAGCTTCTAGGGTTAGCCTCTTTGATCTCGTGGTAGATCAACTCTTGTAATACTCATATCATCAAGATCAATCAAGCAGGAAGTAGGGTATTACCTCCATAGAGAGGGCCCGGACTTGGGTAAACATCCTGCCCCCCGCCTCCTGTTACCATTAGCCTTAGACACACAGTTCGGGACCCCCTACCCGAGATCCGCCGGTTTTGACACCGACACCCGCCACCGCCGTCTTCCCGCTAGGGAACCGAAAGCTTCCCACCCCCGCTCCCCGACACAGCCGCGACAACGACCAAGAAGCCGCCTCGCCGCCCCGTCCAGATCCTGACCAACACGCTCGTCGGACGCCGCCAGGGCAGCTAGCTGGTCCGAGGGCGGCGCGACTCCCTTCGCCGGCCATCTCCTTCGTCGACGCTCGCAAGCTGTTCGATAGTTTGCCAAGGTACAAAATGGACTCCGTCGACAAGTTCATTTTTCATAGTTTCCTTTGCGATTGCGACAATTCCTTGTCCGATGATGAGGACGAGATCTTGGCTGCCGTGTTGGTCCATCACCACCTCAATAGCCAGCGCCCGTCGTTCCGTGGCTCCATTCCGGGGCACCTTCCGGTGTTTAATCGCAACCGAGAGAGTCGGCATTTCCTTCTTTGGAAGGACTACTTTGACACTACAAACCCGTTGTTCAAACATCAGAAATTCCACCGCCGTTTCCGTATGAGTAGGTATCTTTTCAACCATATTAGAGAGGGAGTGATCGGCTATGATACTATTTCGAGTGCAAAGAGGATGGCGTTGGAAAAATTGGTTTCTCCTCTTATAAAAAATGCACTGCCGCCATCCGAATGCTTGCATATGGAGTGCCCGGTGATCTCATTGACGAGTACGTCCGTATGAGTGAGTCTACATGCCTAGACTCCCTTTATAAGTTATGCAAGGCTGTTATTGCTGTGTTTGGCCCTGAGTACTTGAGAGAGCCGACTCCTGAAGATACAACCCGTTTGTTGGTGATGAATGACAGCAGGGGCTTCCCAGCGATGCTTGGCATCATAGACTGCATGCACTGGGAGTGGAAGAACTGCCCTTCTGCTTGGCAAGGGAAGTATAAGGGCCATGTCAGGGCTAGCACTGTCACACTTGAGGCCGTTGCGTCTCAAGATCTCTGGATCTGGCACTCTTTCTTTGGCATGGCCGGATCACACAATGATATCAATGTGCTTCAGCGCTCGCCCGTATTTGCTAGGCTTGCCGAAGGCAACAACCCACCGGTGAACTTTACTATCAACGGTCACAACTATGACAAATGATACTACCTGGGTGACGGTATCTATCCTAAGTGGACCATTATTATGAAGACAATCCCCAACCCTGGGGATAGAAGATGAAAAGATTTTTCCAAGAGCAAGAGAGTGCTAGAAGGACGTCGAGCATGCCTTTGTTGTTTTGCAATCTTGATGGGGCATCATTCGGTATCTTGCTAATACTTGGAGCACACATAAACTGTGGGAGGTGATGACTGCTTGTGTGATCATGCACAAGATGATCGTAGAAGATGAGCGCCTGGAACGTCTGTATGATCAAGGGTTTCACTTTTAGGGTGAGAATGTTGTGCCTGAGCATGGAGGAGCTGCAACATTTGAACGGTTCATCCAAATTCATCATGACATGCGAGGTTGAGAAACTCACATGCAACGGCAAAATGATTTGGTTGAGCATATGTGGGCTCATGTTGACAACCAATAGATATATCTTTTTTATTCGGCTTGCAAAACTATGTGAGACATTTTTACTTTTATTCGGCTTGTAAAACTATGCTACTTTATTCGGTTGAAACTATGTTACTTATTTGGTTCTGGACTATATGTTTGAATGCAAAAGTTGTGTGTGAAACAATGCAAAATATGTGCTATTTGTTGAAAAAGGGAAGCCAGCCGACCACGCCGGCACATATGGATCGGTGCGTTGGACGCACTGCTGACCAAAAACTAAAACAGGGCAGACGCCGGAAGGGCGACCGATCCAAACGGACAAAAAACGGACCAAAGCGCCATTCCTTTGGGTCGGCGTGTTGGAGTTGCTCTTACAGGGACGTTAATGGTTTCTTGATGCAGAGCCGAGTTCTTTCTAGCGTGGGTGGTTCTTGTCGGAGATAGCGTTTATGTCTTTTCTATATCTTGTAGGATCCTTTGTGTAAAACTGCAGTCGAACTGTTCTGACGTGAGTGTGTCGGGCTTTTGTTATCCAAAATGAAACTGCAGTTGAACTGATCTTACTGCAGTCTTCTCTATATCTTGTAGGATCCTTTGTTGTAGTAGGATTCTTTATGTAAAACTGCAGTTGAAGTGGCTTTCAACGCCCGAACTGCAGTAGGCTTGTATGCAGCATATACTACAAACCATATCTTACATATATCTTTACATATCTTTACGGAGGGAGTATACTGCAGCAGCAGTATCAGGCAGAACGGGATCCTCTGGCATTACGCGTGTCCCTCCGGGTTAACAAAAGCTTTGTCTCGCACACAGACAAGAGGTCCGAGTTTTATTTACGTTCAGCGCAAGCAACACATGATTATAGTTAGAGATGCCAATTTGCGAGCTTGACCCGCCTGTCTGTCAGTCAGTCAGTGCTTAGCAAACCAAACCGAGCGAGATTAACCAAACCCACTTGGCGTCTCCCTCCTGGCAGGGCGGAGCACCGTCTGTCATCCACCATGAGAAGGATTTTCTCCCAAGAGTGTACGCATAAGACACGGACACACATGGAGGTAGCCAAGAAGCCACACTCTCCGACGTACTGATGCACCGCTGTTGTGTTTGCAGAAGGGGCAACGCGGCCAAGCCGCTGCAACGGTAACGGCAACCTCAAAGGCTTGACTTGAAAGGCAGGGCCACCGTTTCCCCGATGGAGCAGACCAGACAAGAGAAGCCAGCACCACGTGCTCAAGGAAGATGAACCTATTGGCCGTGTTGATTAGCTACACTTGATTAGTCTAATGCTACGAGCTGTACTGATGCGCTGAGCCATTAGAAGTATCCTGCATCACACGCCTCCGCCGAAGGAGAAAGATCACGAGGGGCGCTGGTTGGTTAGCTCGTACTCCACTGAACACGGAGCATGGTTGGTTGCAACTTGTAAATGAACGTGGGTCTCAGAGTTTACACCTCGAAACAACTTTTTTTTTTGCGGTTGGTTGCAACTTGTAAATGAACGTGGGTCGAAACAACTAACTTCTGAATTCTGAACATTGCAAAAGCGACAGATGCGAACCGTAGAATGAGGGAGAAACAGAGAGCTGAAAAGGCTTCGAGTTGACCAACAGGCCGGCAGGCTGCAGCCGTGCAAAACCCTGTCCCGATCGAAGACATTGCTGGATATCAGCAAATCAAAGCATGGTCAACCCGTGGGGCCCAACAATCTAAGGTTGAACCGGCCAGCCGTTACGATCTACTGCAATGCGATTGGCGTTCTTGCACTGCCGGCCCGGTGAGGATTCTGAGCTGATGAAAGCAACCGCACGCAGGACAAGGGCCAGCTGGTGGCTTGCACGCGCAGCGGCAGCTTGCAGCATCTCCGCGCTCCCGGGTCGCTGAATCCTGGAAGTTTTACAGCTGAGCCTGAGCGCAGCAGGAACGGTTCACCCGGCCCGCCGGCGGCTTCACCGTTTACCCTTTCTTTACCCGAGCCTCTCTCAGCGATCCTAGGTAGGCGGCGGTACGTGGGTACAGTAGTATATTGCTTGACTCGATTCCCTGCTTCCACGGGGCGCACTGTGGCGGCCGGCGCGATCGACAGGAAGTCTCGCACGCTCACACGCGCACGCCCGCCCGCCTCGGTCCGGCCGAATCCCAGTCTTCGTTTGGACGAAGCAATAAAGGGTTAACAGTACGTTCAGTACAATTCGCAGCCGAGGAAGGCGTGGTGGCGTGAGAGCGATGTGCATGTTGGCGCCTTGGAACAGCAATTTGACAGGGTTTCTGATCCTCTCCTCTGCCTATAAATACGCTCCAAGGTTTGCTCCCATTCTCCTCGCAAAACCCACAAACACATAAACTCGATCGACCAGCACTTCCACGGGCTTTTGTCAGCTAGCCATGGCTTCCACGCGCGCGGTTGCGATCGTCTTCTCGCTCCTGATCTTGGCGGCGGCCGCGCCCTCGCCTCTCGTGCGAGCCAGAATGGTGCCGGCGGATGGCGAAGGAGTACCACCCGCCGGACGGATCGCGGCGCCGGAGGTTACCGGCTCGGTCGGAACAGCGTCGTCTCTGCAAGAAGCGCTCGTTCAGAGGCCCCCGCTGCCGCTGCCGCTGCTGACGTCGCCGCCGACGATGACCGTCTACGCGCAGCGCAGCAGTAGGATGCTCGGATCGGTGCCGAGCCCGGGCGTTGGCCACTAGCCTGTGTTCTCAAGTTCTTTCGTGCGTATATACTACTGTATTTAGTTTCATGATTCGTGAGAGCTTGATTTCCACATCTAACTACGTGTGTGGAGCTTGTAACGCGAGGGTCGGTCGTTGTTCTGATTACAAGGTTGATTAACCGATTATTAAGTTGATGAATCTTCTTATTAGATCATGGAATTTCAGCTCAAATTGAGACGTGATATCAACGCTTAATTGTGAGCAAGACGTACGTACGTACGTAGGTCCTGACTGGACGTCTGCGTTGAATTTCCCGCGTCGCGCCAACGGATCGATCGATCACTTGCCGGATAAGACTTCCCGTTGCGTGCATTGCTCACGATGCATGCGTTTCTGGTGATTGACCTGAAATGGCAAAGCGACGGCACCATCAGATCAGATGCCAGACCAACCGAAGGGTCCCTCCACGTACATATATCCCCGGATGCGGAAGGTGGTGGAGTACAGAGGTCCTCTTCAGTCCGTGCTTAATGGGTTGAACGAACGCCTCGGAGCACTAATTTTAGTAGCTTTTGTTTTTTCGAAAAGCGAGTTCGTCCCAGCCTCTGCATTAAAAAGATGCATACGGCTAATATTATTAAAAAATAAAAGATCCAACAAGAGTCTCCAAGTCTCACACACAGTAGTAAACAAATGCTCACGAAGAGCAAAACATGAAAAGCAAAGCCACAACCGGCTGGCATAAAAAATAGGAGCACTACATGCCTATCCTATTACATGACCGCCATCCAAACCTGTTGAAAATATCCCGTGCTACCATCTCCCATCGGGTAGACGCAGTAACCAAACGCTCCCTGGCCTCCGTCGGAATGAGTAGCGACCACATACGGATCAATGCAGTGGTCCTGAGGATAACCTGCAAAAAATGAATGTTTGTTATTCTGTTAAAAACCATATCATTTCTGCAGTTCCAGACTGCCCACAATAAAGCAAAGACGCCTACACGAATGTGCCTCGCTGTATCTAATCTATCCCATCGAGCCACATCCCAAATAACGTGTTGATAGAATTCGATGGATTAATTTTAGTAGCTGTATCCATCCCTTTTGTTTTGTGCCTCTGTCTTGGCTAGTACAATGGTACCGTTTTCGATAAGAATATAAGGGCATATTTTATAGGTTATCTGCGGGAACATTGGTTGCGACCTTGGTTGGTGCCTTGGTGGTCTCACCCCCGCCTGGTGGATCGATGGTGGGATTGTCATGCTACATTATACGAAAATGATGCTGTAATCGTTATGAAGCATCCTTGGGGAGCATGACATGTAAAAGATGGTCGTACCACGCGTTTTGGGAGGACTTCTGGCTTGGGGATACACTTTTAGCTTTACAGTATCCGTCTCTTTATAACATTATGCAATGCAAGTATGCTTTTGTGAGCATAATAATAGGGACACGTCCTTTAAATATCTGGTTTTGATCGGAGATAAATGGACCGCCTGGTTACATTTAGCACAAAGGTTGATGGGAGGTCACCTTAACCAACGAGCCAGACATGTTTCGTTGGATGTTGACGTCTTCTAGTCTGTTTTCTGTTAAATTTATGTATGTGGATTTAATTAATTCTAGACCGGTTTTCGTTCTAAGCATATATGAAAAGCTGAAGTACCACTAAAGGAGTAAAGATTATTATTTTTATGTGGTTTCTGAATAGGGGATTATTCTCACTAAAGACAATTTGGCAAAGCAAAGCAAATGTCGCAGGGTAGTAAACAATGTTGTTTCTGTGATCATGAGAAAACATTACGTTATTTGTTTATTCTTGCCTGCTTGCTAAGTTACCGTGGCGTATGATTCATGTGAGTTTTAATTTGCCTCCGCCTACTAGTATAGAAGTATCAAATATGTTTGGCAACTGATTGAGTAGGTTTGAGCCTAAGACAATGGCATGATTGTGCGTGGGAGTTTGTGCTTTACTTTGGGCTTGCTAAAACTGTTGGAATGATTATGTTTTCAACAGAGTAAAGGCACACAATTTTTGGAGGTTTCGTTGGTGCAACCAAAGGGAGATGGTAACACGAGATACGTACAACCAGCTTGGATGACGATTCAATAGCAGGCTATGTGTGTAGACATGTATTCCTATTTTCGTCGATTCTGGCTTTTCATTCGATCTTTTCTACTTTAGTACTTGAACTTCATACTCAAACCTGAATAGCTATACAGTTTTGTGCATCGTGATGATGCAGATACCGGTTTCTATATGTTAGAGTAACTTTCAGGGCTAGATAACTAACTTTTATATAAAGGTAAAATATTCTGCTCTGATCGGTCCAAAAAGGCAGACGACCAATAAAAAACTATTTGGTCATCAACTAAAGTGTTTTCCATATCGATGCATTGTCACCCCCATTCACCATCTCAAACTCCTGAATAAGAAGCGGAAAGGGGTTGATGTTCAGTTTAGGAAATTGTTCAACGGTTGGAAAGGCAAGCTTGTGATCTAGGGGGACCAGCTTATACAGATCCACACTGTAATCACAAATTTGTTAAGTAGTAAGTGAAGTATCATCTGAACACCAAAATACCAATTTGTACTTAGAATGAAGAACCAATAAATAAATGCTTACTCAACGAGTGGTTGCCTAAGGAGAATGAGTCCAGGGTCACCTAATTTGGCTTCAAGGGGAACCTAGTGAGCCTGAGGTGACGAGGCCGAGGGACCAAAATGTTGTTGGTGGAAGGTTAGTAATTTTTTTGGTGGTATATAAGGTGTCACATTCCTAGCTTCTGGCATTGCTCTAGCCTAGCCTCATGTGTGCATCATGTTTAACTTTTGAATGAACTTGAAATGGGGATTGTTCAAACCCTAGCATTAAAGGAATTCACTAGGTTCACCTAAAATACTTTCAAGCAAGTCCAAATGGCTTTCAAAAATGTTCATGATTTTTGACAAAGGTGAAAAACCTCTGCCAAAAATGATGCCAATATTTTTGGGCCATTATGGATTTTTGAATAATCCATATTGTATTTGAATTGGGGCATTTAAATACTATTAATATTTTTAAATGCTCCAACAATTCTGAAAATTGATAAGGGTCACTGGAATAATTCAGAAAGCACCCATAATTATTTCCAGGATTTTATAAAATGATTTGATATTTAAAACAAATCTAAAACAAATTGCAGAAATAGAAAAAAATAAAACAGAACAAAAATAAAGGGGAGAGAGGCCACCTGGGCCACTTACCTGGCCTTACCCGCGCAGCCACCAGAGCCGGCCCAGTTCCCCCAGCCGGCCCAGCCCACCTCCTCCTCCCTTGTCCTCTTCCTCCTCTGCCAGGAGGACGAGCAGAGGCGAGGCGTGGCGCGCGTCGACGCCGGCCACCTCCTGCTTCGCGCTGGAGGCCTCCCCCTTCGAGCCTATCCATGCGTGGAGACGCCACGCAGCTGCCCCGCACCGCTCTCACTCTCCCTCACCCTCCCCTTCTTCCCCTGCTCTCTCTCCCTCTTACCCGAGAACCACCGCCGCCACCGACGCCGATTGCCGCAGCCACCGTGCTCCTCTCGCCTCCCCGACGCCTCCCAGAGCTCCGCAAGTCCTCCCTCGTCCTCCTCATCGTCTCACGCGACCAGAAGAGCCCCGGAACGCCGCCCCCGACGTTTTCCCCCTCGCCGGCCGCCGAGGATCTTCTCCGTCGAATTCGGCCACTCCGGCGCGCCCCCGAGCTCGCTGACCCTCCCTGCGCGATCCCTGTGAGCTCCACTCCGTTTCCCCTCCTCCATTTTGTTCGTTTCCGTGCCGTAGCACCCCGGCCACATTCCCGAGCGCCGCCGTCCGCCATGGACGCCGGGCATGGCACTGACGTGCTGCTGCGGCCAGTCCGACGAGCCTAGCGTGCTCCTAGCTGCCCCAGGAGTCCGCATAGCCCCTCAGCCAGCCCCCTAGCGCCCCGTAACCTCGCTCCGCCCAAACCCGAGCTCCGGCAGCCGCTGCGGCCCCCACTCCGGCGAGCTCCGGCCACCCCCGCACCTCCCGATGGCCCCCCTAGATGCGCACGGGCACGGGCTACCCTCTGGTGCCCTTGGCTTGGCCCAAAACCCCTCGCAGCGCCACTCCGGCGAGCTCCCGCCGCAGTTTTGGTCGTCGCCGGCCGAACTCCGGCGAAGTCGACGTGGCTTAGTTAATTAGTCACTAACCCCCCCACCTACTGACGCTGACAAGTGGGCCCCAGGGCTTAGTCAAAGCTAACCAGCCCGGGTCAACGCGGGATTAGTCCCTGTGTCACTGACGTGTGGACCCCACACGTCAGGTTTGACCTGGGGCGCTCGGTTGACCCTGCTGACGTCACTATTACGTCATGCTGACGCAGTATTTGTTCTGGAATTTAAATAAATCCTAAATGATTTATAATTTCAGAAAATTGTATAAACTTCTAAAATTCATAGAAAATTAACCGTAACTCCAAATTTAATAAATTATATATGAAAAATTATCAGAAAAATTCAAGGAATCCATCTGTACCATTTTCATGCATGTTAGAACAACTTATAGCTGCTGTTTAGCACAAATCAATTAAAGGGCATTTAAATAATCACATATGGAGTTTGAATTTGAATCTTGGATTCAAACCAAGTTCATTTAATCTGGTTTTAGTTGCATTAGCTCAAAACACATTCATTTTGCCATGTCATGATCATGCATCATATTGTGCATTGCATTGATTGTGTTCCTTTCTGTGTTGCCGGTATTTGTCCCCTCTCGATAGACGTGATACCGATGACGTGATCGTTGACACTGATGAAGACTCAATGTTATCTTCAGAAGTGCCAGGCAAGCAAAACCCCCTTGTTCATTCCGATACAATCCTACTCTCTCGCTCCTGCTCTCTTTTACTGCATTAGGACAACACCGATTCATCTGTTACTTGCTGCGGTAGCTGAACCCCTTTATCCTCTGCATGACCTGTCATTCCACAGTAAATAGATGAAACCCACTAGCATGAGTAGGAGTTGTTTGAGCCCTGTTGTGCCTACTCATTCATGCTTGTTTGTCATGCCTGCTACTGCTTAGAGTTGAGTCGGGTCTGAATCATCGGGGATGAATCAGAGGTGTGTGAACATGTCCTACGGTGTGTGAGCTAAGCGTGTGAACACGATTTGGTAAAGGTAGCGGTGAGAGGCCATGTAGGAGTACATGGTGGGTTGTCTCATTGCAGCCGTCCTCAGGAACTGAGTTCTGTGTTTGTGATCCATGATTCAGCTACTACCACGCATTGGGCCCGAAACCAATGGACCCTCTCGGCTTCTTGATCACCCTTGTCCTCTGTCCAGGAGTTGCAAGTAGTTTCTGGTGTTTGTAGTATGCTGGAGGCCGTGCGCAGCGCTGACCGTAGGGGTGGGCTGTGATGCGGTAGGCACGTGGCCGGGTAAACCGGGCACCCGTTTGGTGTCACGGAACCCTGTACACATCGTTTGGGGCTGTGAGCGAAACTCCGGCCGGATCTCCTCATGGATGGAACCCGAATAGGCGATAAACCTGGACTAGAGACTTGAGTGTTTAGGTAGGCCGTGGCCGACACCCACGTTGGGCTTCCGCTTGAAGGTTGCCGAGTACATGTCGTGTAAACGGCGGTAAGTGGTGAGAGCGTGTGTGAAGAAGTACACCCCTGCAGGGTTAACCTAATCTATTCGAATAGCCGTGTCCACGGAAAAGGACCTCTGGGTTGCTTATATCAGTTCATAGACAAGTGAAAGTGGATACTCTAAAATACGCAAGATAAGCGTGAGTGCTATGGATGGCGTTCTCGTAGGGAGACGGGAGCGGATCCATAGTGGTGTATTGATATGGTGAATATGTGGACTCGTGTGCGCCACCTCAAAAAGTTACATTGCAGTCGTAGTTCAGGATAGCCACCGAGTCAAAGCTGGCTTGCTGCAGTCAAACTCCACCATCCCCTTTGTTGATAATGATGCATATGTAGATAGCTCTGATGTAAGTCTTGCTGGGTACATTTGTACTCACGTTTGCCCATTTTATGTTTTTGCAGAGAGACTTCAGTCTCACTAGTATTTCCGCGTGGTCTTCGACGTTTAGCTTGTTACCTCAGCTACGATCTTGTGCCCTCGGCAGGATCTGATAGATAGTCAGGCTTCTCAGCCTTTTTCATTTATAGATGTCTGTACTCAGACATGATAGCTTCCGCTTGTGCTTTGACTTGTATGCTCTGATTGTTGGGTCATGAGACCCATGTTTGTAATATCTCGCTCCTCGGAGCCTATTGAATAAACTACTTGAGTCGTAGAGTCATTTTGTGATGCCATGTTGTATTGCACATATCGAGCATATTGTGTGTATGTTATTGAAATGCTTGGTATGTGTGGGATCTGACCATCTAGTTGTTTATCTTTAGTAGCCTCTCTTACCGGGAAATGTCTCCTAGTGTTTCCACTGAGCCATGGTAGCTTGCTACTGCTCCGGAACACTTAGGCTGGCCGGCATGTGTCCTTCTTCGTTCCTGTGTCTGTCCCTTCGGGGAAATGTCACGCGTTGAATACCGGAGTCCTGTTAGCCCGCTACAGCCCGGTTCACCGGAGTCCTGCTAGCCCAGTGCTACAGCCTGGATTCACTCGCTGATGACCGACACGTTCGATGCTGGGTCATGGATGCCTGTCCCTGTAAGTCTGTGCCACTTTGGGTTTACGACTAGCCATGTCAGCCCGGGCTCCTTATCATATGGATGCTAGCGACACTGTCATATACGTGTGCCAAAAGGCGCAAACGGTCCCGGGCAAAGGTAAGGCGACACCCGTGGGAATACCGTGCGTGAGGCCGCAAAGTGATATGAGGTGTTACATGCTAGATCGATGTGGCATTGAGTCGGGGTCCTGACAGCGTTGGTATCAGAGCTTGACTGCCTGTAGGATTACCAAGCCAAACTGGTCGAAGTTGAGTCTAGAAATTCTTTAGTTATATAAGGGAATTGATTGTGGGATGGAACGTAAGGCTCTTTTTACTCCTTATACCTCATGCCCTTCTGATCTGAGTCATCTTATCTTTCCTGCGGGGATTAAGAACTAGGCTATCTCTTCTTTCTATTAGGATCACGTGTTACCAATCCGTAGACCTATAGAATTGTTGGACTTAAGCCTCGTTTCAGTTCCTATTACTTCCGTATGTTAAATTGTTGATCTCGAAACCTTGATATTGTGCCTTTGAGTGGTTATGCCACCATTTTTGTGAATGTCTCAAATCTTTTCTGAGCATTTACAGCCGTTATGCTGTCCGAGTCACCCCACGTTTCTGAATAGTCTGAAGCATTTGCAAAATTCCTTCCTCCCATTCCGATGTTCCTTTGGGCCAGATTAACCACACTAATCGGTGAGTTGAGGTAAATTATTGCCTTGACATATATGTTGGAGCTATTATTATGACCCTAGGTGTTTTAGGGATCATCTAGTGGTCTAGCCATGATTTGTGTCCTAGTGTGAAGATTCTGGCCTTTATTCTCGGAAGCATCCCGTGATGCTACTTAGTAGTAGGTATTCTACTCCTTGGGCTTTGAACCCGAGATTCACTCTACTTACTTCATGTTGATAGTGTTTGCTAGTTCCTTTAGGATATTAGTAACCTTTGCGATAGTCCTTAAAGTCCGTGGTATCTTCTTCTTCCAAATACCATGAACTACTTATGGCAGAAGTTCCTCGTTGAACTGAAATATCACAACAGGATTATTCTTGATGAGTTCTCCGTTATATATTGTGACTCTGCTAGTTCTACTTTTCTGCATGGGTTTTCCGGAAGAAACATGTGGAATTCGTTCGACATGCTAAACCATGCATCCACAACTCAGAAAATCATATGTTCCTTGAGTTGTCTCTCTTTAGTTGCATTCTGACCCTCGTCTATCAATTGATAGCCAAGAGTATGCGTGCGTTCGTTTATCGATGCCTATTACTCTTGCGGTCCGTCAAGCCATTCTATCGCAGAATGACTAGGAGAAACAAACTCCAGTACCTCTTCCATATCCAGGATTGGGTCAGAGAAGTTGTGCTCCGCAGATCAAATTGCTAATCCAGCTTTCGTTCTGTTCTACCTTGGAGTATTACCATCTTTAAATCGGGATTGTTATAGGAATTGCACCCCATCCTATGAACTCCTGGTATAGTGATACTTCTTGCCGTCATTAGTCATTCCTCGGTCTTCGTGTTGATGCAACCGGAATACCGACAAATGAATTGTGATGTGTGAAATCAATATAGTTAAAGGACAATAATTTTATTTTTAGTGTGTTGGTTATTGAATCATCATTCTAAGATTGATCGTGCTACCTAGTCCATTCTCCTGGTTCACTCCTCGATCGATGAGTTAGGATTATTTCAAATTCTTACTCTATTGATCATATCGTCTTGCCCTGAAAATCAAGATTGTTCTCGAGCTTAGTAACATACCGGTGGCTCGTGATTCTCTGAATATCTTCTCAGAAGTATTACCAGGTTGTCACCTGACCGCTATGTTAAGCTCGTGATCAAGTTGGTTTTTGTGAACCATCCTTCTCCAAGAATCTGTGTTGGATATCCCTGAGCTAGTTGGTTAAGTTAGACAACGACTTGGAGAGTTGGAAGATAAAAGCTTGCCTGACTTAGTTCGTTCCAAAGGGATATTCTTGTGTAGTGTGTGTTGAAGAAAGATGATATCTTCATCGATTGGTCCCTGTGATCAGTTGCTGGATCTATTGTCTTGTCAATCCTTTGATTTGAGTGTGGGCTATCGTCAAATCAAATCAGAACCAACGATATTCGTAATGTTGTCTTACTCGTGGTTGATTCCTCGAGCATACACCATTATATCTTTGGTCTGACCAATGCTATCACCGTGTTCACTTAACTATGGAATTCCTTTTAAAAGGAAACCTAGATGAATTGTTGTTGAGCCCATTGACAACATCCTTATCTCCTCCATAATTTTGTTGAACATTAAGCTAGTGTTGGAAATTTTTGAAAGCATTTGTTCATGCTAGCTCATGAAGCATATGTTTGGATGAAGGTAGTGACTTCCTTTAATTCATGTGCATCTGATGCAAGTTGCCGCCGTGGATTCGAGAAAGTCAATGTTGTTTTCTTGGAATCATTCCAAATCAGTCATGCACACGTGCGAAGAATTCTGTGGTTCGGAGACTTGCAACCTCCATTCCATATGTATACCCTAGCACACCAAGCCACTGATTGTTTTGTTCACGGAAAAGGAGTTGATGTGCTAATCCTAGGTCATGCACAAGACTTCCATATCCTCGATTATGGTTCCCAACCAGAACTCGGTAGTGTTTTATTATAAGACTACCACGTGGTCATGTTTGTCTGGGACAGCGTGTTCACATGTTTGTAGCAGAACCAGCTCATGTTTTGGAGCTTGCTATCGTAGTTCATCTCCCGAGAATCCCGCAACGTCATCTCGTCGATTTGTGTTGCAAACTTTCATTTTTCTTCCTAGACTCGATGAGTCTGGAATATCCTGACACCAACCAGATCTGAATCTCAGGCAGATATGATGGTTTGGAACATTTCCCAAGAACTATAATATCGGTCCCTCGGAAACCGGTAAAGTGGATGTCGTGGCCAACACACCCATCCGGAAGACCTGTTATTATAATATCTTGATTGAGGAAATTGGCCACCTCCCCATAAGGATTTCGTAGGATTTACCTCCGTAACTGTTCCTTATGGATTCTATTGCTCCTGAAGTCCGACCTTTACTTGATGTTCTAGTTAGCAAACCATATCTATGAATGGGTTACACCAGCACGTCAAGGAGAACATTAGAAGCGGAGTGCTAAATGTCTCTCGGTCGATCATCCAGATTTTATTTCTTTGGCCTCGCCAAGGGTGAAATCTGAGAAGGTGTTATCTTCCTTTGCATCTGCATCATCCATCATCCTTCATCATGGTAGCAAGTTGTGTTGCCAGGATCCTTGACACGGATATTGGTAAAACCTTGATGATTGTGGAATTGCTCAAGTTCTTGAGAGCACGCACAAGCGCTACGTGTTACCGTCGACACTAACTAGGTTTGCTCTCAACTTCCTCGGTTATGCTATAACCATTCCAATAGTGGAATAACTCTCTATTGTTGAGCCTCTCCCCAGTTACTAGAATCATTCCCAGCATTTGCATTTTGTTCCCAGCTTGCACCACCAATGTCCTTTCCATTTCCGGAGATAAGTAAATTCATCCATTGCGTTGTCTTCAACAAGGTAATCCACATCATCCAAGTCTGAGTATGCCATTCTACCGACCCCCTCCAAATGATCGCTTGTGATTGCCTTAGGCTGGTTCAAAGAATTTCAGTGATCTCTGAATCAAAGTAATTCTTTTTGCCACTTAAGGGGAGATATCTACGAATCACCCCCCTCCAGGATGTTTCGTCGTGGTATCATGGCAACTCAACTCCTCGCTACGTTGACAACCGATTACCACCTTCTTAAGTGTGGAATTGTTGTCCACCTAGTGAACCTCGTCACCTGCTCCACTCCATCCCTTTAGAGCTATGCTTCGTCTCTCAGCTCGAGAGATACTGTTATATCTCATTCCGTGAGTTGTTCGATCCTCGAGAAGATCGACCCTTCTAGAGTCTCCTTCTTCCCTCCATGTCATATTGGCAGGATTTCTCAGAGCAAGACATCAAGACAATGATGGTGAATGAATCAACGTTCAACTGAAGTGCACCCTGGATCATGAAGATTATACTAGTTGCGTTTACCTTTCACCTTACCCTACGCCTGAATCTCGAGACGAGATTCTTGTTTAGTGGGGGTGAGTTGTCACATCCCTAGCTTCTGGCATTGCTCTAGCCTAGCCTCATGTGTGCATCATGTTTAACTTTTGAATGAACTTGAAATGGGGATTGCTCAAACCCTAGCATTAAAGGAATTCACTAGGTTCACCTAAAATACTTTCAAGCAAGTCCAAATGGCTTTCAAAAATGTTCATGATTTTTGACAAAGGTGAAAAACCTCTGCCAAAAATGATGCCAATATTTTTGGGCCATTATGGATTTTTGAATAATCCATATTGTATTTGAATTGGGGCATTTAAATACTATTAATATTTTTAAATGCTCCAACAATTCTGAAAATTGATAAGGGTCACTGGAATAATTCAGAAAGCACCCATAATTATTTCCAGGATTTTATAAAATGATTTGATATTTAAAACAAATCAAAAACAAATTGCAGAAATAGAAAAAAATAAAACAGAACAAAAATAAAGGGGAGAGAGGCCACCTGGGCCACTTACCTGGCCTTACCCGCGCAGCCACCAGAGCCGGCCCAGTTCCCCCAGCCGGCCCAGCCCACCTCCTCCTCCCTTGTCCTCTTCCTCCTCTGCCAGGAGGACGAGCAGAGGCGAGGCGTGGCGCGCGTCGACGCCGGCCACCTCCTGCTTCGCGCTGGAGGCCTCCCCCTTCGAGCCTATCCATGCGTGGAGACGCCACGCAGCTGCCCCGCACCGCTCTCACTCTCCCTCGCCCTCCCCTTCTTCCCCTGCTCTCTCTCCCTCTCACCCGAGAACCACCGCCGCCACCGACGCCGATTGCCGCAGCCACCGTGCTCCTCTCGCCTCCCCGACGCCTCCCAGAGCTCCGCAAGTCCTCCCTCGTCCTCCTCGTCGTCTCACGCGACCAGAAGAGCCCCGGAACGCCGCCCCCGACGTTTTCCCCCTCGCCGGCCGCCGAGGATCTTCTCCGTCGAATTCGGCCACTCCGGCGCGCCCCCGAGCTCGCTGACCCTCCCTGCGCGATCCCTGTGAGCTCCACTCCGTTTCCCCTCCTCCATTTTGTTCGTTTCCGTGCCGTAGCACCCCGGCCACATTCCCGAGCGCCGCCGTCCGCCATGGACGCCGGGCATGGCACTGACGTGCTGCTGCGGCCAGTCCGACGAGCCTAGCGTGCTCCTAGCTGCCCCAGGAGTCCGCATAGCCCCTCAGCCAGCCCCCTAGCGCCCCGTAACCTCGCTCCGCCCAAACCCGAGCTCCGGCAGCCGCTGCGGCCCCCACTCCGGCGAGCTCCGGCCACCCCCGCACCTCCCGATGGCCCCCCTAGATGCGCACGGGCACGGGCTACCCTCTGGTGCCCTTGGCTTGGCCCAAAACCCCTCGCAGCGCCACTCCGGCGAGCTCCCGCCGCAGTTTTGGTCGTCGCCGGCCGAACTCCGGCGAAGTCGACGTGGCTTAGTTAATTAGTCACTAACCCCCCCCACCTACTGACGCTGACAAGTGGGCCCCAGGGCTTAGTCAAAGCTAACCAGCCCGGGTCAACGCGGGATTAGTCCCTGTGTCACTGACGTGTGGACCCCACACGTCAGGTTTGACCTGGGGCGCTCGGTTGACCCTGCTGACGTCACTATTACGTCATGCTGACGCAGTATTTGTTCTGGAATTTAAATAAATCCTAAATGATTTATAAATTTCAGAAAATGACTAAAACTTCCAAAATTCATAGAAAATTAACCGTAACTCCAAATTTAATAAATTATATATGAAAAATTATCAGAAAAATTCAAGGAATCCATCTGTACCATTTTCATGCATGTTAGAACAACTTATAGCTGCTGTTTAGCACAAATCAATTAAAGGGCATTTAAATAATCACATATGGAGTTTGAATTTGAATCTTGGATTCAAACCAACTTCATTTAATCTGGTTTTAGTTGCATTAGCTCAAAACACATTCATTTTGCCATGTCATGATCATGCATCATATTGTGCATTGCATTGATTGTGTTCCTTTCTGTGTTGCCGGTATTTGTCCCCTCTCGATAGACGTGATACCGATGACGTGATCGTTGACACTGATGAAGACTCAATGTTATCTTCAGAAGTGCCAGGCAAGCAAAACCCCCTTGTTCATTCCGATACAATCCTACTCTCTCGCTCCTGCTCTCTTTTACTGCATTAGGACAACACCGATTCATCTGTTACTTGCTGCGGTAGCTGAACCCCTTTATCCTCTGCATGACCTGTCATTCCACAGTAAATAGATGAAACCCACTAGCATGAGTAGGAGTTGTTTGAGCCCTGTTGTGCCTACTCATTCATGCTTGTTTGTCATGCCTGCTACTGCTTAGAGTTGAGTCGGGTCTGAATCATCGGGGATGAATCAGAGGTGTGTGAACATGTCCTACGGTGTGTGAGCTAAGCGTGTGAACACGATTTGGTAAAGGTAGCGGTGAGAGGCCATGTAGGAGTACATGGTGGGTTGTCTCATTGCAGCCGTCCTCAGGAACTGAGTTCTGTGTTTGTGATCCATGATTCAGCTACTACCACGCATTGGGCCCGAAACCAATGGACCCTCTCGGCTTCTTGATCACCCTTGTCCTCTGTCCAGGAGTTGCAAGTAGTTTCTGGTGTTTGTAGTATGCTGGAGGCCGTGCGCAGCGCTGACCGTAGGGGTGGGCTGTGATGCGGTAGGCACGTGGCCGGGTAAACCGGGCACCCGTTTGGTGTCACGGAACCCTGTACACATCGTTTGGGGCTGTGAGCGAAACTCCGGCCGGATCTCCTCATGGATGGAACCCGAATAGGCGATAAACCTGGACTAGAGACTTGAGTGTTTAGGTAGGCCGTGGCCGACACCCACGTTGGGCTTCCGCTTGAAGGTTGCCGAGTACATGTCGTGTAAACGGCGGTAAGTGGTGAGAGCGTGTGTGAAGAAGTACACCCCTGCAGGGTTAACCTAATCTATTCGAATAGCCGTGTCCACGGAAAAGGACCTCTGGGTTGCTTATATCAGTTCATAGACAAGTGAAAGTGGATACTCTAAAATACGCAAGATAAGCGTGAGTGCTATGGATGGCGTTCTCGTAGGGAGACGGGAGCGGATCCATAGTGGTGTATTGATATGGTGAATATGTGGACTCGTGTGCGCCACCTCAAAAGTTACATTGCAGTCGTAGTTCAGGATAGCCACTGAGTCAAAGCTGGCTTGCTGCAGTCAAACTCCACCATCCCCTTTGTTGATAATGATGCATATGTAGATAGATCTGATGTAAGTCTTGCTGGGTACATTTGTACTCACGTTTGCCTATTTTATGTTTTTGCAGAGAGACTTCAGTCTCACTAGTATTTCCGCGTGGTCTTCGACGTTTAGCTTGTTACCTCAGCTACGATCTTGTGCCCTCGGCAGGATCTGATATATAGTCAGGCTTCTCAGCCTTTTTCATTTATAGATGTCTGTACTCAGACATGATAGCTTCCGCTTGTGTTTTGACTTGTATGCTCTGATTGTTGGGTCATGAGACCCATGTTTGTAATATCTCGCTCCTCGGAGCCTATTGCATAAACTACTTGAGTCGTAGAGTCATTTTGTGATGCCATGTTGTATTGCACATATCGAGCATATTGTGTGTATGTTATTGAAATGCTTGGTATGTGTGGGATCTGACCATCTAGTTGTTTATCTTTAGTAGCCTCTCTTACCGGGAAATGTCTCCTAGTGTTTCACTGAGCCATGGTAGCTTGCTACTGCTCCAGAACACTTAGGCTGGCCGGCATGTGTCCTTCTTCGTTCCTGTGTCTGTCCCTTCGGGGAAATGTCACGCTTTGAGTACCGGAGTCCTGTTAGCCCGCTACAGCCCGGTTTACCGGAGTCCTGCTAGCCCAGTGCTACAGCCCGGACCCACTTGCTGATGACCGACACGTTCGAAGCTGGGTCATGGATGCCTGTCCCTGTAAGTCTGTGCCACTTTGGGTTTACGACTAGTCATGTCAGCCCGGGCTCTTTATCATATGGATGCTAGCGACACTATCATATACGTGAGCCAAAAGGCGCAAACGGTCCCGGGCAAAGGTAAGGCGACACCCGTGGGAATACCGTGCGTGAGGCCGCAAAGTGATATGAGGTGTTACATGCTAGACCTATGTGGCATCGAGTCGGGGTCCTGACATAAGGTCTCCCCCTTGACGATGAAGGAAACCAAGTCGAAATCGATAAGCACTTCCCGAAGTTAGTATCCTGCCAGCCGAGTAGCCACATTTTGATCTGGACGACTTCGTGGAGGAAACCATTGAAGACATTTAGGATAATGAGGACGAGCCCGACGAGCTATGAGCTAAGAAAACAATGTTTTAAATTAGCATCGGGATGTCGAGTGAAAGTTGTATAACATTAAGTCCGACCGATGGTGGTGATGGTGCTACTCAAGTTTTACCTAGTCAAGTATTTCTCTTTAATTGGATTTGCTATGTATTTTTCGACTGTTTCCCATTTGAATCTTTTGCGTCGGTTTTCCTTTGGCTATTATTTCTTGCCAAGTAAGCAAATGGACTACAGGTTGGGGATAAGGATATTGCCGCAAGCTCCGAGTTAACTTACTTTGATTTTTTTTTGCGAAGATTGAAAGGAAAAAACGGGAGCATGTCAGCTGGCGATACACCCGATGGGTGTAAATGATTTCCAACTGTGCTGAGTGTCTTACTGGCTCCTAGCCCCGGGGTCTGGCGTAGCACCCTAGCGTGGCATGGCCTCCAAGAGCACTACAACTCTCAAAGTTATAGCAATTGGAAAACGAGAGGCAATAATTAAGAAAATTGTAAATTCTATTTTTCGAGCAGCACTCGAAACTGGGGGAACCGTCCTGACTGCGAGGTGAATCATCATGACGATAGCGGTAGTCATCCTGGCGGCATAGTGAATCATCACGACAATGAGGAGGAGTCCTCTGTCTTCGAGGCGAGTAATCATCCCACCCACAGGAAACATCTCTATGCCCGTGTGGTGAGACGTCATCACAATGTCGAGGGGAATCCACCCAACACCATGGAGAAAGGTCATCACGTCCCCGAGTAGGAACCTCTCGATTCCCCGAGTAGGAACCTCTCGATGACACGATGATGGTTCGAGCCCAACTTCGGCCCGAGTACCCGCCCTGTGGCCGTCGGTCGACGATCCAAAGTGGCTACCGTTGGCACCCAACTTTTAGTTCCTCCAAGCACTCGACAGAAGCCAGTCGGTCACGAAACTGAGAAATTAGCTCATTCTGTGTGACCATTGCCTTCAGGAAATTTGATAGCTATCAAATGCCATCAACAATGACTCCATCTCCAGGTTGCTGGATTGCGTCTGCCAATCTGGTCGCATCCTGAATGTTTCCCATCGGGGTGCGGAGAACACTGAGGTGGCCTGGGCCTCTAACTATGAAATTGTTGTTTATGTCCTGCCCGCGCCAAACTATAGATCAGGCTGGCTGCGGATGTCACTGAATGTTCCCTACTAGCGTGCCCAGCCAAGGTGGTATGGCATGCCACCTCTAGGGCTTTGTCAGGTAGCGAGGCCCAACGAATAGCAGTTGAGGAGCTGCTCTATGGCCTCTCGGTCCTCCCAAATGAGTTGTGGGCCGATGTACTGCCTCTCACCGACCATGGCATTGTTGGCCGCAGCAGATGGATCAACTGGTGCACCCCCACGAAGGCTAGACTTGGGGGCGGGTGAAGGAAATATGCCCTAGATGCAATAATAAAGTTATTAATCTGAATTTCCTTATTCATGATAAATGTTTATTATTCATGCTAGAATTGTATTAACCGGAAACTTAATACATGTGTGTATACATAGACAAAACACTGTGTCCCTAGTATGCCTCTACTAGACTAGCTCGTTGATCAAAGATGGTTAAGTTTCCTAGCCATGGACATGAGTTATCATTTGATAAATGGGATCACATCATTAGTGGAATGATGTGATGGACAAGACCTATCCGTTAGCTTAGCATTATGATCGTTCAGTTTTATTGCTACTGCTTTCTTCATGTCAAATTCATATTCCTCCAACTATGAGATTATGCAACTCCCGGACACCGGAGGAATGCCTTATGTGCTATCAAACGTCACAACGTAACTGGGTGATTATAAAGATGCCCTACAGGTATCTCTGAAGGTGTTTGTTGGGTTGGCATAGATCGAGATTAGGATTTGTCACTCCGAGTATCGGAGAGGTATCTCTGGGCCTTCTCGGTAATGCACATCATATGAAGCCTTGCGAGCAATGTGACTAATTAGTTAGTTGCGGGATGATGTATTATGGAACGAGTAAAGGGACTTGCCGGTAAAGAGATTGAACTAGGTATGAAGATACCGATGATCGAATCTCGGGCAAGTAACATACTGATGACAAAGGGAATAACGTATGTTGACATTACGGTTCGACCGATAAAGATCTTCGTAGAATATGTGGGAACCAATATGAGCATCCAGGTTCCGCTATTGGTTATTGACCGGAGAGGTGTCTCGGTCATGTCTACATAGTTCTCGAACCCATAGGGTTCGCACGCTTAACGTTCGATGACGATATGTATTATATGAGTTATGTGTTTTGTTGACCGAAGGTTGTTCGGAGTCCTGGATGAGATCACGGACACGACGAGGAGTCTCAAAATGGTCGAGAGGTAAAGATTGATATATTAGAAGGTGGTATTCGGACACCTGAATGGTTCCTGAGTGTTTCGGGAATTTATCGAAGTACCGAGGGGTTATCGGAACCCCCCGGGGGAAGTAATGGGCCTCATGGGACATAGAGGAGAGGCAAGGTAGGCCACAAGGAGGTGGCACCCCCCATGGGTAGTCCGAATTGGACTAGGGGAGGGGGCGCCACCCCCCTTTCCTTCTCCTTCTCTCTATCTTTCCCCATCCCCCCCCCGTTGGAAGGAGGGGGGGGACTAGGACTAGGAGTCCTAGTAGGACTCCCCCCACTTGGGCGCGCCCTAGGACGGCCCTCCTCCCCTCTCCCTCCTTTATATACGGGGGCAGGGTGGCACCTCTAGGCAGATCAATTGATTCTTAGCCGTGTGCGGTGCCCCCTCCACCGTTTACTCCTCCGGTCATATTGTCGTAGTGCTTAGTTAAAGCCCTGCTCAGATCACATCACCATCACCGTCATCACGCAGTCATGTTGACGGAACTCATCTAGTCCTTCGACCCTCTGCTGGATCAAGAGTTCGAGGGATGTCATTGAGCTGAACGTGTGCAGAACTCGGAGGTGCCGTACATTCGGTGCTTGATCGGTTGAATTGAGAAGACGTTCGACTACATCAACCGCGTTAAGCTAACTCTTCCACTTTCGGTCTACGTGGGTACGTGGACACACTCTCCCCCCCTGTTGCTTTGCATCTCCTAGATAGATCTTGCGTGAGCGTAGGAATTTTTTTGAATTGCATGCTACGTTTCCCAACAGTGGCATCAGAGCCAGGTCTATGCATAGATGATATGCACGAGTAGAACACAAAGAGTTGTGGGCGGTGATCGTCATACTGCTTACCACCAATGTCTTATTTTGATTCAGCGGTATTATTGGATGAAGCGGCCCGGACCAACCTTACATGACCGCGTTCATGAGACCGGTTCCACCGACAGACATGCAACTAGTTTTGCATAAAGGTGGCCGGCGGGTGTCTGTTTCTCCAACTTTAGTTGAATCGAATTTGACTGTGGCCGGTCCTTATGAACTTTAAAACAACAAACTTGATAAATCACTGTTGTGGTTTTTGTTCCGTAGGTAAGTGCGGTTCATGCTAGAAGCCCGTAGCAACCACGAAAACTTGTAACAACAAAGTAGAAGACGTCTAACTTGTTTTTGCAGGGCATGTTGTGATGTGATATGGTCAAGACATGATGTGATATAAGTTGTTGTATGAGATGATCATGTTTTGTAAAAGTTATCGGCAACTAGCAGGAGCCATATGGTTGTCACTTTTATTGTATTAAATACAAACGCCATGCAATTGCTTTACTTTATCACTAAGCAGTAGCGATAGTCATAGAAGCAATAGTTGGTGAGACGACCACGAGGCTACGATGGAGATCAAGGTGTCAAGCCGGTGACGATGGAGATCATGATGTTGCTTTGGTGATGGAGATCAAAAGCACAAGAGTATGATGGCCATATCATGTCACATATTTTGATTGCATGTAATGTTTATCTTATATACATCTTATTTTGCTTAGTACGACGGTAGCATTATTAGATGACCCCTTACTAAAAATTTCAAGGTATAAGTGTTCTCCCCGAGTACGCACCATTGCGTAAGCTCTTAGTGCTAAGACACCACGTGATGATCGGGTGTGATAAGCTCTACGTTCAAATACAACAGGCTCAAGCCAGTTTTGCACATGCAAAATACTTGGGTTAAACTTGACGAGCCTAGCATATACAGATATGGCCTCGGAACACTCGAGACCGAAAGGTCGAACGTGAATCATATAGTGGATATGATCAATAGAGAGATGTTCACCATTGATGACTACTCCATCTCACGTGATGATCGAACATGGTTTAGTTGATTTGGATCACGTATCATTTAGATGACTTGAGGGATGTCTATCTAAGTGGGAGTTCTTAAGTAATATGATTAATTGAACTTAATTTATCATGATCTTAGTCTTGATAGTTTTTTTGCATATCTATGTTGTAGATCAATGGCCCGTGCTACCGTTCCCTTGAATTTTAATGCGTTCCTAGAGAAAGCTAAGTTGAAAGATGATGGTAGCAACTACAAGTACTGGGTCCGTAACTTGAGGATTATCCTCATTGCGGCACAGAAGAATTATGTCCTTGATGCACCGCTGGGTGAAAGGCCTGCCGCAAGAGAAGAAGCTGACGTTGTGAACGTCTGGTAAGCTCGATCCGATGACTACTCGTTAGTTCAGTGTGCCATGTTTTACGACTTAGAATCGGGACTTCAAAGACGTTTTGAACGTCATGGACCATATGAGATGTTCCAGGAGTTGAAGTTAATATTTCAATAAGATGCCCGAGTTGAGAGATATGAAGTCTCCAACAAGTTCTATAGCTACAAGATGGAGGAGAACAGTTCTGTTAGTGAGCACATACTCAGAATGTCTGGGTACCATAATCACTTGACTCAGTTGGGAGTTAATCTTCTAGATGATTGTGTCATTGACAAAGTTCTTCAATCACTGCCACCGAGCTACAAAGGCTTCGTGATGAACTACAATATGCAACAGATGGAAAAGACTATTCCCAATCTTTTCGCAATGCTAAAGGTTGCGGAGGTATAAATTAAGAAGGAGCATCAAGTGTTGATGGTTAACAAGACCACTAGTTTCAAGAAGAAAGGCAAGGGTAGAAAGAAGGGAAACTTCAAGAAGAAGGACAAGCAAGTTGTCACTCCCGGGAAGAAACCCAAAGTCGGACCCAAGCTTGAAACTGAGTTCTTCTACTACAAAGGGACTGGTCACTGGAAGCGGAACTACCCCACGTATTTGGCGGATAAGAAGGATGGCAAAGTGAACAAAGGTATATTTGATATACATGTTATTGATGTGTACCTTACTAATTCTCGTAGTAGTGCGTGAGTATTTGATACCGGTTCGGTTGCTCATATTTGTAACTCGAAGCATGGACTACAGATCAAACGAAGGTTGGCTAAGGACGAGGTGATGATGCGCGCCAGGAATGGTTCCAAGGTCAATATGATCGTCGTCGGCACACTACCTCTACATCTACCTTCGGGATTAGTTTTAGACCTAAATAATTGTTATTTGGTGCCAGCGTTGAGAATGAACATTATATCTGGATCTTGTTTAGTGTGAGGTGATTATTCATTTAAATCATAGAATAATGGTCGGTCTATTTATATGAGTAATATCTTTTATGGCCATGTACCCGTGAAGAGTGGTCTATTTCTATTAAATCTTGATTGTGATGATACACATATTCATAATATTGATGCCAAAACATGCAAAGTTGATAATGATAGCGCAACTTATTTGCGGCACTACCTTTTGGGTCATATCGGTGTAAAGCGCATGAAGGAACTCCATAAATATGGACTTTTGGAACCACTTGATTATGAATCACTTGATACTTGCGAAACATGCCTTATGGGCAAGATGACTAAAACTCCGTTCTCCGGAACAAAAGAACGAGCTAATGACTCATTGGAAATAATACATATCGATGTATGCAGTCCGATGAGTGTTGAGGCTTGTGGCGGGTATCGTTATTTTCAGACCTTCACAGATGATTGAGCAGATATGGGTATATCTACTTAATGAAACACAAGCCTGAAACATTTGAAAAGTTCAAAGAATTTCGGAGTGAAGTGGAGAATCATCGTAACAAGAAAATAAAGTTTCTACGTTGTGATCATGGAGGAGAACATTTGAGTTACGAGTTTGGCCTTCATTTAAAACAACGTGGAATAGTTTCACAGCTCACGCCAAATGGAACACCACAACGTAATGGTGTGCCCGTTTGTCGTAACCGCACTTTATTAGATATGGTGCGATCTATGATGTCTCTTACCAATTTACCACTATTGTTTTGGGGATATGCATTAGAGACAGCTGCATTCACTTTAAATAGGACATCGTCAAAATCGGTTGAGACGACACCGTATGAACTGTGGTTTGGCAACAAACCTAAGTTGTCGTTTCTTAAAGTTTGGGGATGTGATGCTTATGTCAAAAGGATTCAACCCGATAAGCTCGAACCCAAATCGAAGAAGTGCGTCTTCATAGGATACCCTAAAGAAACAATTGGGTACACCTTCTACCACAAGTCCGAAGGCAAGATTTTTGTTGCTAAGAACAAAACCTTTCTAGAGAAGGAGTTTCTCTCGAAAGAAGTGAGTGGGAGGAAAGTAGAACTTGATGTGGTAATTATACCTACTCTCAATTTGAAAATTAGCTCATCCAAGAAATCTGTTCCCGTAATGCCTACACCAACTGGAGAGGAAATTACTGATAAAGATCATGAAACTTCAGATCAAGTTGCTACAGAACCTCGTAGGTCAAATAGAGCATGATCCGGACCAGAGTGGTATGATAATCCTATTCTAGAGGTCATGTTACGTGACCATGACGAACCTACAAACTATGAAGAAGCTATGATGAGCCTGAATTCCGATAAATGACTTGAGGCCATGAAATCTGAGATAGGATCCATGTATGAGAACAAAGTGTGGACTTTGGTGGATCTGCCAGATGATCGGCGACCCTTAGAGAATAAATTGATCTTCAAGAAGAAGACTGACACTGATGGTAATGTTACTGTCTATAAAGCTTGACTTGTTGCAAAAGACAAGTTCAAGGAGTTGATTATGATGAGACTTTCTCACCCGTAGCGATGCTTAAGTCTGTCCGAATCATGTTAGCAATTGCCGCATTTTATGATTATGAAATCTGGCAAATGGATGTCAAAATTGCATTCCTTAATGGATTTCTTAAAGAAGAGTTGTATATGATGCAACCAGAAGGTATTGTCGATCCTAAAGGTGCTAACAAAGTGTGCAAGCTCCAGCGATCCATTTATGGACTGGTGCAAGCATCTCGGAGTTGGAATATACACTCTGATGAGGTGATCAAAGCATATGGTTTTATACAGACTTTTAGAGAAGCCTGTATTTACAAGAAAATGAGTGGGAGCTCTATAGCATTTCTAATATTATATGTGGATGGCATATTGTTGATTGGAAATGATGTAGAATTTCTGGATAGCATAAATGGATACTTGAACAAGAGTTTTTCAATGAAAGACCTCGGTGAAGCCGCTTATATATTGGGCATCAAGATCTATAGAGATAGATCAAGACGCTTGATAGGACTTTCACAAAGCACATACCTTGATAAAGTTTTGATGAAGTTAAAAACGGATTAGTCCAAGAAAGGGTTCTTGCCTGTGTTACAAGGTGTGAAGTTGAGTCAGACCCAATGCCCGACCACTACAGAAGATAGAGAGAAAATGAAAGTTATTCCCTATGCCTCAGTCATAGGTTCTATCATGTATGTTATGCTGTGTACCAGACCTGATGTGTGCCTTGCTATAAGTTTAGCAGGGAGGTACCAAAGTAATCCAGGAGTGGATCATTGGACAACAGTCAAGAACATCCCGAAGTAATTGAAAAGGACTAGGTATATGTTTCCCGTTTATGTAGGTGACAAAGAGCTTGTCGTAAGTGGTTACATCGATGCTAGCTTTGATACTGATCCGGATGACTCTAAGTCGCAAACCGGATACATATTTTTATTGAATGGTGGAGCTGTCCGTTGGTGCAGTTCCAAGCAGAGCGTCGTGGCGGGATCTATGTGTGAAGCAGAGTACATAGCTACTTCGGAAGCAGCAAATGAAGGAGACTGGATGAAGGAGTTCATATCCGATCTAGGTGTAATACCTAGTGCATCCGGTCCAATGAAAACCTTTTGTGACAATACTAGAGCAATTGCCTTGGCGAAGGAATCCAGATTTCACAAAAAGACCAAACACATCAAGAGACGCTTCAACTCCATCCGAGATTTGGTCAAGGAGGGAGACATAGAGATTTGCAAAATACATACGGATCTGAATGTGGCAGACCCATTGACTAAGCATCTTCCACGAGCAAAACATGATCAGCACCAAGACTCCATGGGTGTTAGATTCATTACAATGTAATCTAGATTATTGACTCTAGTGCAAGTGGGAGACTGAAGGAAATATGCCATAGAGGCAATAATAAAGTTATTATTTTGTATTTCATGCTAGAATTGTATTAACCGGAAACTTAGTACATGTGTGAATACATAGACAAAACACTGTGTCCCTAGTATGCCTCTACTAGACTAGCTCGTTGATCAAAGATGGTTAAGTTTCCTAGCCATGGACATGAGTTGTCATTTGATAAACGGGATCACATAATTAGTGGAATGATGTGATGGCAAGACCCATCCGTTATCTTAGCATTATGATTGTTAAGTTTTATTGCTACCGCTTTCTTCATGTCAAATACATATTCCTCCGACTATGAGATTATGCAACTCCCGGGCACCGAAGGAATGCCTTATGTGCTATCAAACGTCACAACATAACTGAGTGATTATAAAAATGCTCTACAGGTATCTCTGAAGGTGTTTGTTGGGTTGGCATAGATCGAGATTAGGATTTGTCACTTCGAGTATCGGAGAGGTATCTCTGGGCCCTCTCGGTAATGCACATCATATGAAGCCTTGCAAGCAATGTGACTAATGAGTTAGTTGCGAGATGATGCATTACAGAATGAGTAAATAGACTTGCCGGTAACGAGATTGAACTAGGTATGAAGATACCAACGATCGAATCTCGGGCAAGTAACATACCGATGACAAAGGGAATAACATATGTTGACATTGCGGTTCGACCGATAATGATCTTCGTAGAATATGTGGGAACCAATATGAGCATCAAGGTTTCGCTATTGGTTATTGACCGGAGAGGTGTCTTGGTCATGTCTACATAGTTCTCGAACCCGTAGGGTCCGCACGCTTAATGTTCGATGACGATATGTATTTTATGAGTTATGTGTTTTGGTAACCAAAGGTTGTTCGGAGTCCCGGATGAGATCACGTACATGACGAGGAGTCTCAAAATGGTCGATAGGTAAATATTGATATATTGGAAGGTGGTATTCAGACACCGGAATGGTTCCAGAGTGTTTCGGGAATTTACTGGAGTACCGAGGGGTTACCGGAACCCCCCCAGGGGAAGTAATGGGCCTCATGGGCCATAGGGGAGATGCAAGGTATGACACAAGGAGGTGGTGCCCCCCCATGCGGAGTACGAATTGGACTAGGGGAGGGGGCGCGGCCTCCCATCCCTTCTCCCTCTCCCTCTCTTTCCCCCTTTCCTTCTGTTGGAAGGAAGGGGGGGGGCGGTGACTAGGACTAGGAGTCCTAGTAGGACTCTCCCCCACTTGGGCAAGCACTAGGCTAGCCCTACTCCCCTCTCCCTCCTTTATATACGGGGGCGGGGGGCACCTCTAGGTAGATCAATCGATTCTCCTCCAGTTATATTATCGTAGTGCTTAGGCGAAGCCCTGCGCGGATTGATACGTCTCCAACGTATCTATAATTTTTGATTATTACATGTTGTTTTATTATCTATCTTGGATGTTTTATAATCATTATATAGTCATTTTATATCATTTTTTGGTACTAACCTATTGACATAGTGCCAAGTGCCAGTTGTTGTTTTCTGCATGTTTTTTACATTGCAGGAAATCAATATCAGAAGGAGTCCAAATGCCATGCCAATTTACGATGATTTTTTATGGACCAGAAGGAAGAAGTTGGGCCCTGGTTGCACCTGGTGGGTTGTGCCCACCTCGGGTGCCCCCTGGACCGACTCTTTGCTCTATAAATACCCCAATATTCCAAAAACCCTAGAGGAATCGATGAAATTTCATCCAGCCGCCGCGGAGTCCAGAACCACGAGATCCAATCTAGACACCATCACGGAGGGGTTCACCACTTCCATTGGTGCCTCTCCGATGATGCATGAGTACGGGTCCGTAGTTAGTAGCTAGATGGCTTCCTCTCTCTCTCTCTTGATTATCAATACAATGGTCTCTTGGAGATCCATATGATGTAAGTCTTTTGGCGGTGTGTTTGTTGGGATCTGATGATCTTCGAGTTTATGATCAGTTATATCTTTTTATATCCATGAAAGTTATTTGAGTTCTTTGATCTCTTATATGCGTGATCTCTTATAGCCTCGTATTTCTTCTCCGATATTTGGGTTTTGTTTGTCCAACTTGATCTATTTATGTTGCAATGGGAAGAGGTGCCCGGTAGTGGGTTCAATCTTACGGTGCTTGATCCCATTGACAGAAAGGGAACCAATACGTATGTATCGTTGATACTAAGGTTAACAAGACGGGATCCATATCTTCCGTAATAGATAAATGGATCTTGTCTACATCATGTCATTGTTCTTATTGCATTACTCCGTTTTTTCATGAACTTAATACATTAGATGCATGTTGTATAGCGATCGATGTGTGGAGTAATAGTAGTAGATGCAGGCAGAAGACGGTCTACTAATCTAGGACGTGATGCCTATTTAATGATCATTGCCTGGATATCATCATGATTATTGTAAGTTCTATCAATTTCCCAACAGTAATTTGTTCACCCATCATTTGCTATTTTTCTCGAGAGAGAAGCCACTAGTGAAACCTACAGCCCAGGGTCTTCTTTCTCATATATTTGCCTTGCGATCTACTTTTTCCTTGCGTTTATTTTCAGATCTATTAAACCAAATAATACAAAAATACCTTGCTGCAATTTATTTGCTCCACGATCTATTTATCCCGTCTACAAATTTACCTCACGTCCTTTGCCTATCTTGAGCCGCCGTACCCTGAAAGGGATTGAAAACCCCTTTAACACGTCGGGTTGCGAGGTGTTGTTCTTTTTGTGCAAGGGCTGTTTACATTGTGTTTCTTGGTTCTCCTACTGGTTCGATAACCTTGGTTTCATCTATGAGGGAAATACCTACCACCGCTATGCTGCATCATCCCTTCCTCTTTGGGGAAATACCGACATAGCTTCAAGCGACATCAAAAGGAATTTCTGGCACCGTTGCCGGGGAGGATCTTCAACATAACTAGGTTCCTAATCACAAATCTCATCTCCTTACAATTTACATTATTTGCCTCTCGTTTTCCTCTCCCCCACTTCACAAAAATTTGCCATTTTATTCACCTCTCCTTTTCCATTCGCCATTTTCTTGCCGGATCTGTTTTTGAGTGCAATCTTGTTATGTGGTCATCATGACTCAAGAGAACACCAAACTATGTGACTTCTCAACTACCAACAACAATGATTTTATTGGCACTCCGCTTTCTCCTCCCCCCACTAGTGCAGAGACTTGTGATATTAATACTGCTTTGCTGAATCTTGTTATGAAAGACCAATTTTCCGGTACTCCTAACGAGGATGTCGCGTCCCATCTTAATACCTTCATGGAATTATGCGATATGCAAAAGAAAAAAGATATGGAAAATGATGTGGTCAAGATGAAATTATTTCCATTTTCTTTGCATGATTCTGCAAAAATTTGGTTCTCTTCTTTGCCTCGCAATAGTGTCAATTCTTGGAATAAGTGCAAAGATGCTTTTATCACTAAGTATTTTCCTCCCGCAAAAATTATTTCCCTTAGAACCCAGATCATGATTTTCAGGCAACTTGAACATGAGCATGTTGCACAAACTTGGGAAAGGATGAAAATGATGCTAAGGAATTGCCCAACTCATGGGTTAAATCTTTGGTTGATCATACAAATTTTTTATGCGGGGTTGAATTTTGTTTCTCGTAATCTTTTAGATTCTGCCGCCGGTGGTACTTTTATGGAAATTACCTTGGGTGAAGCCACCAAATTTCTTGATAATATTATGGAAAATTATTCACAATGGCATACCGAAAGGGCTCCTACTAGTAAAAAAGTTAATTCGGTTGAAGAAATTTCTGCTTTGAGTGAAAAAGTTGATGCTCTTATGAAATTGGTTGCTAGTAAAAGTGCCCCTATTGATTTTAATGATATGCCTTTGTCTACTTAGATTGAGCAAAATAGTGATTCCATAGATGTGAATTGTATTTCTCGCAATAATTTCAACAACAATGCTTATAGAGGTAATTTTAATCCTAGGCCTTTTCCTAGTAATTCCTCTAATAATTATGGTAATTACTATGGAAATCAATCTTATAATAATAATAGGAATACCTCTGATCTTGAGAGAAATATTAAAGAATTTATCAACACACAAAAGGTTTTAACCACTTCCATAGAAGAAAAGTTGAATAAGATTGATGATTTGTCTAGAAGTGTTGATAGAATTGCTCATGATGTGGAAAATCTCAAGATGAATTTTTTTGTGCCTAAAGTATATGAATCAATTAAAGCTCTTTATGATTCTATGGATGAAAGTAAGAAAAGAACCGCTATGCTTAGAGCTAAAAGAGAATGTTTAGAACAAGCGTTTTCTATTGATTTCTTTTGCAAAAGTGATGACAATCTTAAAATGACTGGTGTTTATTCTATTGTTTCCTTGTTTAGTAAAATAAAGATTGATGAAAAAGGGACTGGAGAAGAGTCAACTTTAGGTAGAAGGCGTCCCAATATTTCGGAGGGTGAAAATCTTGTTGAGAAAATTGATAAAAGTGGGTTTGAAGAGGTCAAAACTTTAACTAGTGATGTGCCCACTCTTTTGGATTACAAAGACTTTAATTATGATAGTTGCTCTTTGATTGATTGTATTTGTTTGTTGCAATCCAAGATAAATTTACCCCATGCTTATGAACAAAATAAGGCTTTTACTAAACATATTGTTGATGCCATGATGAAAGCTTTTGAAGAAAAAATGGAATTAGAAGTTTCAATTCCCAGAAAATTGCATGATGAATGGGAACCTACTATCAAAGTCAAGATTAAAAATTATGAGTGTTTTTCTTTATGTGACTTGGGTGCTAGTGTTTCTACAATTCCAAAATCTTTATGTGATGTGCTTGGTCTTACCGATATTGAAGAATGCTCTTTAAATTTGCACTTAGCGGATTCTACTATTAAAAAGCCTATGGGAAAAATTAATGATCTTCTTATTCTAGCAAATAGAAACTATGCGCCCATAGATTTTATTGTTCTTGACATTGATTGCAATCCATCTTGTCCAATTATTCTTGGTAGACCATTTTTACGCACTATTGGTGCCGTGATTGATATGAAAAAAGGCAATATTAAATTTCAATTTTCACTAAGGAAGGGAATGGAACACTTCCCTAGAACAAGAATTAGGCCACCATATGAATCAATTATGAGGGCATTTTATGGATCTAGAACCAAAGATGACAAAACTTAGATCCTTGATTTATGCCTAGCTAACGACGTAAAACTATAGCGCTTGTTGAGAGGCGACCCAATGAATAAAATTTATTTTTGCTTTTTGATTTCTGTTCTTGAGTGTTAGAACAATTATGCTACTGTTATGATTGTGTTTTTTGTGTTTTAATTAGTGTTTGTGCCAAGTAAAGCCTTTAGGATCTTCTGGGGTGATAGTTGTTTGATCTTGCTGAAAAAGACAGAAACTTTGCACTCATGAAAATAATTATAATAAATCACAGAAAAAAGCTTTTGCCCTGATTCTTTTTGCATAAGATTAATATACAAATTATGCGAGTCTTCCTAATTTGGTAGAATTTTTGGAGTTACAGAAGTATTCGAAAGTTCCAGATTACTACAGACTGTTCTGTTTTCTTTGTGTTGTGTGCTCATTTTGATGGCTCTATGGTTTTCTTTGATGAGTTTCTGCCATAGAAAAGTTGAAATACAATAGATATAATACAAAAACAAAATAAGAGTTGGTTTGACACAGCACTTATAGTAGTGGTTTGGTTTCTTTTACTAACGGATCTCACAAGGGTTTTGTTGAGTTTTGTGTGATTGAAGTTTTCAAGTTTTGGCTTATCTTATGACGGATGAAAGAAGGACAGAAGATATTAGCTTGGGGATGCCCTGGCATCCCAAGCTATTATCCAGGAATGAGCAACCAACTAAGCTTGGGGATGCCCCCGAGTGGCATCCCCTCTTTCTTCTAACGACCATCGGTATTTTACTCGAGACTATATTTTTATTCGTCACATGATATGTATTTTGCTTGGAGCGTCTTGTATGATATGTGTCTTTGCTTGTTTTTTTGTGTTGTAAGTCATCAATCCTTGCTAGACATACCTATTTGAGAGAGCCAAAATTATGTCATGATTTGTTAGAATTCTCTCTATACGTAACTTAAATTTTTTATGAGCAATGGACTTGCTCTAGTGCTTCAGTTATACCTTTTTGAGCACGGTGTGCTTAGTATTTGTGAAGAAATTCTATCTTGATTCACTTAGATTTATTTGAGAGTTAGTAAAATTTTGAAGAAATTCTCTCTTGCTTCACTTAAACTATTTTGAGAGAAAGAAAATATGTTATGCTCATGATCTTCACTTATATTTGTTTGAGCTTATGAAAAGCAACACATGAAAATTAGTCCCAAAGTGATAGATATCCAAGAAGGATAAAGAAAGAAAAATATATGTCATGAAGATAATTGTACAAAATAAACTTGATTCTTAGTAATAGTTTTGAGATATGATGATGTGATATGTGAGTTATGTTGATGTGTAATTATGCTCTAGTAAGAATATTGGTGTTAAGGTTTGTGATTCTCTATGCATGCACGAAAGTCAATAATCATACAATGAAAATTATATCCGACTTGTGGTGCATTATTCGGTGTTAATTATGCTTAATGCTTGCTTATGAAATTATTCGTTTTTTGGTTGGTTGCTTCTCAATCTTTTTGCTAGCCTTCATTTTGCACCAAGTATGACCTCTACTTGTGCATCCAAAATCCTTTAAACCAGTTTGGCCACATGAGTCCACTATATCTACCTATATGCGGTATTCTTTTGCCGTTCTAAGCAAATTTGCATGTGCCATCTCTAATTTTCAGAATGAACTTCTCTTTTGTGTGTTTGTTTCGCTCGCGGAACGGTAACGAGTAGCTAATATTTTCCATGCTAGATGTGTTATTCTCACGACGAGTGTTTATTCAATTGTCATTGCACGAGAGTAAGACAAAGGTATTAGGGATGCCAAGTCCCGAAATGCAAATGAATTTACTTTATGTTGTCAAATAATAAATTCCTTGGAAAGTGTTGGTATGGAGGGCACCCGTGGATACAGCTAGCCATGGAAAGTGAAAGTTATGGTGGAAAAAGGAATAAACTTTATTTTCTGTTTGAGAACCACCTATGATATATCTAGCATGGAAAGTGTTGGGATGCTCCAAGTCGTTTTCATTGGTGGGATGGATACACCTCCCAAAAAAATTTTATCTCTATTTTTTCGCTTTGAGCTCTAGCACCTCTACAAATCACTACTTCCCTCCGCGAAGGGCCTTTCTTTTACTTCATGAAATTTTTATTTTTTGAAATCGAGTCTCCATCCTCTCTTATAAAAGCGCCAACCAGGGAACAATATGATCGTACTTAAATATTGGGTGTAGCTAATATTCGAGTGTGTTTCATGAATGGATCAATGTTTGAGCATGATGGGCTAGGGATAACTTGTTTTAGCATTGATATTTTGAAAGACATGGTTGCTTGTTTATATGCTTGAGTATCTAAATTATTATGTCAAAACTAGACTATTGCTTTGAATCACATAAAAGTCCAAATGTCCATGCTATGAAGAAAAGAATATGATATGACATGATAAACAACACTCCACATCAAAAATTCTATTTTTATCACTTACCTACTCGAGGACGAGCAGGAGTTAAGCTTGGGGATGCTGATACGTCTCCAACGTATCTATAATTTTTGATTATTCCATGTTGTTTTATTATCAATCTTGGATGTTTTATAATCATTATATAGTCATTTTATATCATTTTGGTACTAACCTATTGACACAGTGCCAAGTGCCAGTTGTTGTTTTCTGCATGTTTTTTACATTGCAGGAAATCAATATCAGATGGAGTCCAAATGCCACGCCAATTTATGATGATTTTTGATGGACCAGAAGGAAGAAGTTGGGCCCTGGTTGCACCTAGTGGGTTGTGCCCACCTCGGGTGCCCCCTGGACCGACTCTTTGCTATATAAATACCCCAATATTCCAAAAACCCTAGAGGAGTCGACGAAATTTTCATCCAGCCGCCGCAGAGTCCAGAACCATGAGATCCAATCTAGACACCATCATGGAGGGGTTCACCACTTCCATTGGTGCCTCTCCGATGATGCGTCAGTAGTTCTTTGTAGACCTTCGGGTCCGTAGTTAGTAGCTAGATGGCTTCCTCTCTCTCTCTTGATTATCAATACAATGGTCTCTTGGATATGCATATGATGTAAGTCTTTTGGCGGTGTGTTTGTTGGGATCTGATGAACTTTGAGTTTATGATCAGTTATATCTTTTTAAATCCATGAAAGTTATTTGAGTTATTTGATCTCTTATATATGTGATCTCTTGTAGCCTCGTATTTCTTCTCCGATATTTGGGTTTTGTTTGGCCAACTTGATCTATTTATCTTGCAATGGGAAGAGGTGCCCGGTAGTGGGTTCGATCTTACAGTGCTTGATCCCAGTGACATAAAGGGAACCAACACGTATGTATCTTTGCTACTAAGGATAAAAAGATGGTATCCACATCTACCGCAATAGATAAATGGATCTTGTCTACATCATGTCATCGTTCTTATTGCATTACTCCATTTTTTCATGAACTTAATACACTAGATGCATGTTGGATAACGGTCGATGTGTGGAGTAATAGTAGTAGATGCAGGCAGAAGTCGGTCTAGTAATCTTGGACGTGATGCCTATGTAATGATCATTGCCTGGATATCGTCATGATTATTTGAAGTTCTATCAATTTCCCAACAGTAATTTGTTCACCCACCGTTTGCTATTTTTCTCGAGAGAAGCCACTAGTGAAACCTACGACCCCCGGGTCTTCTTTCTCATATATTTGCCTTGCGATCTACTTTTTCCTTGCATTTATTTTCAGATCTATTAAACCAAAAATACAAAATTACCTTGCTGCAATTTATTTGTTCCGCGATCTATTTATCCCATCTACAAATTTACCTCACGTCCTTTTCCTATCTTGAGGCGCCGTACCCCAAAAGGGATTGACAACCCCTTTAACACGTTGGGTTGCGAGGTGTTGTTCTTTGTGTGCAGTGGTTGTTTACGTTGTGTTGCTTGGTTCTCCTACTGGTTCGATAACCTTGGTTTCATATATGAGGGAAATACCTACCACCGTTGTGCTGCATCATCCCTTCCTCTTTGGGGAAATACCGGCGTAGCTTCAAGCAACATCACGGATCACATCACCATCACCGTCACCATGCCATCATGCTGACGGAACTCATCTACTCCTTCGACCCTCTGCTAGATCAAGAGTTCAGGGGACGTCATCGAGCTAAACATGTGCAGAACTCGGAGGTGCCATACGTTCGGTGCTTGATCGGTTGAATCGAGAAGACGTTCGACTACATCAACCGTGTTAAGCTAATGCTTCCGCTTTCAGTCTATGAGGGTACGTGGACACACTCTCCCCCTCTCGTTGCTATGCATCTCTTATATAGATCTTGTGTGAGTGTAAGAATTTTTTTTGAAATTGCATGCTACGTTTCCCAACAGCGGGTGCTCTAGCCATGAAAACTTCTGCTACAGAACCATGAGTCCTACAGCTATCTTCCCCCTCAGGTTCTCCAACACAGAGAATAATGAGTCGGTGTCCATCATCCCAATGAGTTGGCTCATAGAATGATGGAACTATGGGCGAGGCTTGCTCGAGTGCTTCCGGTGGTGTCGTGGTGCCAATACAGCTAGGTGATACTAAACCAGAATGTTGTGGTAATCTCAGGGAAGATGCCATGGGATCACTAAAAGTGGGCGGCTACGTGAGGACGCTGGTGGGTTCTGGAAGCGAGGTTGGCACGTGCAAGTGTGGGACACGAGACATACCCAGGTTGGAAGCCCTCCATGGGAGGTAACACCCCTAGTCCTGCCGAATATGGTATGGAGTGCGCAAGGGCTACAAGGTTGCTCCTGGAGGTGTTTGGTCGGAGGAGGAAGAAGGGGCTAGGCTTCCGTTCCGCCTCTCCAATGTGTGTGTGTGTGTGTGTGTGAATGCGTGTTCTACTGAGTCCAACCAAGGTCCTCTGCATGGAGGAATCCTGTGGGTCTTATAGGTCGACCCCCAGGGTTACAAAGGTAAAGATACACATGCACGGGGCCCTGGTGTCATCGTATTTGAGCCGGCAGTGGGGTCTGCCGAGTCCGCCGGGTCCCCTGAGCGCGGGTCCTGCCAGCTGCAGACATTATGTCTGGTCTTGTCTTGCATCACAGGGTGGTTGGTGTTATTTGGCTATAGTGCCACGTGATGACCCACAAGTATATGGGATCAATTGCAGCCTTTTCGATAAGTAAGAGTGTGGAACCCAATGAGGAGTAGAAGGAAATGACAAGTAGTTTTTAGCAAGGTAATGTCTGCAAGTGCTGAAATTGTAAGTAACAGAGTAGTTTGATAGCAAGATAAATTGTAATGAGCAAGTAACGATAGTAGTACAAAAGTGCAGCAAGGTAGCCCAATCCTTTTGAGGCAAAGAACAGGCCAAATCGGTCGCTTATGATAAGCAAAGTGTTCTTGAGGGTACACATGAATTTCATCTAGTCACTTCCATCATGTTGGTTCATGTTCGCTACTTTGACAATTTGGTATGTGGGTGGACCGGTGCTTAGGTGCTGTTCTTACTTGAACAAACCTTCTACTTATGATTAACCCCCTCGCAAGCATCCGCAACTACGAGAAAAGTATTAAGAATAAATTCTAACCATAGCATTAAACTTTTGGATCCAACCGGTCCCATACAGAATAGCGCATAAACTAGGGTTTAAGCTTCTGTCACTCTTGCAACCCATCATCTAATAACTACTCCACAATGCATTCCATTAGGCCCAAATATGGTGAAGTGTCATGTAGTCGACATTCACATGACACCACTAAGGGAATCACAACATACATATCATCAAAATATCAAACACATATCAAGTTCACATGATTACTTGCAACATGATTTCTCCCATGACCTCAAGAACAAAAGTAACTAATCACAAATGATAATCATGCTCAAGATCAAAGGGGTATTAAATAGCATAATGGATCTGAACATATGATCTTCCACCAAATAAACCACATAGTAATCAATTACAAGATGTAATCAACACTGCTAGTCACCCACAAGCACCAATCTAAGTTTTGGTACAAATATTGAACACAAGAGATGAACTAGGGTTTGAGAGGAGATGGTGTTGTTGAAGATGTTGATGGATATTACCCTCCCAAAGATGGGAGAGTTGTTGGTGATGTTGATGATGATGATTTCCCCCTCCGGGAGGGAAGTTTCCCTGGCGGAATCGCTCCACCAGAGGGAAAAAGTACTCCTGCCCAAGTTCCGCTTCGAGACGGCGGCGCTTCGTCTCGAAAGTCCTCTCCTTATTTTTTTTCTAGGTCAAAATGACTTATATACCAGAAGAGGGGCACCAGAGGTGGGCCGAGGTGAGCACAACCCACCAGGGCTCCCTAGCGTGCCCAGGTGGGTTGTGCCCACCTGGTGGGGCCCCTCTGGTACTCATTTGCTCCAATAATTCTCATTTATTGCATAAAAATTCCTTGTGAAGTTTCAGCTCATTTGGAGTTGTGCAGAATAGGTAGCCTGACGTAGCTTTTTCAGGTCCAAATTTCTAGCTGCTGCAATTCTCCCTCCTTGTGTAAACCTTGCAAATTATGAGAGAAAATGCATTAGAATTAGTCCAAAAAGCATTATTATGCATAAAAACAATATAAATAACATTAGGTAAACATGATGCAAAATGGACGTATCACCATGTCGCCCGGTCGCCGTCCACCCCGGTCAGCAGTACGGGGGACACTGTAGCCCCGCTTGCCTCCGTCAGCGCAGGGAGGTGGAGCATTGTTGCCATGTCTGCCCTGTCATGGGGAGTTGTCTTGTTGTACGTCCGGATGGGACTACTGCTGACCTGCGGCCATCTGGCACGTGGCCAGCTGGCCGATTGAGTAGCCACGCCTAGCCGGCTCGCGCTGGGGAGCTGGCCAGCAGGCCCACCGGATTGAGGCCCCCCCGCCACCCCGATGTTTTGAAAAAGGATACATATTCTGTTACCTACCCGGGGCTCATCCCCCCGACACAGAATCAGAAGGCTCAAGATGCCCGAGCCATTGGCCCGGTAGGGGATGCTCGCAAGTGCCGATAGGTCGGTGCTGTTCAGCAAGGCATCAGGATGCCACGCTGTGCCGTCGATGGTGAACTTGAGGACGCCGAAACCAATGTTGTAGGAGGGAGTCGCTGAAGGCACCATCACCATGATGTTAATAGACGCTTGCCCCATGGTGGACGCCAACTGCCGTGGGTATAATCCTGATAATACCATGGGGGTGTGAGTGTAGAGGCAATTCTATATATATCGATCAGTATGGATAGGAGTACACTCAAGGAATTATACATGTTTAAGCCCTCTATGGTGGAGGTAATCCCCTACTCACATGCGATGTTCTTTCTCTTGGCGTAGGTTATAGTGTGAGATATTTCAACCCTCGGCCTGGTGCCCTACTCTTATATAGAGTGCGCTACAAGGGGGTGCCTTTACGAGCTGGTATAAATGCTATTCATGGTCACATGCATGATTGACTAACTGTTGTATTGTGACTGGTAACTATTGTATTTAACCTAATTATACATTTGTTGAGTAATGACGCAGTAGAATGCATCATGGGAGTCAAGTATCCTAGGACACACCCGACTATAGGTAGTCCGATTAATCCTGTCTCCCTGATGATCGACTGCTCGGTCTTGTCCGTCACGGGTGTGAGGCACTTGGCTGCTTGGCAAAGTATCCCTCTTATGCTCAACGCCTTGGGTTGTAACTCCAATGGGCTTGGTGTATTCTCCCTAGGCCCACTATCTCCTTGGACTGTATCCTTACTTGACATGCGAGTTTAGCTAGGCCATATGTGTCCTTATGCCTACCCCTTAGGTATAACCCCATCAACCCCCTTACGGATTTGGATGAGGTCATCTTCTATCATGCTGGTCGCGTCTTGACCTCAAGATCGTGCTTTTTACCCCTACTCTGGTGCTTCATTCATGTTGGAAGGTGTCACGCCCAATATGCGACCCTATCCAAAAGGAACTCGAAGGTCCCACCAAGGATAGACCCGCATATTGAAACGCTTTTGCAAGGTGGATATCATTACATCAACATTACATAATAGATGGGGATACATACAAGAGGCATACAATGCCACATGAATACAACATCACAATACATAAGATCAACAACCGACTACGGATGAAACACAAACAGAAACTCAAACGACATCCACCCTGCTAGCCCAGGCTGCCGACCTGGAACCTATCCCCTGATCGAAGAAGAAGCAGAAGAAGAACTCCAAACAAGCAAGCATCGCTCTCGCGTCATGATCATCGCATAACCTGTACCTGCAACTGTTGTTGTAGTAATCTGTGAGCCACGAGGACTCAACAATCCCATAACCATGGGTATCAAGACTAGCAAAGCTTAATGGGAAAGGAAGGGGTAAAGTGGTGAGGCTGCAGCAGCGACTAAGCACATATGGTGGCTAACATACGCAAATAAGAGCGAGAAGAGAGCAAGCAGAACGGTCGTCAACTAGTAATGATCAAGAAGTGATCCTGAACTCCTACTTACGTCAAACATAACCCAGAAACCGTGTTCACTTCCTGGACTCCGCCGAGAAGAGACCATCACGGCTACACACGCGGTTGATGCGTTTTAATTCGTATCTGGTGTCAAGTTATCTACAACCGGACATTAACAAATTCCCATCTGCCTATAACCTCAGGCACGACTTTCGAAAGTTTATACCCTGCAGGGGTGTCCCAACTTAGCCCATGATAAGCTCTCGCGATCAACGAAGGATACACCTTCTCCCAGGAAGACCCGATCAGACTCGGAATCTCTGTTTACAAGACATTTCGACAATGGTAAAACTAGACCAGCAAAGCCGCCCGATGCACGGACAAATCCCGATAGGAGCTGCACATATCTCGTTCTCAGGGCAACACCGGATAAGACTAGCTACGAGTAAAACCAACCCTCAAGTTGCCCCGAGGTGGCCCCGCAGGCAGCTCAGTTCGGACCAACACTTAGACAAGCACTGGCTCGGGGGGGGGGGGGGGGCTAAAATAAAGATGACCCTCGGGTTGGCCGACCCAAGGGAAGGGTATAGGTGGTGGTGAGGAAAATGGTAAAACCAAGGTTGGGCCTTGCTGAACGAGTTTTATTCAAAGCGAACTGTCAAGGGGGTCCCATAAATCACCCAACCGCGTAAGGAACGCAAAATCCGGGAACATAACACCGGTATGACGGAAACTAGGGCGGCAAGAGTGGAACAAAACACCAGGCATAAGGCCGAGTCTTCCACCCTTTACCAAGTATATAGATGCATTAATTAAATATGAGATATTGTGATATCCCAACATAATCCTGTCCAGCATGGAGCAATCTTCAACTTCACCTGCAACTAACAACGCTATAAGATGGGCTGAGCAAAGCGGTAACATAGCCAAACAACGGTTTGCTAGGAAGGGCGAAAAGGTTAGAGGCTGACATGGCAATTTGGGAGGTTTGATGAGCAAAAGATAGGTAACGCAGCATAGCGATAGAACGACGCAACTAGCATAGTAATGATAGTAGTGAGATCCAGGGTAGCGGTCATCTTGCCTGAAATACCGCTAGGAAGAAGAACGAATCCATGAAGAAGACGAACAGATGAAGCCGAATCAAGCGTAGACGAACGAATCCTCACGATTGCAACGAAACGGGAACTATCGAGAAGAAGCACACAACAAGGTAAACACACCACACATGAACATGACATGATGCACAACAAAGTATGATGCATTACAAAGCTACATGAAGCTACTCATGGCAAGAGATGATGCAAACAAGAGCAACACATCAAGGCAAGTTTAAATGAGGCCGGGAACAACATATAACAATTCCGGTAAATCCTCATATACAGATTTTGAAGTTGGTCCAGATCTGAATAAACATTACGTTCAAGTTGTTAAACAGCAAGTTAAGATGCACCAAGATGATCTACATGAGATTCTAGTCAAGTTACATATAATGATCATTTAGTTCGGAGCTACGGCCTAGAAGATATGAGCAAACCAAGATAAACATGGCATTGATGCGAAATGCACCCAAACATCAAGCAAACACCTCAAAATAAGGATGCAACATGATAATATGAAAGTACATGCAAAATCAAGCAAGTTTCATATAGAACACACTCAAAACGGAGCAACGGTTCAACACATACACTCTATACAAGTCATAACAACAATCTGTCCAAAACAGCAACTAGGCATATTGCAAGCATCAAAACAACATGCTACAGTACCACAATATGAAAACAAAAGACATGGGCATGATGTACAGGTAAAGCACAACAAAACATGAACACTGAGCTATCTCCAGAAATCACTAGAACATGCTCAAACACACATGGCAAGATTGCAAATAATATCAGTTTCAGACTTTGCAGAAATTAACATCAGGTTGCAATGTTTAGAGCTATCAAACAACATGTTACAGGAACTCATCATGGCAAACAAAGGCATGGCATGAATCTACTAAATGCATAGAACAAAAGTCCCTTACTGACCATGAGCCAAAAAGGAACAGAAAATATGATGGCACCCATGTAAACATGGCAAGTTATAATACAGATTCAAACATGGCAGGAACAGAATTATGAAGGCATGTTGGTGAGCTTGTACCACTCACTACAGAGCAAAACATGGCATGACAAGGTTACCAACAGTAAGAAGACATGTTTGTGAAGCGAAGCATGGCAAGAGAAAGTTCATAGGGTACATGTATCACTAGCAAAACACATGGCAAAAACTGAACTTAATGTTAACAGGCTGACAGCAACATTATATAGCAAATTTGGAGCAAGATATGGACAAGCTACAGCAGGTTATAAATGCAACCAGGGGCATGGATGGATAGAGCATGACATGTATAACAAAACACCCTTAGTGAACATCTCCAGATTATGCATAGAATGACTTGTAGAAGCAGGTTTACATAGCATCACAAAATAACAGATTCAGCCTAGCAAAAACAGCAACAGCAAGTAAACAACTTAACAAGCTTGATTCACTCACCACAAGTCATTGCATGACAAGATAAGCATAGCATCAGCAAGAAGACATGTTTATGAAACAAACCAAGTCAAGAAAAGTTCATAGCATGCAAGGATCAACTACAACAACCTTGGCAAAATTGAATAACATGTAAACAATCTGCCAGGAAACATTTTGAAGCAAAAGTAGAGCACGAAAATGACATGCTAGACTACTCCATAATTGAAACCAGGGGCATGATTGGATAGATAATAACTATATGTTCAAAACATCCTTACTGAAGTATCTCAAAATAAGCATGGATCTCTCTATAGCACCAAGTTTACATGGCATCAAAATAACAGCAGAACAGGAACTAAAATCAGTAACATCACGATGCCTAGTTTGCATGCTTGTGCTAGTCAGCACATTGATCACAAAAATACATGGTAAGCACCTCTGTAAAGAAGACATAGCGTAGATCAAAACACATGTAGACATCAACCTCATAGGATGCACCCATCAATCATGGCAAAAATGACAAAAGAGCATGTTATAACAGTTTCAGCAGATTAACATCATGAAGCACTCTTGCAACGATGATTCAGGCATCAAGATGAGCTCAAATGAACATGACCCAATGGAATGAAATGATGTACTCGTTGAGGCGAACAATTTGACATATTACACGCAAGAAACGGAGCTACGGATGCAGAGATACGATGCGATGAACAAGGCATGAAAAAGTCAAAATATTCGGGACTTAGCAGGTTTTCCCGAAAAAAACAGATGAGCGCAAAATAGTAAAATCTCGCGCGAGCAGGGAATAGGGGGGGTATCTCACCACGGGCCTATGGGCCAGCAGATCTGGGCCGGAGGGGAAGAGGAGGCTGGGCCGTGGCCCACGTGGAGGTCTCCCTCCTCCCGATCCCTCCTGGATCGGGGAAGAGGCCAGGCGTGGCGGCGGCGACCGGGCGGCGCCGGATCCGGGCAGCCGGCTGCGGGGAACAGCGATCCGGCGAGGGCGGGTGGCGGAGCTCGGCTCTGGCCGGCTAGGGGCGGCGGTGGCGCACCGGCGGGAGGCGGGAGGTGCCGGCGAGGGTCGATGGGGAGGCGCGGCGGTGCGACGCACCTTGGGGTGCGGGAGAGCGCGGGGGCCGACGAGCGGCAGCGTGACCGAATCGGGCCGGGCGGGCCCCGCCTGGGCCCCGGCAGGCCGCGGGAGGCAGGCGCTGGGGGGACACGCGGCGGCGGCGGATAGGGCGAGGGGCGACACGGAGGCGACGTGGCACGCTCTGATTCATCGGGGCTACGTGTCTGGCGGACATGTCTGGCGCGGATGGACATGTCCGGCGGCGCGAGGAGGAAGACTGATAGGGTTAGGGTGAATTTGATCCGCGAATTTCGGGGGAGGGGCATATATATAGTTTTTGGGAGCTAGGAGAGTCCAAATGGAGCACGGTTTTTGCCCACACGATCGTGATCGAACGACCGAGAGCATGGAGGGGAGTTGGATGGGTTTTGGGCCACTTTGGAGGGGTGTTGGGCTGCAAAGAAAAAGGGGGGTTTCGGGCTACGCGGTTAACCGTTGGAGTATCAAACGAACTCCAAATGGCACGAAACTTGACAGGCGGTCTACCGGTGCTATACCAAGGCCGTTTGGCAAGCCTCGGGCCATTCCGAGAATGTTTAACACCCGCTCACAACGAGAAACAAAAGGGGGACGCCGGAGGGCATAGGAGTGCCGGATTGCAAAACGGACAACGGGGAAAAGGCTCGGATGCATGAGACGAACACATATGCAAAATGAGATGCACATGATGACATGATAAAATGCAACACACAAGGAAACGACATGGCAACGACGGTGAATAACTGAAGGACACCTGGCGCATCGAATCCGGGGCGTTACAACACTCCTCCACTAACAAGAGATCTCGTCCCGAGATCTTAGGACCGAGACGGAAGGGAAAAGGATGAGGTGAAGCAAGAACTCAAGAGAAGAAGCAAGGAATCGAGAGCTCTTGAGAAGAAGAGAGGAACGACTAGAATGACGAGAATCAAATGCTCATGGAAACACGATAGACTCTGAAAGCACTCCGGTTAGAACGAGATAAGAAACGAATAAGACTGAAAAGGATTTAGGCAGCACTCCGGCTGAACAAGGAAAGAATAGAACATGAACTAGAGAGGATGGAAAGATACTTGACGACATAAACAACGCAATGCCTCTGGAAGAATTGAAAGAATTGAATGAAAAGAACTTAGAAGGAAGGATTGAATGGAGTTGTTGAGAAAATCAACAACTAAAGAATAAGCTTGATGTGGACTTTTGGATAACATCTCAAAATTATGAGGTGATAATCGACCACAAAAGGAAAAGATTGAATAGCTGAGAGGAATGAAGAAATGCAAAACTCCACTTCAGAAGAAAAGGAAGAATTAATTGCACTTCGAGATGCGAGAAGCAAAGGATACTTGAGCTTTGCCTATAAGAATCTTGATGAAAACTTGAAGAATGAATTAAATCATGAGGAACCACCATGAAGAACTCCGGTAAACAAAAGGATGACGAGATACAATGAAGGATGAAAGAATAAGATTAAAGCTTGCGATGATTTAGATGGATGTTCCGACAAAATGGCTGAGGAAATTGAACTCCGGAAAAGAAAAGATGGGAAACACTTGGAACTAGAATTTATTCATCAAGAACAAACTCTGAAGGAAGGAATTACTCACTTGGATGAAATAAGAATAAGATTTATTGTATGTTTATCCTTCATCAAATTAAATTGATGACAAGCAACGGATTTGGCATACTACTTATTCTTCTTGAAAAGGATTAAGGGGAAAATGGCGCAAAACTTGAGAAAGCCTTCATGAACCACCGGTAGGATTGGAAAGAACGAATGAATTAATATGATAACCAAAGGAAAGGAATCTGAAGAAACCACCGTAAGAATTCGAAAATGACTGATGAAAGAGAAATAATCACCGGAAGAATTAGCAGAACAAATATGCTAGAGGGGATTTAGATGCAAGAGAACGGTAAGAACTCGAGCTGATTAAAGAACACTTGAACGAGGCACCGGGATAATTGGATAACAGTAGCTGAAATGTGAGGATGAAGAATTATTATGGAACGATGACCTCCGGTGAATATTTTTTTGGAAAAACAACTCCTGACATACTCCGGATGGATAAGGAAAGAATATCTAACAAATGGAATAATTCGCGAGGATAACATGAAGCTAGAACCTTGAAACTTCAAGAGGATAGACAAGATTTAGAGGAAAGACTCTTCTTCGTTCTTCAAATGACGACGAGAAACACCACCAAAATTATTGAGATACTCCGGGAGAATGAAAAACTGAAAGGTTGAGGCAACAACGAAAATGATTTGAAATCGATCTTGGAAAGGCATCTAACTGATGGAATCCATTCTTACGTCACACTTTGAAAATAATTTGAGAATAACTCCGGGGGAATTAGAAGAGTCAGGTAAGATCGTAGGAAAAGACCTGTGGGTTAGGGCCCACTAAAATAGAACACCATTGGAAAGGGATGTTGAACATATAGATGATACACTGGAACAATTGAAATATTTGAATGAGGTGACAACCTCGAATTAATTCAGGCACAAACAAATCTCCTGAGATGTCTTCCAAACTCCGGAATGATTGAATGGCGAGAGGTAAACGAGCAAGGACAACACTTGATCCAAGGAAAAGAATACGATCAACACCGAAAAACATGAATTGAGTCCACCGGAGAAGAGATGAAGAATGTCCACCGAGACAAGAATTCACCGATTGAAATGATTGAGGGAAGACTGAAAACCTCCGTACGAATGAAAATTGATGCTCGAAAGAGACTGAGGCTCCGGGAAGAAGAGGGTGGGAGGGTGGAAAAAACAAAGGCAACTTGGAAGGGGAAATCGACGAATAACTTGAAGAAAAAACACCGGTTGAAATCATTGAGGAAAGAAAGCAAAGACTTCACACGAGTAGGATGGATACACGATTACGGGCTCCGGTTCCGAGAAGAAAAAGGGGTGGGCGGGTGGGAAAAGAAGACAACTGAGGATTGAAGTCAAAGATGAAGAGGCTCGAGTTGACTTGACGAGAAATGCACCGGATGAAAAGAGCTGAGGAACAACGATCGAAAAACCAACTACGTGATCCTAAAGAAAATTTGAAAAGGAAGAGGAGTAAAAAGAATTCCTACTCTCTGATATAACTAGACTCTGAAATCAGTTTTATTCTAGACTCAACAACGACCAAACTACACGATCAACCAAGGGGGCTCCTAGGGTCGGTCGAGGCTCTAATACCAACTTGTCACGCCCAATATGCGACCCTATCTAAAAGGAACTCGAAGGTCCAACCAAGGATAGACCCGCATATTGAAACGCTTTTACAAGGTGGATATCATTACATCAACATTACATAATAGATGGGGATACATACAAGAGGCATACAATGCCACATGAATACAACATCACAATACATAATATCAACATCCGACTATGGATGAAACACCAACAGAAACTCAAACGACATCCACCCTGCTAGCCCAGGCTGCCGACCTGGAACCTATCCCCTGATCGAAGAAGAAGCAGAAGAAGAACTCCAAACAAGCAAGCATCGCTCTCGCGTCATGATCATCGCACAACCTGTACCTGCAACTGTTGTTGTAGTAATCTGTGAGCCACGAGGACTCAGCAATCCCATTACCATGGGTATCAAGACTAGCAAAGCTTAATGGGAAAGGAAGGGGTAAAGTGGTGAGGCTGCAGTAGCGACTAAGCATATATGGTGGCTAACATACACAAATAAGAGCGAGAAGAGAGCAAGCAGAACGGTCGTCAACTAGTAATGATCAAGAAGTGATCCTGAACTCCTACTTACGTCAAACATAACCCAGAAACCGTGTTCACTTCCCGGACTCCGCCGAGAAGAGACCATCACGGCTACACACGCGGTTGATGCGTTTTAATTCGTATCTGGTGTCAAGTTATCTACAACCAAACATTAACAAATTCCCATCTGCCTATAACCTCAGGCATGGCTTTCGAAAGTTTATACCCTGCAGGGGTGTCCCAACTTAGCCCATGATAAGCTCTCGCGATCAACGAAGGATATACCTTCTCCCAGGAAGACCCGATCAGACTCGGAATCCCGGTTTACAAGACATTTCAACAATGGTAAAACAAGACCAGCAAAGCCGCCCGATGCGCGGACAAATCCTGATAGGAGCTGCACATATCTCGTTCTCAGGGCAACACCGGATAAGACTAGCTACGAGTAAAACCAACCCTCAAGTTGCCCCGAGGTGGCCCCGCAGGCAGCTCAGTTCGGACCAACACTTAGACAAGCACTGGCCCCGGGGGGGGGGGGGGGCTAAAATAAAGAAGACCCTCAGGTTGGCCGACCCAAGGGAAGGGTATATGTGGTGGTGAGGCAAATGGTAAAACCAAGGTTGGGCCTTGCTGGAGGAGTTTTATTCAAAGCGAACTGTCAAGGGGGTCCCATAAATCACCCAACCGCGTAAGGAACGGAAAATCCGGGAACATAACACCGGTATGACGGAAACTAGGGCGGCAAGAGTGGAACAAAACACCAGGCATAAGGCCGAGTCTTCCACCCTTTACAAAGTATATAGATGCATTAATTAAATATGAGATATTGTGATATCCCAACATAATCCTGTCCAACATGGAGCAATCTTCAACTTCACCTGCAACTAACAACGCTATAAGATGGGCTGAGCAAAGCGGTAACATAGCCAAACAACGGTTTGCTAGGAAGGGTGAAAAGGTTAGAGGCTGACATGGCAATTTGGGAGGTTTGATGAGCAAAAGATAGGTAACGCAGCATAGCGATAGAGCGACGCAACTAGCATAGCAATGATAGTAGTGAGATCCAGGGTAGCGGTCATCTTGCCTGAAATCCCGCTAGGAAGAAGAACGAATCCATGAAGAAGACGAACGGATGAAGCCGAATCAAGCGTAGATGAACGAATCCTCACGATCGCAACGAAACGGGAACTATCGAGAAGAAGCACACAACAAGGTAAACACACCACACATGAACATGACATGATGCACAACAAAGTATGATGCATTACAAAGCTACATGAAGCTACTCATGGCAAGAGATGATGCAAACAAGAGCAACACATCAAGGCAAGTTTAAATGAGGCCGGGAACAACATATAACAATTCCGGTAAATCCTCATATGCAAATTTCGAAGTTGGTCCAGATCTGAATAAACATTACGTTCAAGTTGTTAAACAGCAAGTTAAGATGCACCAAGATGATCTACACGAGATTCTAGTCAAGTTACATATAAAGATCATTTAGTTCGAAGCTACGGCCTAGAAGATATGAGCAAAACAAGATAAACATGGCATTGATGCGAAATGCACCCAAACATCAAGCAAACACCTCAAAATAAGGATGCAACATGATAATATGAAACTACATGCAAAATCAAGCAAGTTTCATATAGAACACACTCAAAACGGAGCAACGGTTCAACACATACACTCTATACAAGTCATAATAACAATCTGTCCAAAATAGCAACTAGGCATATTGCAAGCATCAAAACAACATGCTACAGTACCACAATATGAAAACAAAATACATGGGCATGATGTACAGGTAAAGCATAACAAAACATGAACACAGAGCTATCTCCAGAAATCACTATCACATGCTCAAACACACATGGCAAGATTGCAAATAATATCAGTTTCAGACTTTGCAGAAATTAACATCAGGTTGCAATGTTGAGAGCTATCAAACAACATGTTAAAGGAACTCATCATGGCAAACAAAGGCATGGAATGAATCTACTAAATGCATAGAACAAAAGTCCCTTACTGACCATGAGCCAAAAAGGAACAGAAAATATGATGGCACCCATGTAAACATGGCAAGTTATAATACAGATTCAAACATGGCAGGAACAGAATTTTGAAGGCATGTTGGTGAGCTTGTACCACTCACTACAGAGCAAAACATGGCATGGCAAGGTTACCAACAGTGAGAAGACATGTTTGTGAAGCTAAGCATGGCAAGAGCAAGTTCATAAGGTACATGTATCACTAGCAAAACACATGGCAACAACTGAACTTAATGTTAACAGGCTGACAACAACATTATATAGCAACTTTGGAGCAAGATATGAACAAGCTACAGCAGGCTATAAATCCAACCAGGAGAATGGATGGGTAGAGCATGACATGTATAACAAAACACCCTTAGTGAACATCTCCAGATTATGCATAGAATGACTTGTAGAAGCAGGTTTACATAGCATCACGAAATAACAGATTCAGCCTAGCAAAACAACAACAGCAAGTACACTACTTAACAAGCTTGATTCACTCACCACAAGTCATTGCATGACAAGATAGTCATAGCATCAGCAAGAAGATATGTTTATGAAACAAACCAAGTCAAGAACAAGTTCATAGCATGCAAGGATCAACTACAACAACCTTGGCAAAATTGAATAACATGTAAATAATCTGCCAGTAAACATTTTGAAGCAAAAGTAGAGCACGAAAATGACATGCTAGACTACTCCATAATTGAAACCATGGGCATGAATGGATAGATAATAACCATATGTTCAAAACATCCTTACTGAAGTATCTCAAAATAAGCATGGATCTCTCTATAGCATCAAGTTTACATGGCATCAAAATAACAGCAGAACAGGGACTAAAATCATTAACATCACGATGCCTAGTTTGCATGCTTGTGCTAGTCACCTCATTGATCACAAAAATACATGGTAAGCACCTCTGTAAAGAAGACATAGCATAGATCAAAACACATGTAGACATCAACCTCATAGGATGCATCCATCAATCATGGCAAAAATGACAAAAGAGCATGTTATAACAGTTTCAGCAGATTAACATCATGAAGCACTCTTGCAACGATGATTCAGGCATCAAGATGAGCTCAAATGAACATGGTGCAATGGAACGAAATGATGTACTCGTTAAGACGAACAATTTGACATATTGCACGCACGAAACCAAGCTACGGATGCAGATATACGATGCGATGAACATGGCATGAAAAAGTCAAAATATTCAGGACTTAGCAGGTTTTTCCGAAAAAAACAGATGAGCGCAAAATAGTAAAATCTCGCGCGAGCGGGGAATAGGGGGGTATCTCACCACGGGCCTATGGGCCAGCAGATCTGGGCCGGAGGGGAAGAGGAGGCTAGGCCGTGGCCCACGTGGAGGTCTTCCTCCTCCCGATCCCTCCTGGATCGAGGAAGAGGCCAGGTGAGGCGGCGGCGACCGGGCAGCACCGGATCTGGGCAGCCGGCGGCGGGGAACGGCGGTTCGGCGAGGGCGGGCGGCGGAGCTCGGCTTCGGCCGACTAGGGGCGGCGGCGGCGCACCGGCGGGAGGCGGGAGGCGCCGACGAGGGTCGATGGGGAGGCGCGGCGGCACGAGGCACCTCGAGGCGCGGGTGAGCGCGGGGGCCGATGAGAGACGGCGCGGCCGGATCGGGCTGGGCGGGCCCCGCCTGGGCCCGGCAGGCCGCGGGAGGCGACGCGGGCGGGAGGCGCTGTGGGGACACACGGCGGCGGCGGATAGGGCGAGGGGCGGCGCGGAGGCGACGTGGCACGCTCTGATTCGTCGGGGCGACGTGTCTGGCGGACATGTCCGGCGCGGATGGACATGTTCGGCGGCGCGAGGAGGAAGACTGCTAGGGTTAGGGTGGATTTGATCCGCGAATTTCAGGGGAGGGGCATATATATAGTTTCTGGGAGCTAGGAGAGTCCAAATGGAGCACGGTTTTCACCCACACGATCGTGATCGAACGACCGAGAGCATGGAGGGGAGTTGGATGGGTTTTGGGCCACTTTGGAGGGGTGTTGGGCTGCAAAGAAAAAGGGGGGTTTTGGGCTACGCGGTTAACCGTTGGAGTATCAAACGAACTCCAAATGGCATGAAACTTGACAGGCGGTCTACCGGTGCTATACCAAGGCCGCTTGGCAAGCCTCGGGCCATTACGAGAATGCTTAACACCCGCTCACAATGAGAGACAAAAGGGGGACGCCGGAGGGCATAGGAGTGCCGGATTGCAAAACGGACAACGGGGAAAAGGCTCGGATGCATGAGACGAACACGTATGCAAAATGAGATGCACATGATGACATGATAAAATGCAACACACAAGCAAATGACATGGCAACGATGGTGAATAACTGAAGGACACCTGGCGCATCGAATCCAGGGCGTTACAGAAGGCATCATCGACATCAAGATGGGCCTTTTCTTTTTCCTTTTTACTGTTTGCTTGTAAGCTGTTTTATGGGCACTTTGTTCTGGATGTATGGGCTTTATTAGTCTAAAGCCAAAGTTTGACCTTTCGTGTGAAAAGAAAATAGATGTGGTCCGCATCTTATAGAAGAAGGCATGGCAAGAGGTACATGATAGACCCTACGAAGGGCAGCTGGCAATGTCAGAAAATAACCATGAGCACGATCACTCTCGGAAGAATAATGCCACTTAATTTCTCCATTTTCTCTACGAATTTGACTAGGCTTTGTCTTACCCAGAGCTACAGCCCGAGTAGCTTGCCATTGATGGCAACTTAATAAATAAGTAATAACTCATATAGATAAATTGAACACAACTACTTATATAGGGACTCGAGCTTAAAAAAACTAATATATGGACATGAGAAATGCAAAAGTCTTTGGCAGTAATGAAGAACGAACCTAGTTATCATTGGGAACATTATTGTAAATTTACACTTTTTTCCCATTTGTTCGTAGTAGACTACAACTCCTTGCGTTGACGCGTGACACTACAATTCTACATCTGTAAGAGCAACTTTAGTAGAGTTGCCAAAACCATAGCCTCCAAAATCAATTTCAAGCTCATTCCAGGCTCCAGAGGCAACGTGCAAATTCAGTTTCGACAAAATTCAATCTGCAAATTACAACTGGGACCCACTACTGAGCTATGCTCGGACAGCGGGAGCGGCCGCTATGACCAACTATGACTTGATGATGGAGGCGCGACTGAGGGAGTCCTGGATTAAGGGGTCCTCAGACAGCCGGACTATATACATTAGTCGGACTGCTGGATTATGAAGATACAAGATAGAAGACTTCGTCCCGTGTCTGGGTGGGACTCTCGTTTGCATGGAAGGTAACCTTGGCAATTCAGATGTGTAGATTCCCTTCTCTGTAACCGACTCTGTGTATCCCTAGCCCCCTCCGATGTCTATATAAACCGGAGGGTTTAGTCCATAGGACAGGAACAATAATAATCATAGGCTAGCTTCTAGGGTTAGCCTCTACGATCTCGTGGTAGATCAACTCTTGTAATACTCATATCATCAAGATCAATCAAGCAGGAAGCAGGGTATTACCTCCATCGAGAGGGCCCGAACCTAGGTAAACATCGTGTCCCCCGCCTCCTGTTACCATTAACCTTAGACGCACAGTTCGGGACCCCCTACCCGAGATCCGCTGGTTTTGACACCGACATTGGTGCTTTCATTGAGAGTTCCACTGTGTCATCATCATAAGGCTCGATGGCTCCTTCAATCATCTACAACAGCGCAGTCCAGGGTGAGATTTTTCTCCCCGAATAGATCTTCGTATTTGGCGGCTTCACACTGCGAGCCAACTCGCTTGGCCATCTGGAGCAGATCGACAACTACGCCCCTTGCCATCAGGTCAGGTTTGGAAGCTTGAACTACACCGCCGACATCCGTAGAGGCTTGATCTTCGACGGACTCGAGCCCATGACAGATGCACCCTACAACCACGATGAGCATGACCTAGATCTGCCATCGGACGGTGCCCAGGAGATAGCACCTATAGCTGCCCTAGCCTTAGATCCAGTGCAGATCTTGCCATCCGATGACGGGAGGATAGACCTCGCCATGGAAGCCGCATACTCAACGGCGCTCGAGCCGAACACAGATTCAACCTCCAACGAGGTCTATGTCATCGGACCCTTGGACTCGTTTCCGGCCATAGGTTCCGAACCGCGTGTATCCGCGCCAATCGAATCTGACTGGGTGCCGATCTTGGAGTTTAGCTCTGCGGACATCTTCCAACACTCGCCCTTGGGCGACGTGTTAAACTCATTAAAATCTCTCTCCTTGTCAGGAGATTCTTGACTGAACTATGTCTGGCTTGAGTGGGAAGCGGACAATGAAGAACTTCGTTACCCATGCACCATTCACTTAATAGCCACTGTCGACGACTTGACTGACATGCTTGATTTTGACTCCGAAAACATTGATGGTATGGACGACGATGTCGGAGAAGAGCAGGAACCACTGCCCACCGGGCGCTGGACAACCACCTCATCATATGACATTTACATGGTGGATACACCCAAAGAAGACAATGGCGAGGGCAAAAAGGATACAACTGAAGATAAGCTTCCTGAGAAGCAGCCGAAGCCCCGACATCAGCGGCGCCGCTCTAAACCACGCCATGGTAAAAACAACAATACAGGCACAAGAGACAATAGCACTCCGGATGATGCCGAAGACGAAGACGACCCCGCCCAGCCAAGCTTCGAACAGGTCAGACGGGAGGATGGGCAAGCCAACCCTGATGAACATGCCATGAATGAAGAATCAGAGGAAGATAATTACATGCCTCTCTCCGAGGATGAGGTGAGCCTCGGCGACGGAGAATTTACCATGCCTGAGGATCCCGTCGAGCAGGAGCGCTTCAAGCGCCGGCTTATAGCCACTGCAAAGAGCCTGAAGAAAAAGCAGCAGCAGCTTCAAGCTGATCAAGATTTTCTCACAGATAGATGGACCGAGGTCCTGGCAGCCGAGGAATACAGACTCGAGCGCCCAACCAAAAGTTACCCGAAGCGCAGGTTGCTACCTCAATTCGAGGACGAGGCACTAGAGCCCACACTACCAACACACGATGCGGCTGACCGACCACCGCGTGGCCGAGATAAAGCAGCGTATCAGTCCGAACACCAGCCCGCACCCCGTCGCTAAACAAATAGAAATACAAAGGCTCAGGGATACACACATAACCTGCAGTATAACTTGGAAGACAAAGTAGGACAGCCAAGATCGATCTATGGATCGCGGGGGCGCGCCCCAACGCGCGACAACGACCACCACGCTAGATATACTAAATACAAACCTGTCCGAGCCGAATACAGCAGACCAGCTTCATCCGAACTGCACCATGAAGTAGCCCGGCATAGAGGCACCGCACACCCCCTATGCTTCACTGATGAAGTAATGGAACATGGATTCCCAGAAGGGTTTAAACCCGTAAACATCGAACCGTATGATGGGACAACATACCCCGTGGTATGGATCAAGGACTTCCTTCTCCACATTCATATGGCCTGTGGTGATGATCTCCATGCCATCAAGTATCTCCCGCTAAAACTCAAGGAACCAGCTCAGCACTGGTTGAACAGTCTGCCCGAAAACTCTATCGACAGTTGGGAGAGCCTCGAAGATGCATTCCTTGACAACTTCCAGGGCACTTATGTCCGACCTCCGGATGCCGATGACTTAAGCCATATAGCCCAATAGCCCGGAGAGTCAGCCAGGAAATTCCGGACTCGGTTCTTAACAAAAAAAGAACCAAATCGTCGACTGTCCGGATGCCGAAGCCCTAGCAGCCTTCAAACATAACACCCATGACGAATGGCTCGCCCGATACCTTGGACAAGAGAAGCCGAGATCCATGGCATCCCTTACGACGCTTATGACCCGTTTTTGTGGGGGCGAGGACAACTAGCTAGCTCGTAGCAACAGCACCTCAAGTAAACCTGGAACTTCTAAATCTAGAGATAACAACGGCAAGCCCCGACGCAGCAAACACAAGCGTCGAAACAATGGCGATAGTGCCGAAGACACGTCTGTCAATGCCGGATTCAGCGACTCTAAGGCTGGTCAAAGAAAGAAACAATTCAAAAGGAACAATCCGGGCACGTCCAGTCTGGATGGCATACTCGACCGTCCATGTTAGATTCATGGCACCCCAGGTACACCAGCTAATCATACCAATAGAGAATGCTGGGTCTTCAAACAGGCCGGCAAGTCAAATGCCAAAAGCAAGGAGAAGGGGTCGCAAAGCGATGACGATGACGAGGAGCCCCGGCCACCGAAGACTGGAGGGCAAAAGAAGTTTCCTCCACAAATCAAAACGGTGAACATGATATATGCCACCCATATTCCCAAGCGGGATCGGAGGCGCGCACTTAGGGACGTCTACGTGATGGAGCAAGTCGCCTCAAAGTACAACCCATGGTCGTCCTACTCGATCACCTTTAATCGCAAGGATCATCCAACCAGTATCCGTCTTGGAGGTTCAGCCGCACTGGTTCTTGACCCAATAATTGACGGATTCCAGCTTACGCGAGTTCTTATGGATGGCGGCAGTAGCCTGAGCCTGCTTTATCAGGACACAGTGTGCAAGATGGGTATCGATCCTTCAAGGATCAAACCCACAAAAACCACTTTCAAAGGTGTCATACCAGGTGTTGAGGCCTGCTGTACAGGCTCAATCACTCTGTTCTTTTTTATTGATATTTTTTTTCAAGTAGCAGCCGTACACTCTGGTACGCCTTAATACGACAGGGGCTTCGTAGTACCCATAATGCGGCAAGAAAGTCCGAACACCTTCGCGGTCATTCGGCACCCCCGAACTTATAGCATTATATGCATCGGCTCCGAATCATGTCTTGGGTCAATAGTTGGGTTGCCCGGCTCCTGTGCTTGCTACCCAACGTTCCGCTATATCGGCTAGGGTAGTAAAGGGAGAACTACTGTGATTGTGTCCCAGTTCTTTCGGACGAGCACCTCAGTAGAGAAAGCCGAAAACTGACCGTCATGATACGGCGAGAGCTAGTCAGCTGTTCGAGTGGTCACAAAATCTTTAGCAATTTATTCCGCACTATGCGATAACTAATGCATCGTGCGATGGATCGGTTCTTATCCGATCAGGTGTTTATAGAACCCCAAGTTCGGTCTTCCGAACACAAGGGCTGCGCCTACCTTTTGTTTTGTCAAACTCCTATGGCCAAGTGAGGGTGATAAAGCCTTATAGTCCGATTGCCTGGTTCGTTGCGCTAAACACCTCCTTCAAGGACCCAAAACTGGGGTAAAGAGTGTTTAGATTTATCCCGAACACCCCCGTACTTCCTACATGGGGGCAGAAGCCGACGATTGGCTAACTCTCAGAAGTAATATAAAACGGCCGCACAGGAGGTAATTTTTTTAGAAAATAAGAAGAATTATATTACATAACGACCTTGTTCCATATTACAACACAGGATAACATGAATGTATTCATGTGAACATAATATCCTTGCACATTGCTCCGCCAAAAGGCGGGATCCCTCCAGGACACTGTCATAATACAACTCAGGCTTGCGGTGCTCCTTCCCTGCAGGCGGTCCTTCGGTCATCAGCTTTACAGCATCCATCTTCGCCCAGTGCACCTTGGCGCGGGCAAAAGCCATTCGCGCACCTTCAATACAGACCGAGCGCTTGATGGCGTCAAGCCGAGGGCAGGCACTAACGAGTCACTTAACGAGCCCGAAGTAGCTGCTAGGAATCGCCTCGGTGGGCCATATCCGGATAATCAAATCCTTCATGGCTAGTTTGGCCGCCCTATGCATCTCGACCAGCTGTTTTAGCTTATCGATAAAGGGCGCTGGATGCTCTGGCGCAAGATATTGCGACCAGAATAGCTTCTCCGTAGAGCTCCCTTCTTCGGCTCGGTAGAATTGTGCGGCATCAGATACGCTGCGTGGCAGATCCACAAACGCCCCTGGAGAACTACGAATTTGGGTTAGTAAAAGGAATCTTTCCTTCACATACTCGCTTTGCATAGAAAAAGCCTTACCCGCCGCGATCTTCTTGGCCTCCTAGATTTCCTGGAGGGCACCTTGGGCTTCGCTCCGGGCATCGTGTGCGGCTTGACGAGCCTTGGTGAGTTCGGATTCTTTATCCGTCAAACTCTGCTCCAAGGTCTCGCACCTCCTCACAGCCTGTTGGAGCTCTTGTTGAACTTCAATGACCCTGGCCTCGTGCTTTTCATGAAGGCCTGCTCCTTGGCTGCCTTCTTCTCGGCCTCAGCCACTGCCTTCTTAAGTGCCTCGACTTCGGTTGTCGCTCCTAATACACATCACGGCATTTTTTTCGTCACATTCAATCATTCATTAGTATTAAATGCAAACAAGGTTTTGCATACCTTGATTATCCTCCAACTACTTCACTGGTCGAGCTCTTTTTTGGCCTGCTCCGGACTTTGCTTCAGTTTGGAGACTTCCGCAGTATGAGAGGTGGCAGTCAATAAAGAGCCTGCTTAGACAAAATTAACAAGGTATTGCATGGCAAGTCTCTTGCGAGCATATATTTGATCCTCTGTCCGACTTTTCTTTCCGAACACAGAACAGTGTATCAGGGGCTACTATCTATACTATGACACTCTTTAAACCTCACCACTTACCTCAAAGCCTGTTAGAAGGCTGGTGCAGACTTTAGTCAGTCCGCTTGCAGCAGACTGAATCTTATCAATCACCGCACCCATAAGGGCACAATGTTCTTCAATGATGGAAGCGTTCTTCAGCGCTGCTGATAAAGTATCCGGCACCTCTGGCTGGACAGAGGTCGCCGGTGGAACAGGCGTACCCCCTTCTGTTGAAGAAGGTTGCCTGCCTGATTCCAGGGTTGTGTTGGTCTCCGAAACTGTGTCCGACTGGGGGCAGAATTCAAGATGGACCCCGCCATCAGTATCCATGGGGGTCTCCTCCCCCGTGTGTCTGGCTGCCAAGGTTTGACCCTCTGGCGCCGCCTTGACGGTCTCCCCAGCTCCTCCCTGGCCTGGGCCCCTTTGGGACGACACCTCGACATTGTCCATGTGTTTGGGGGAGGAGGTCATCAGGGGAGTCCCGTTGTCCATCATGTCCGAGCCTAGTGAATCCTCCGATGAGGATTGCTCGACATGGGACCTGGCTGGACTACAAAATGCGTAACTCAGTACGTTAACACTATGCGATAGTGAGTCCGAATATATGAATGTGTCCGGTTGTATGTACTCACGATTTACCTAGGGGCTTGACCCTGGGATCACACTCTTGGCTGCTGTCAGTGGCGGTGGTGAATTCGTCCGGAAGGGAGGCTTTCCCCTTCATAGACGATTCGGCCTCCAAACGTGTGGTGGCCGTCCTCTTCTTTCTCCCCCTCGCTGGGGGGGGGGATTGGTTTCCTCCTCTTCCTCATCCTCTTTGGAGGAGGAGCAGGCCTCAGAGTCTTCGGACACCATGTCCAAAGTACCCTTGCGATGAAGGCCGCCCCTGGTCTCTTTGGCCTCCTTCTCGGTCTTCTTCTTCGGTGCCTTGTAAGGCGCCGGGACCAGCATCTTCATCAAAAGTGGCCGGCTTGTTCTTCTGGCAGCGGGGCCGGACAATAGATCTGCTCCGCCTTCTTCGTCCAGCCCTAGGAGAATTGTTGGAAAATGTATTAGGCGTTTCCCTCAGGGTATGCGAATAAAGCATACACGTTGCCAACATACGAAAACTTACCGAACTTGCGGGACAGGACAATTTGTACCCGCGGTCCTTGGCTGAGTCCGACCATGATTTGACGGACTTGAAGAGTACCTTCCAGATGTCTTCGTGCATTGTGCCGAAGAATTCTAACGGGGTCTGGTGCTTGGCCGGGTCGAATTCTCATAAATTACAAGCCCTGCGTTGGCATGGGAGAATCCAGCGAACTAACATCACCTGGACTACATTGACAAGTTTGATGTTCTTGTCTTCCATGCCCTTGATGCACGCCTGGAGCACCGCCAGCTCGTCTGACGAAGACCAGTCCAGGCCCTTCTCGGGCTAGGACGTAAGCCGCAATGGGGCTCTGGATCGGAATTCGGGAGCTGCGGCCCATTTTGTGTCGCGTGGCTTAGTGACATAGAACCACTGTTGTTGCCACCCTTTGACGGAATCATTGAAGGTACCTGATGGCCATGTAACTTTGGGCATTTTGCTCACCATGGCGCCTCCGCACTCGTCGTGTTCGCCGCCTACCACCTTTGGCTTCACATTGAAGATCTTTAGCCATAGTCCAAAGTGTGGAGGAATGCGGAGGAAGGCCTCGCACATGACGATGAATGTCGAGATGTTGAGAAAGGAATTAGGGGATAGGTCATGAAAATCTATCCCGTAGTAATACATAAGGCCGCGAACAAATGGGTGGAGGGGAAACCCTAGCCCGCAGACAAAGTGAGGAAGGAATACAACCCTCTCGCGGGGTTCCGGAGTGGGAGCAAATTGTCCCACCGCCGGGAGACGATGTGCGATCTTTTTCGCTAGGTATCCGGCGTCCCGAAGTTTCTTGATATCCTTCTCCTTGACAGAGGAGGCCATCCACTTGCCTTGCGCTCCGGATCCAGACATGGTGGGAGTGCTTTTTGGGCGGAAGGGATGGGTTCTTGGGCGTTGGAGCTCGAGGATGGATGAGCAGAGGAAGAAGGATGCTTGGGTGAAAGAAGGAATCATTTATGAGAATCCCGTGATAAGGGGACACGATCTCTGCTTCGACAAGACGTGCCAATAAAACCGCCTCGCAAAACGTGTAGTAGCAGGTTGGGAAAACGGTTCGAATAATGACCGGGCCACAGCGTGATGTCATGCTACAAAGAAGTTGTCAGAAGATTAGACTCGTGGAATATTATACTCTCTACGGTGGTAAGTGGAATTTGTTTTGCAGAGCCGGACACGATTCTTGTGTTCAAGACCTACTTTGGAGTATTCGGAGAAGGAACCCGCCTTGCAATGCCGAGGACAATCTGCGTGCCAGACTCAATCGTCATTGAAGCCTGGTCAGGGGCTACTGAGGGAGTCCTGGATTAAGGGGTCCTCGGACAGCCGGACTATATACATTAGCCGGACTGCTGGATTATGAAGATACAAGATAGAAGACTTCGTCCCGTATCCGGGTGGGACTCTCCTTTGCGTGGAAGGCAAGCTTGGAGATTCGGATGTGTAGATTCCCTTCTCTGTAACCGACTCTGTGTAACCTTAGCCCTCTCCAGTGTCTATATAAACCGAAGGGTTTAGTCCGTAGGACAGGAACAATAATAATCATAGGCTAAGCTTCTAGTGTTAGCCTCTACGATGTCGTGGTAGATCAACTCTTGTAATACTCATATCATCAAGATCAATCAAGCAGGAAGTAGGGTATTACCTCCATCGAGAGGGCCCGAACCTGGGTAAACATCGTGTCCCCCGCCTCCTGTTACCATTAGCCTTAGACACACAGTTCGGGACCCCCTAGCCGAGATCCGCTGGTTTTGACACCGACAGCGACCCTCCGACTGCTGCTTGCACGATCTGTCGATCCGGCCTCGAACAACATGGAGGCGCGTGAGGCGGAGCCCCTCCAGCTATGGTCCACAACTGCAACGCCTTCTTCATTGTCCAGCACCCATCCCCCGAGCATCTCCATCGCCGCCGCCTCCGGCAAAACCGTATGGATAAGGTCTTAGCGGCCGCCGACGATGGCATGGGTTGAGGCGAAGCTCCTACTGTGATGTTCCACGTCCAGCGCGGGTGGCCATGGGGGTTGGAGCATCCTGAAATTTTCATCGCGCACTTTTTTCGTGGACTGAGGGTGCTCCAAAAGAGGCCCCGAAAACTGCAAATACAAAGGCTTGAGAGGCAAATATGGAGGGTGCTCCAAAATGTATGGCGACAGCGATTATTTTGACGATTTGGTTAGGCTGCATTTTCGCTACCCAGCCCCCATATCGACGCTTATAATGGAGGAGGGCACACAGTAACTGTGCTAGCGTTGCTCTAACATGTAGACTTTTTGAGTTATATAGTTCAGATGGAGATCCTCTCCCGCCTTGATTCGTTACAAGTGATGACGATGACACCTGCATGCTGTCTCGACGAGGTCCCCTTTGAAGTGGTGTGCGTAGGTTTCTTATTGTGCCGCTCAACGGTTGTGATGGTTTTCGCCTGGTTCTTCATAATTAACTGGGCAATCTGGTTTTCGCTCGATTTTCCCTAATTAACCGAGCAACTCTTTTCTTCTTAATGAATGCAGAAATTCCGCCATTTCGAAAAAAAAGAATACGGAAATGTAACTATAGCATTGCCAATAATTGGCAGTGTAGAGGCAAACAGTGTTCGCTCACCATGGTCAATAATTTATCCATCAGAAATGAGTGCGAGATACATGCATCATCGCCCAACAGTTGAAGTGAAAGCACGCAGATATAAACATCCACATCTCAAACTTTTTCCACATTCAAATGGGACAGTCCTAAGTGGATACACATGGTAGGAAAGTAGTATATCTAGCAGTGGGAAATTGTGCACGGAGCATGGTGCTGCCGATAATGAGCGAGCGGATCGAACTGCCAGGTCTCCCCGGAGGATGTCCACATCATATTTTGTCACAACTCAGCAACAATCCCGAGCCATCCCGAGCCAGTCGCTTTACGTACCATGCACCTCGTGGCTTTCTGCCTTTTAACCCCTTTGTGAGATATTAATGCCCGTCCACTATGACTGTACTGGGATTCGATCAAGATATTTGATCAATTATATAATTCTTTTTTTGCGGGGATGATCAATCCTAAATTTGCAGAGTTCTTGGGTGTTAAATCAGGTTTAGTCACCGTGGAAATTCATATAGCTAGACCAATCGCTTGGTCGTTTTAAAACAACATTCCAACTAAGATTTCAGTCAGGTTGAGTCAGACAGTGATGAAACTACAGTTCATTTTTTTGTTAACATTGATCAAAACATCGACAACCAAAACCTTAACCACGAGCTGAGCCTAAATCACATGGTTAGATTCTTTATGGTGGAATTAGCCCATCAAGGTTTAAGTCGGCTCAGTCTTTCAGAGGTGCTCATAGGAATAGGGTGTGTATGCATGCGTTAATAGGAATGAGTGTATGAGCGCCTATGTATGTACTGTGTTGTAAAAAAAAACTTAACCATTATTTTGGCCGGCTAAATTTTAATTGGATTAGCTTGGGCTCAAACCAAACACACCTCATATCTTGCGGCCAACACAATGTGAGGCCAACTCCACCGCACGACCCCAAACGGACGTCCGGATTGGCCGGATTTTGTCCCTTTGGGGCGCCGATGGATACGCCCGTGTCCGGCTGTGTCCATTGGGTCGTGCGTGCGCCCACCGCACGGCCGCACCCCAAATTCACGTCCGTGTTAGAAAAACAATAAAAAAGGGAAACATTAAAAATTGACTAAAAAAGTAAATAAGCGCAGTTTAATAAAAGATAAAACTTAGTTAGGGGGTCCATGGCCACAAAACGGCCCAGTTTCGTCACATTAATAATTAAACATAAAAAAGAAAAAAAAACGGTCGCCGCCGGCGCGCTCCTGCCCGTGCCCGTCGTTGCCGTCGCCGTGGCGCTCTTCACTGGCCGCCGGTGTCGTCGTCGTCGTCGCTGACGAGGTCGACGTAGGCCGGCGGCGTCCACAGGTGGGCCGACGGTGCGTGCGGTGCCTGGTAGACGGGGGCGGGCTGGACGGCGGGAGGTGCCTGCAACACCTCCTCCCGTTGCGACCCCTCCCGCTCCAGTGACTGCGGCGGAGTGGCGCGCCAGTCCACGCCCAGGACGGCGGCCATCTCCGGAGCAGTGCAGGACCAGGCCCACCCCGTGCCCACCAGCTGGTGAAAGGCGGCCGCCGGCTCCTCCTCCATGGCGTCCTCCCTCCTCTCCTCCGTCAAGGCCGCCATCTGCAGCTCTGGGAAGGCCACGTCGCCGGCGGCAGACAGTGCCATGGCCTCCTCCAAGCCGTCCCATTGCCGCTCGTCGTGCGTGCACATGAAGTCCTCCATGACACGCTGCACGAGACGGGCTCCCTCCTCCGCCGTCATGCGAGTGGGTGGTGGTGGCGATGGAGACGGCGGCGGCGTGGGCGTGAGACCGCGCACCACCCTACGCCCGCGCTCCTGGGGAGCAGCCGTGGCCCCGTCGACGTGCTCTGGGCGTGGCCGCCGTGGCCCCGTCGACGTGCCAGCGAAATAGGACGCCCGCCGCGCGTCGTGCTCATCGCGGAACCAGGTGTCCCACAATGGCGAGTCGGGGGCGTACCTGGGGTCGTAGTAGAGGTCGTCCGGGAGGAGGCGGCGGCGGCGCTCGATCTCCTGGCGGCGCGCACGGCCGGTCACCGGGACCGGCGGGATCGGCACGCGGTCGGCCGACAAATGCCAATTGTTGGGGAGGTGGGCGTCGCTCCAGGGGATCGGCGTCCTCGTCTCCCAATAACGACGGCACACCTCCGCGCGGATGTAGTGCCGGTCGCGCTCGCCGGCGAACGCGGGGGCGATGGAGAACCCGGGCGGCGAGGGAGCTCGGCGTGGTGGCGATGGCGAGGCCGGCTCCTCCTTCTTCACCGAGCCGCGGCCACGCCCCGACGAGGAGCCAGCCTCGCGGTCGTGCTTGCCTTTGCGGCCGTAGTTCCAGAGCCCCATGGCTGCGGGGCGGCCGACCGGCGAGTTCTTGGCTAGGGTTTGGGGCCTGGGGTTGTCGGGTTTCGAGGAGGCTGTGGGGCGGCGTGGGGCAGTGTGGACGACGACCGGTCCACGCTTCCCACTTAAAGAAGGACGGCGACCCTTCCATGTGTGGATGACATGTGGGGCCGCCCGCCCGTGCGCATTGATGTGGGCGGGATGCCGGTAGGTGGCCGCCTGCCACGCGGCCCCGACGCGGACGAGGGCGCGTCCGTTTGGTGTCCGCCGCGACCCAAACCCGGCGCAAGTTTGCGCTCGAAATGGGTCGGCCCGGACACAAAACGGACATGATGGGTCCGGGCCGTCGCGCGCTGGCCGCCTCCTTTGTCCGTTTTACCCCAAACGGACCGGGGCGGACAGGATAGGGTCGCGCGGTGGAGTTGGCCTGACATCGCCAGTTCCTTCTCCCCACCGCTATCTATATATCATTGCTTTTCACATAGTTATGTCGCCGGAGGGGGATTTGTAGCACACACGGGTAGGTCATGCAGCCTCATTTTTCTTTTGGCTTTCGTGTTTTAATCTTTTATATCTTTTGGATGAAAAATTCAAATTAAATTCATGTTTCTTGTGACGAGAGCTTTCAAAGAAGATCCATTTTGAATATGTTTTAACAAGTTTTTAAAATTTGTCAAGTTTCAACTGCTAAAACTTGGTGCGAGTGGTCGACAAAATCATAAGTTTCAGGAACTGCGACCGACAAAATCGTAAGTTTCAGAAACTAAAACTTAAAACTTGTTATGCCCTTATTTGGTATCTAACAACTTTAAGGATCGCGAGGCAATCAGGTGGCTGGCACGGCTGGGAAGTGCGTGCCCCTGCTAGTTTCGGTCATGTCTCGAACTAATTGGTGCCATATACTCGTATCTGAAGTCCTTTTTTTAACAAAAGGGTTCCCCCCTGCCCCAACTTATATTTCAAGCCAGGGCAAACCACAAACATAGACTGTTAACAGCGCTCAACAGCAACCAGAGAGTAGCTGCCACAGAAGAACACCAGGGTTCTTAAACTACCCTATTACAATAGTTTTAGGCAGTTCGAGATGGATACATAGCCAGGTAGGCATAGTATATGATGTCTATAATACCCTATCACCACACCTGCCGGTCTCTGGCTCCCTAGCTCGTCGCCCCACCTCCTTTTCTAGTTATAATACAGGGAAGCGTAAGACCCTAACTAGCCAATACGATGCCTCTTTTGGAGCTTGCGGTTAGGAGATATATCCCCCTATCTTTCTTTCTCAATGAATGAACCATTACATGGGACGCCCCTATGCATATGGATTCTAGAGTTTAAGGCCCCCTGGGAGGAAACTTTGGAGAAAAAGCCTACTGGCTAGTCTGGTTGTCCCTCGGCGGTCCCCAGGTGGGCCTCGGTTCAATCTTGTCGATTCTACCTAGATATGGCTCAAAAGGAAGGTGTTTGTGTGCGCGCGAGAGAGAGAGAGGGAGAGAGAGAGAGAGAGAGAGAGAGAGAGCAACTTTGACCAATATATGGATCTCCACACAAAACCGTTTCTCAAGTAAAAGTTAGGAATTTTTAGTGGTTGACTGGTTGTCGAGTAACAGAGTTTCTAAACTTACCTTGAATGCCATAAGGGTTAATTATTTTTTGTTATCATAGTTTCTAAACTTTATCAAAAAATAATGCTAAGTATTGTTTTTCTCTCTGGGAGACGATGCTACAAAGACATAATGCGGCAGAGAGAGATACAGTACAAAAGGGCATAATCCATTTGCATCATGCCGCGACACAGAAAAAAAGATACATATCACTTTTTCCACGATGGTAATTTGTTTGTGCGCTAACCTCATCCTACACGACATGTATGCATGTCGCTGTAACACCACTGCGGTCTGTGGTTCATGCATATATGTATGCAGGTCCACGATATATTTGAGCTTTTAAATGGAAAGGGAAAAAGGGGCACATGAAAAGTTTCAGACTACTTTCAACTCTCCAAGAAAGCAACAGAATTGGATTGTACCAGAAAGCCAAGGAGACTTTCTCTAGATATCATCGCTTTAACTAGCTAGCCAAATACTCCCTCCGTCCCGTAATATAAAATATTTTTTGACACTACCCTAGTTAAAAAAAACGTTTTACATTATGGGACGGAGGGAGTACCCTTTTATGTTTGAACTTCTCGGCTGGATATGTGGCATACACATCGCGCTGCCTCAGCACCTGCGTGCTCAAGTCAAGTGTACCATGCGTTGACCTGCTTTAAATGTATCAGAACAATTTTAGCAAGTGGAACCCGTTCCTAGTAGGATCGTACGGGAAAAAGAACAATTTTAAAGATTTTCTAAAACAAAGCTTTTCTTGACTTGGAGGTCGCACATTCTCCTAGTGGGTATATTTGGTTCCGGCCTTTAAATATTAGTGTTGACGGGATCCTATTAGAGCGGACAGGAAGAACGTGCGGAAGGAGAAATATTAGTGTTGTCAAAATGTTTAGGGGTAGAGTGCGCTATAAAATTTCCCTTCCTTTCTCTAGATATAAAGGTTGGTGGATGAATGCCTTTTAAATTTTTTATTTAAGGACAACTATCCGTTGAGGGAATATGCCAAAGAGAAATTTGCCCTCAATTCCCTTGCCGACGGGTAACCTAGGGGTTAATTCGTTAACAAACCCTTAGGAGAAGGTTGGTAAGAGTTAACCATCACGCCGCCCCAGCTAAAACCAACGTCATTGTTTCTCTGAGTGTTAGCTTTTTTTACATTAGTTATATCCTTTAAATATATCACTATAACACAATTTTTTAGTTCATTAATGAAATAATGGCATTTGGCCGAGAGGGTTCTTATCATCTAATATATATAGTGTCGACGGTGTTTTGCAAAGTATCCTAAGAGTGGTGCAGTAACATAGTGGTTTTGTGTGACAGCGAGACGTAACCTCAAGTTATCGGATGGAACTAGGTTTAGGCCCTGCGATGCGAGTAACAACCCTATCTTGATTGTCTGGATATCAGGGTCCAATGAGTTGTACACTAAGTCGATGGAATATTTGGTGGCCGATCTCGATAGGATGTCCAAGATCCGCTAGGTCTAAACTAGGGCTTCACTTATGTTGTCATGGTGGTTGAAGTAGAAGTTGTCTACTTCTAGTCTTGATGCTCAACTATTTTTACCCGTCTTGGTGCACGGTTGGGCGCCTTCTTCCTCGGGTCTCCTGATCGCGAAAAGCTTAATCCTTCCTTGTCGTGGCTTCACCTGCCTCCTTTTGAAAAGCCCGGGGATGCTTGTCTTGCATCCTTCCTTCTCCATTGTGGACTCTTGATGGGATAGGTTCTGAGGTTTGCAAAAGGTTCTTCCAGACTCGTGCGTGGGTAGATATGGGTCTGCTCCCACCTTTCACCGACATAGGTACTTGTTTGTTTATTATAGTGCTACTAAATGGTCTTTGATTAACTAAAAGCAATCCATCAAGTACCAAATTCTATCAGTTTTAGATTCTTATTTTGCTCTTGTCAAGCCATCTTGGAAACTATGCAAACTCTGTGGCATAAGGACTAAACTTTTAACATATAAATCATAGACACAAATATTTAGCACATACTTATCATGTTCCAACTCTCTAGAAAATATAAGTGAAGACCATGGAGTTTTAAAATTTCTACAACATTTACATTAACAAGATATACATGAAGCACACAGAGTAAATAAATAATCCTTAAGCCATTCAAATATCACCACCATAATAGTAATGACTTGATGATGTGTTGATTGAATTTGTTCAAATGGGTAGAATGATGCTCCAAGAATCAATACATAATGTATTGATGAATATAAAAGGTTTGGATTATTCATACTAATATGTTGAGAAAGAAGCGAGATTCCCGGGGAATCCTTAAGCTTTACCTTTTGAGTATTCTTAGAAATAAAATTTGGATGCCTTGGGTATTCCCAAGCTTGATTCTTTACTCATATTGGCCCTTTTCGTGTCAGCTATAGCTCCTTCAAATCAAAAAACTTTCATCCAGACAAAACTTAAATGAAAATATGGGTTTGTTAGTCCATAAAATAATTAATAAAGGTTCTACTTTCTGTATATAAATAATGAAAAAATCATTTATGAATAGCTATAGTAGGAAACACAATAAAAGAATTTCTCATAATCAACAGGAGTCCCAACACCATGTATACAAATCTATAATATAAGAAAGGAATGAATATGTCAAAATAGACCAATAAGTAGAAACATAATTTTGATATGAAATTCTGCAACTAAAATAATTCCATGTATTAGAAAAAAATATAAGACTTATAATAGTACACATTGTGAATTTTCGTGGTTTGATCACGCTCGAGTACAGAAAAGTGCTTTTGTAATGACAACAAAACTGCAGTTTCAGCACATGACAACACCTACATGGAACTAAATAATGCTAAAGAAAATTCTTAACACTTTATTAAATAAAGAAATATAAACATCATTGCTAAAGTAAATGTACAATGGTGAAACAACAAAACAATAGTAAACATATATAACTATGGGGTGCCTTTCACAAATGCTTTCTTTAATGCATTTTGGCTAGGCATTGATAATTTTGATGGGTTTCAAGTTTACCATCACACTTCCCTTTTACCAATGATTTTTTTAATGAATTATAATTAATAAACTTGGTATTTACCTAGGAAATTGTTCCAAGACATTTATCATAGGGAATTAGAACTTTATTATTCCCTCATTCATATCTATAACTCCAAGAGTTCGTAGAAAAGGCATGCCCAAGATAATTTGCATACAAGTTTGGCCTATATGTCCATCACAATAAAGCATATAGGAACATAATTCATGTTGGATACAACTAAAGCACCATCTATATTTCCCACAATATTAGTGTTATAAGCTAGATGCAAAATTAAACCACAATAACATAAAAGGTGAAAGTCCTAACACTAGATATAAGGTTTTTCTCATTGTGGAAACACTAGCACCCACGCACAAGGCCTAGCATGTCAAAATGCTGATGCTAATAATAATAGAAGGTTTACAACCATCCTCAAGTTTTCTAGGAATCATATATTATTTTCTATACGTTTCCACCCTCACACGAATACTTGCTTCAACAATATGAGTAAAGTTAATTTGTCATTCTTGTGCATTAGGTTTCATAGCTAATTCTTGTTGCACTTCAATTACTTCACGAAGTTTGTAATACTCATAATAAATAGTAATGCCTCTAAAAACAAGAGGATCAACAATATCTATTTTTTAACCCCTCATGTCCTATTCCAGATAAAAATTTAATCATTTTCAGCCTCTTTATATCTCTCTAGTCTTTCTATTCTGCAACATGCAAAGTTTCTTTTTTATGACTTGTTTCTTGAGTATGTTTAAGTTACTCATCACTACCTATTATATTTGTTGCTATCCTAAGATTTAAGACTTTAATATCATTTGCATACTATCAACTTTATCAAATAAAGTACCCAATCTATCAAGTTTTTATGAGAAATTTTTATTGATTTCTTTTGGTGAAACAACGAATTACCTAAGCATTCATTCAAGCCCAGTGGATACATTAGCACTTCCATAAGCATTACTAGAAGGATGTGACCTAGGATATAAGCATTATCATTAAAATTATTTCTAAGAAAAATAACATCAACATATTTTTTAAATTTTTCTCAACAAGCTCTCCTATAGAAAAATTATCGGAGTTGGAAGAAGAGTTCCTTGAACAAATCATTGACATCAACATATCAATTTTCACATTCAGACTACCAGCTTCTTCTATAGAGTTTACCTTGTTTGCATTTAGCCCCTCTGTTGTTTCATTGGACATAGTTGGCTAACATGTTGTTGAATAATTTGCTTGCAATGCCTTGAATTATTGTCATGAATGTTCCACCTGTAGCCTAGTCTAGAAAACTAGTAGATATATAATACGTCTCCAACGTATCTATAATTTTTGATTGTTCCATGATGTTATATTATCATTCTTGGATGTTTTACAATCGTTTTATAGCAAATTTATATCATTTTTTGGTACTAACCTATTGACATAGTGCCCAGTGCCAGTTGCTGTTTTTGCTTGTTTTCTAGATCACAGAAAATCAATATCAAACATAGTCCAAATGCAGCGAAACTTTTTGGAGTTTTTTTGGACCAAAAGACATCCAGTGGACCAAACAAGCACCTGGGGGGTGCCCCGAGGGGGGCACAACCCACCAGGGCGCGCCTGGGGGCCCAAGCGCGCCTAGGTGGGTTGTGCCCACCTCGGTGGCCTCCCACATCGCCTCTTAGCTCTATAAATGCCCAAATATTCCAAAAACCCTAGGGGAGTCGACGAAATTTTGTTCCAGCCGCCGCCAGTTCCAAAACCACGAGATCCAATCTAGAGCCCTTCTTTGGCACTCCATCGGAGGGGGGAATCATCACCGGTGGCCATCTTCATCATCCCGGCGGCTACCATGATGAGGAAGGAGTAGTCCACCCTCGGGGCTGAGGGTTTGTACCAGTAGCTATGTGTTTAATCTCTCTCTCTCTCTCTCTCTCTCTCGTGTTTTTGATATGTCACAATTTTGATGTATCGCAGGATTTGTTAATATAGTCGGATCATATGGTGTTTTGCCCTCTCTATCTTGTGATGAATTGAGTTTTCCCTTTGAGATTTGGTTTTATCGGATTGAATACTTTCATGGATTTGAGAACACTTGATGTATATCTTGCTATGAATACCCGTGGTGACAATGGGGTATCGTATTGATTCACTTGATATATGTTTTGGCACCCAACTCGCGGATTCCCGAGGTGACATCGGGGTAATCTATGCATAGGGGTTGATGCACGTTCTTGTCTTTGTTTCTCCGGTAGAAATCTTGGGGCACTCCTTGAGGTTCTTTGTGTTGGATTGAGTATTATGAATATGAATTTGCTTTGGTGTTATTTTAGTACAAACTCTTGGTTAGATTGATCGGAAAGAATATCTTTGTGTTATTTTAGTGCGAACTCTAGGATAGATTGATCGGAAAGAATGCTTTGAGGTGGTTTCGTACCCTACAAACAATTTCTTCTTATGTTCTCTGCTAGATAGGAACTTTGGAGTGATTCTTCAGCTCAGTTTGAGGGATGGTTATATGATCCAATTATACTAGCATTGTTGAGAGATTGCACTAGCGAAAGTATGGACCCTAGGCCTTGTTTTCAAGCATTGCAATACCGTTTGTGCTCACTTTTATTGTTTGCTACCTTGATGTTTTTATTTATTCAGATTATAAAAATATATTTCTACCATCCATTTTACACTTTTTATCACCATCTCTTCTCCGAACTAGTACACCTATACAATTTGCCATTGTATTGGGTGTGTTGGGGACACAAGAGACTCTTTGTTATATGGTTGCAGGGTTGTTTGAGAGAGAACATCTTCATCCTACACCTCCCACAGATTGATAAACCTTAGGTCATCCACTTGAGGGAAATTTGCTAATGTCCTACAAAACTCTGCGCTTGGAGGCCCAACACGAGTCTACAAGAACAATTTGTGTAGTAGACATCAATATATCATTAATACCAACACAAAAAATATGGAGCACCATCTAATACTGCAAACCATGAGTTGGACATTTCCAAACCATATTCTTCATCCTTTCCCATGATTGAGCTAGATGTTTGTTATAATTTTGTTTGAAATTCATAATAATGTTCTCAAGTGTATTATCCTAGATGGAGGCAATGTTCAAGAAATCGTTAACTGGTAGTTGCTCAGTTGGTTTAAGAGTAGCGATTACTCGGTGAATCGGCCTATTAACTGGATTAATCGGTAGATTGAATAGAAACATGTCAATATATATCTAGTTTTTGTATGTATTGTGCCGTACTCTCACGCTCCCATCTGTGTAATATTCCAAAACATGTTGTCGAACACATATAAAAACATATAGAGGAGGTAAAATTATTAATCCTACCTATTAAGGAGCGGGATGGGGCTGGAAGGGGTTACATGCAAAAAATTTGGGCTTTATTTGCCCACCCATTAATGGGACACCAGGGATTAATTGACCTAACAACAAATTAATTGGTCTAACCGGTCAATTAATCGCCCTGACAAGTTCACACGGTGAATAGATGCTATTCGATTCGGCCATGCTATGAGTAGAGATTAACTAGCATGTTAACTGATTAATCGGGTGAATTCTTGAACAATGGATGGAGGTAATACTTACTAATAAAAACACCCTTACATTTATTCGAAGAATATATGCCACCCTTAGGTAAAGATTGTAGCCACTCATTTGGCCTAGCTCTCAAGGCCAAAGGAAATAATTTAAACTTGGCATAATCATCCCTCTGTCCTTATATTTTTGCATGTTACAAAATTTACTGAAATTGTGTAAATGAGACACAATATATTCATTAAAATTATCCCTAAATTTCTCCCTCATCACCCAAATTAAGAAACCAGGGCTGATTTCATAGGAATCGACTTTAACAACGCGTGATGTAAACTAACATGTAGTTTTTATGTATAAGTAAAACAAGTAAACTAAGATAAAAACAAAAACTAGACATAGTAATAATAAAGATAATATTTTGATTGAAGAACCTTTGTAGTAGAGAACCTTTTCTTTCCTAGTCGAGTTGCTAGAAAATGCTTTGTTGTTCGATGATGTAACAACTTTGTTGTGCCCTAAAGCAAAGGGTTTGCAGGCAACACCAAGCTTTTTCCTCAGTGAGTAACCAAGGTATCAATCCGTGAAAGCACTTATCCTCAAAATAATTATTAGCTTTGCAATGCAAAGAAAACTCACATGTGTCCCCAACGGATCTAGCTGTTAACCTTACTAGCTTTGCTAGTTGTAAAAATCTATTAATATATTTGTAGTTGGAACCTTTTTTTGTATTTTTGGAAAAATAATTGCTAAAAATAAAAGAGCATACAAAAGATATTGGAAGGTTGTTTCTAAAAGATCGTGGATGCGCCTAGGGGGGGGGGTGAATAGATACTTTAAAATAATTACAGTTTAGGCTTGAACAAATGCGGAATAAACCTAGCGGTTAATTTGTCAAGCACAAAACCTACAACAACTAGGCTCACCTATGTGCACCAACAACTTATGCTAAGCAAGATAAACACCTAGGTGATAGCAAGATATATGACAAGAAACAATATTGCTATTACAAGGTAAAGTGCATAAGTAAAGGGCTCGGGTAAGAGATTACTGAGGCATGCGGAGACGAGGATGTATCCCGAAGTTCACACCCTTGCAGATGCTTGATAACCCACAAGTGTAGGGGATCAGTTGTAGCCTCTTTCGATAAGTAAGAGTGTCGAACCCAACGAGGATCCAAAGGTAGAACAAATATTCCCTCAAGTTCTATCGACCTCCGATACAACTCTACGCACGCTTAACATTCGCTTTACCTAGAACAAGTATGAAACTAGAAGTACTTTGTAGGTGTGATAGGATAGGTTTGCAAGATTATAAAGAGCACGTAAATAAAAACTAGGGGCTGTTTAGATAAAGAAGCAACGAAGTTAGTTTTACTAGAGAGCTTTTTGTCACAAGAAATTTATTTGTCCCTAGGCAATCAATAACTAGACCGGTAATCGTTATTGCAATTTTATATGAGGGAGAGGCATAAAATAACATACTTTTCATTCTTGGATCATATGCACTTATGATTGGAACTCTAGCAAACATCCATAAATTAACATCCATAACTTCCGGTGCCACCGTGAGAGAGGGGGGAGAGCCCCCTCCTTTTTCTTCTTCCTTGGTCTCCCCCCTAGATGGGAGGATGGTTTCCCCTCTATTCATTGGCCTCCATAGCGGCGGAGGGGCGGGAGCCCCTCCAAGATTGGATCTCTCTCTCTCTCTCTCTCTCTCTCTGTGTGTGTGTGTGTGTGTGTGTGTGTATGTGTGTGTGTGTGTGTGTGTTTCCTTCTGTTTCTGTGCTCCCAGATTCTGGCCTTTCACCATTTCTTAAATTCCGTGAGATCCGTAACTCTGATTGGGCTGAAATTTTGACACGATTTTTATCTGGATATTAGCTTTCTTGCGGCGAAATAAAGGCACCAACCGCCTTACGGGGTGTCCACAAGGGCCTAGGGTGCACCCCCTGCCTTGTGGCCCCCTCGGGCATCATCTCACGTTGATTCTTTTTCCCAAAAATCACGTATATTCCTAAAAATCTCCATAAGTTTTTATTGCATTTGGACTTTGTTTGATATGGATTTTCTGCGAAACAAAAAATATGCAACAAACAGGAACTGGCACTGGGCACTGGATCAACATGTTAGTCCCAAAAATAGCATAAAAAGTTGCCAAAAGTATATGAAAGTTGTAGAATATTGGCATGAAACAATCAAAAAGTATAGATACGACAGAGACGTATCAGCATCCCCAAGCTTAATTCCTACTTGTCCCCGAGTAGGTAAATGATAAAAAACATAATTTTTCATGTGGAATGCTACCTAGCATAATCTTGATCATATAATCTAATCATGGCATGAATATTAAGACATGAGTGATTCAAAGCAATAGTCTATCATTTGACATTAAGACAATAATACTTCAAGCATACTAATAAAGCAACCATGTCTTTTCGAAATAACATGGCCAAAGAAAGTTATCCCTACAAAATCATATAGTCTGGCTGTGCTCCATCTTCAGCACACAAAGTATTTCATCATGCACAACCCCCATGACAAGCCAAGCAATTGTTTCATACTTTTGATGTTCTCAAACTTTTTCAACTTTCACCCAATACATGAGCGCGAGCCATGGATATAGCCCTATAGATGGAATAGAATATGGTGGTTGTGGAGAAGACAAAAAGAAGGAGACAGTCTCACATCAACCAGGCATATCAACAGGCTATGGAGATTCCCATCAATAGATATTAATGTGAGTGAGTAGGGATTGCCATGCAACGGATGCACTAGAGCTATAAGTGTATGAAAGCTCAAAAAGAAACTAAGTGGGTGTGCATCCAACTTGCTTGAACATGAAGACCTAGAACATTTGAGGACGCCCATCATTGGAATATACAAGCCAAGTTCTATAACGAAAAATTCCCACTAGTAATATATGAAAGCGACAATATATGAGGCTCTCTATCATGAAGATCATGGTGCTACTTTGAAGCACAAGTGTGGAAAAGGATAGTAACATTGCCCCTTCTCTCCTTTTCTCTCATTTTCTTCTTCTTTACCCCCTTTTTATTTTATTTTTTGGGCTTCTTTGGCCTCTTTTATTTTGATAACCTCACGTGGGACAATGTTCTAATAATGATGATCATCACACTTTTATTTACTTACAACTCAAAATTACAACTCGATACTAGAACAAAGGTATGACTCTATATGAATGCGTCCGATAGTGTACCAGGATGTGCAATGATCTAGCGTTGCAAAGATATCAAAAACCGGAAAAGCCATGAAAATATCATGCTAGCTATCTTATGATCATGCAAAGCAATATGACAATGAGTGCTCAAGTCGTGTATATGATGATGATGGAAGTTGCATGGCAATATATCTCGGAATGACTATGGAAATGCCATGATAGGTAGGTATGGTGTCTGTTTTGAGGAAGATATAAGGAGGCTTATGTGTGATAGAGCGTATCGTATCACTGGGTTTGGATGCACCGACGAAGTATGCGCCAACTCGCGAGGTGAGAAAGGGCAATGCATGGTACCAAAGAGGCTAGCAATGATGGAAGGGTGAGAGTGTGTATAATCCATGGACTCAACATTAGTCATAAAGAACTCACATACTTATTGCAAAAGTCTATTAGCTATCCAAAACAAAATACTACACGCATGCTCCTAGGGGTTAGATTGGTAGGAAAAGACCATCGCTCCTCCCTAACCGCCACTCATAAGGAAGACAATCAAAAATAAATCGTGTCGACTTCGTGACATAACAATTCACCATATGTGCATGCTACAGGAATCACAAACCTTAACACAAGTATTTCTACCAATCCACAATTACTCACTAGCATGACTATAATATCACCATCTTTATATTGCAAAACTATTTCAAGGAATGAAACATATCATATTCAGTGATCTACAAGTTTTATGTAGGATTTTATGACTAACCATGTGAATGACCAATTCCCGATGACTCTCTAAATAGATATAAGTGAAGCATGAGAGCTTAATCCTTTATACAAAAGATAAGCCCATGCTATAACAAATATAAGTGAAGCAAAAGAGCATTCTACAAATGGCGGTTTTCTGTGTGAAGAGAAACATGCAATCCAAACTTCAAATAATATAAGTGAAGCACATGCGGCATTCTATAAAGCCATACTCAAAAGATATAAGTGAAGTGCAAAGAGCATTCTTTAAATCAACCAAGGATTATCTCATACCATCATGGTGCATTACTAAAATAAAAATAAAAATCACATGACACTCCAAGATTTACGCATATTATGTGACGAATAAAAATATAGCTCCAAGTAAAATTACCGATGACCGTTAGAAGAAAGGGGGGATGCCTGCCGGGGCAGCCCCAAGCTTAAGTTGCTTGGGAGTCCTTGAATATTACCTTGGGGTGCCTCGGGCACCCCCAAGCTTAGGCTCTTGCCACTCCTTATTCCTTCATCCATCGTGATCTCACCAAAACATGAAAATTTCAATCACACAAAACTTAACAAAACCCTCGTGAGATCCGTTAGTATAATAAAACAACTCACCACTTTAAGAACTGTTGCAAACCCATTCATATTTTGTTTTTCCATTGTAGCTACTGTATTATAACTTCTCTATGGCTTATACCACCGATAAAATCGATAGTTTCATCAAAACTAGCAAAACAATGCATCAAAAACAGAATCTGTCTTAAACAGGACAGTCTGTAGCAATCTGAACATCTACCATACTTCTGTAACTCCAAAAATTCTGAAGCATTAGGAATAAATAAACAATTTGTATAGAAGTACTGTGCAAAAAGTTTCTGAAGCGTTTGACTTTCCAGTAAAAAATGTAAAATCACACACTACAACCAAAGTTTCTGTTTTTGCACTACAAACCAAACAAGCAATCTAATCATCCTAAAGGCAAATCTTGGCACATTATTTTTGTAATACAATGGATTTATATAAGGGGATAATTATTTTTGTTGAATTTTTTTTGTAATTAAGATTCACAAAGTTTCAAGGTTGGAAAAAGCGGTAGGCGTAAACGAGGAGGTTGGCCTTTGCCTAGTGCCTAGGCGTTGCTTAAGTGCCCTAGGCGCGGCCTAGGCGGTAATGTTGTTTTTACTATCAGGGTGTATATTTGGTTATTATATGTGTATTGATATAAATTAAAGGCATATAAATAAGTTAACTACAAACTCCGACCATTGGAATTTGGCTCGTTTAGCATATCAGTGGAGTATAGCATGATTTTATGCTTGGGTAGAAAATTTATTGCTTGTCATGCCTAGACTTCCATTTATGACCAAGGCGAGGTGTTTGTCCGTCGCCTAGCGCCTAAGTGTGCCTAAGCGCCTCCTAGGCACTGCCATTTCCAACAGAGCAAAGTTTCCATGGGCATGAACAAAGTTCAAGGCATGCTCCCACTTTAACAATGCTTGTTTCTCTCACTTTCACTTTTCTTTTTGAAAAAGTTTTAGGTTCCCCTCTTTATTATTTTTATTTTTAAACTTTATAAAAGAACTCAACAGAAATAAATGACTCTCTAAAACTTCGGGGTTGTCTCCCTGGCAGCGTTATCTTGAAAGCCATTAAGCTAGGCATATAGTGCTCAAGTAATGGATCCACCCGGATCCCAAGGTATATCAAAGCCAATTTTAATTAACAATGATTTGTACTTTAGTAGTGAGCACAAAGTAACATATATCATGTAATGACAAAGTCTAACTCTCTTCCTATGCATCGGCATGTCATAAAAGAACAATTCATGCACACAAAGTAAGGCCAATGCATAGTATAAACAGTTTCTTGCAATTTTATTGTATTGGAAACATAGACAGGTGGAGATGTAGTTCCTCTCTCATAATAATTGCAAGTAGGAGCAGCAAGCACATGCATATTATATTTATCAAAATCATCATGTGTAATAGTAGAACGCAACCCACCAATATAATCCTTAATAAGCGCAAACTTCTCTAATATAGTGTAGTTGGGAGAATTCAAATAGATAATAGGACTATCAATGCGTGGGTGCAACAGAAACAATTTAATTCTTAACATAAGGAACTATAGCAAGTTCATCTCCATAAGCATAATTCATATTGGCATCATGGCCACAAGCATAGCAAGCATCAAGTTCATCAAAAAGGGATATTTCAAACGAATCAAAGGGATCATAGCAATCATCCTTCGGTAAGCATGAAGGGAAATTAAACAAAGAATGAGTTGAAGAGTTACTCTCATTAGGAGGTGGGCACGGGTGATCAATATGATCTTCCTTCTTTTGTTCTTCGCTCTCCTCATCATCTTTTTCATCTAATGAGCTCACAGTATCCTAAAGTTCTTCTTCCATAGATTCCTGCAAAATATTAGTCTCTTCTTGGACAACGGAGACTTTCTCAATAAATGCATTAATACCGGCATTGTATTCATAATTCTCATAGCAATATTTAAGTATAGCAAAATTTTCAGGCCTATAAACATCATCATAAAAAGCTTCATACTTTTCAAACAAAGATTCAATTTCATAAGCACCCTTAAAAGCAACAAATTCTTCTATTCATTCCACATCATAGTAATCATAAATACCATTAACATAAGAATCCAAGGTTTGATTATCATTAAATTTACATGAACAGGGAAGATGTGAAGCCTTCATCCTAGAGAAACAAGTATAATCATATCTCAAGCATAGTTCCCGAGCATACCAATGCAACATATGAATTTGATCCCATAATAATATCCCTTTTTGAGTCAAACGATAATCCCTAAAGTATTCATGTTGATCCAACGTGTCTCCTATTATATAGTTGAATGGGGTTCTCTCAGGATTATTAAAGAAGTGCATAATATCTTTCACATAATGAGCATCGAGGGTTTTAGGAGGTTCCCCATCTCCATGAGTTGCAAGTACACCTAATTGTTTTAGTATTTCGTGTTCCATATCCATAAATAAATATAGAGAACAACTTAGAACAGCAAATAAAATCTACTTAGTGATAAAGCAAACACGCACACACAAGAATATTCACCCCACGCTATTGCTCCCCGGCAACAGTGCGAGAAAAAGATCTTGCTAACCCACAATTGTAGGGGATCACTTGTATCCTCTTTCGATAAGTAAGAGTTTCAAACCCAACGAGGAGCTAAAGGTAGAACAAATATTCCCTCAAGTTCTATCGACCACCGATACAACTCTATGCACGCTTAACGTTCGCTTTACCTAGAACAAGTATGAAACTAGAAGTACTTTGTAGGTGTGATAGGATAGATTTGCAAGATAATAAAGAGCACGTAAATAAAAACTAGGGGTTTTTTAGATAAAGAAGAAACTAAGTTAGTTTTAGTAGAGAGCTTTTTGCAACAAGAAATTTATTTGTCCCTAGGCAATCGATAACTAGACCGGTAATCATTATTGCAATTTTATATGAGGGAGAGGCATAAGCTAACATACTTTCTCTTCTTGGATCATATGCTCTTAGGATTGGAACTCTAGCAAACATCCGTAACTACTAAAGATCACTGAGGTAAAACCCAACCATAGCATTAAAGTATCAAGTCTTCTTTACTCCCATACGCAAACCACCTACTTACTTGGATGTGTGCTTCTGTCACTCGTGCCACCCACCATAAGCAAATCATGAACATGTTACAAACCCTACATCGGGGATCGTCACGCTTGCGTGACACGGAGAGCACCATAGGACATCACCAATAATAAAACATGCAACTCAAACCAATCATGATCATCAATCAACCCATAGGACAAAATGGATCTACTTAAACATCATAGGATAGCCATACATCATTGGGAAATAATATATAGCCTTTACCATCATGTTTAAGTAGAGATTACAGCGGGTAGAAGAGGTGTTACACCGTTGCATAGAGGGGGAGAGAGTGGGTGATGACGGCGGCGAAGTTGTTGGTATAGATCGTCGTCATGATGATGGCCCCGACGGCATTCCGGCGCCACCGGGAGAGAGAGGGGGAGAGAGCCCCCTACTTCTTCTTCCTTGGTCTCCCCCCTAGATGGGAGGAGGTTTTCCCCTATGGTCCTTGGCCTCCATGGCGGAGGAGGGGCGTGAGCCCCTCCGAGATTGGATATCTATCTCTGTTTCCTTCTGTTTCCATGCTCCCAGATTCCGGCCTTTCACCGTTTCTTAAATTCCCGGATATCCGTAATTCCGATTGGGCTGAAATTTTAACATGATTTTTATCCGGATATTAGATTTCTTGTGGCGAAAGAAGGGCACCAACCGCCTTACAGGGTGGCCACAAGGGCACAGGGCGTGCCCCACCCCCTAGGGCGCGGCCCTTGCCTTGTGGCCCCTTCGGGCATTGTCTCACGTTGATTCTTTTTTCCAAAAATCACATTAATTCCAAAAAAATCTCTGTAAGTTTTTCTGTGTGTTTGGACTCCGTTTGATATGGATTTTCTGCAAAACAAAAAATATGCAACAAACAGGAACTGGCACTGGGCACTGGATCAATATGTTAGTCCCAAAAATAGTATAAAAAGTTGTCAAAAGTATATGAAATTTGTAGAATATTGGCATGAAACAATCAAAAATTATAGATACGATGGAGATGTATCAATGCTAATCTCCATTTGGAGCGGTGTGGAGGAACAATGCCC